>NC_085972.1:3985833-4356666 GCF_910591565.1 Cydia splendana | reverse complement strand
TAATAATGTACGAGGTTTAAGTCAAATGGCTGTCTGTCACACCGTGCAAATTGAAACATTGTAATCCAATCTAATATTGTACCTTTAAATGAGCAAATTTTGTTTATATGTTTAGGTATATATATATATATATATGACGGAGGCACGGGCGACTGCAGTGGGCATAGTACCTCAATGTATTACTTCACAGCTAAATTAGTATGCTACCAGTGCATGAAATAAACATTCGAACTCGTTAACCATACTAGCGCCTACTATATCTCACTACTAAATGATAAAAAGAACCAATTACTATACCGATGCTAACTGATTTGTTGTAAAATAAAAGATCACATCCTTTCAAAACAACACATCCTTTCTTTATTTCACAAAAGTAAGCTTCTAATGAAACATAAGAAATCAAAATAACACTTGGAATAAAACACTTAGCTAAATGGATAAAGAACGTTGAATTCTATAAGCTTTCAGAATAATCCTTCAGGTATAAGCCTTCAGGAACGTGGCGAGTTAGGCACGAGGTTGGCTAACGAGTACGTCCGATCTCTAGCGCGGTCCGATCAAGACTGCCCACCCGCGGCGGAGCCTCGCTGCTCCAGTCCTCCCGCCTCAACGTCAAGTTGGTCAACCTGCTTGACCAGTCTACCAACATAACGACAAAAATGCCAACTCGTGCCTACCTTCACCCAAGAGAAACCTCTTGACGTTCCAAAGCCTTCTACCTGTCATCTTAGTTCAACAATACGCCAATAGACGGCGTTACTCTCTACGTTATGAATTTCGTTACAACTTCCAAACAGCAAACATTGCTAGTAGCCAAACATTGCTAATCAATTGTATACATGCGTCTAAAACTATGAACTGTAACGCTGCAATACGTCCTTCTGGAGTCACGCCCCGACATATATATATATATATATATATATATATATATTTCGGGGATCTCGGAGTCTATATGGGACTGGGAGTTATCTCTGGGAAAATAAGCATTTTTGAGTTTTTATAATGTTTTCCGAGCAAAGCATCGGCATCAGTGGTCTCTAAACATCATCTATATTTGTAAGCATATAGGCTAATGAAATAGGATTAACATTAACAATTGTAATAGTGTAAAAATTCTTTTTTTTTTCATATACTTACATTTGATGTTTTTCTTTTAAACTGAATAACTTCATTTTGCATAGCTTTTTTTTTATTTTTCACGCAGTAAACAACATCACCGCCAACAAGGGTAAAAAAAACTCTACAACAAATAAATAATTTGATAATTTACCAATGTAAAAAAAAATATCGGGACATTCTTACACAAATTGATTAAGTCCCACGGTAAGCTTAACACATTCAACACCAAGAACCCGACTGTCGGGTACACTATTCGTAGCGACTACGCGCTACATACGACGAAACCGTGGCTACGCGCTACGAGCGTAACCCGTAGCACTTAGTGGTATTGAATGTGTTAAGAAAGCTTGTGTTGTGGGTACCCAGACAACGATATACCGGGTGTGGCCTGTAACATGAGCAAATAATTAAAACATAGATTGTACTCCTCAAACGGTGACACTTTTGTTCAACAACTTTTAAAAATTATGAAGTATTTAGACTCCCTATTTTTCATACAAAATAAATATTGTCTTCAATGGACGCCATCGCCACGCCATATCATTGTGATTGACGTTGCTTGTCACGCCTTAAACATAACAAAATTCGCAATACATTGCGTCTTAGAATAAACTTTAAAGTGCATTAAAAATCAAACCCCAAGTTATTTTTAAAAGTCGCTGAACAAATGTTGGTCAGTATGAGGAGTACAGCATACTGTTTAATTTTTTGCTCATATTACAGGCCACACCCGGTATATAATATACAAATACTTAAATACATAGAGAAAACATCCATGACTCAGGAACAAATATCTGTGTTCATCACACAAATAAATGCCCTTACCGGGATTCGAACCCAGAACCATCGGGTTCATAGCCAGGGTCACAACCATTAGAAGTACTAGAACATATTAAATTATTTTCAGAAAATATTTTAATTTATTTTTATTTCAAGTAGAAACACTACTATATAAATTATAAACTGATATAAATGCCATATACTCGTACTAAGCTCCAGTGCTCCAGCCTGGGGCACTGGAGGCCTTGGACACTTTTTCTTAGTATATGGCATTTATTTCCCACCCACCCACTAGACTAAAGACTAAACTAAGGGCCACTTGCACCATCCCACTAACCCGTGGTTAAGCGGTTAAACCATTAACCTAGTGTCAAATTGTACTGGTGACCATGTTAACTCCAGGTTTAACCGGTTAACCCCGGGTTGGTGGAATGGTGAGGTGGACCTAAGAAGACTAGAGTAAAGGACTATGAAAGATGACGAGACGGTGTAACACGCAGCCAGGGTTATGGAGATCAACAACTAATACCTATAGGTACATCGCTGTATCCGGAAAAGCACTTTTCATATTTCCGTATGCATATTGAAATGATGGAATTATGCTTAGAATATTTTTGTGACGTCATTATTTATGCAAAAGCAAGTTAATGTTTCCATTGCAATGTGATTTCCGTGCAGTTTATTTATAACTTCTAAATAAGTCTGTGCATTTTGTATTGCTGCTTACTACGTGTATCTACTAAACAAATGCAGCCAACAATAAAGGCCAGAACACACCGGCTGCGTGTGTGTAGAGGTGCACGTGCGCTAAAATGTTGGAGCCGTGCACGCACAAGTCACGCAAGCGATGTGCCGTCTCTCATAAGGATCTGTATATTACAACGCGCACGTTATTATTTATGTTATGTAGAGTTAGACCAAGAAAAGTCTGCAGCGATGGTGATAGCCCACGCAGTGCAGGTGTTATTTACACGTCATAATTTCAAAGAAGTTTGACGTTTAAAATGACACTTGCACTGCGTGGGCATCAAAATCGCTGCAGACTTTTCTCGGTCTGACTCTACTTAATTTCGAAGAAAGGAAATAAGCCCGCCTGTTACATATAAGATAAGTTAGATCCTGTTAAGGTTCTAATTTTTCTTTTCTGTCCCAAAAGTTAGAAACATTCGTGAAATTAATGTAATTTAAATAAAAAAGTTAATTGAAATAGCTTATTTCGCGCCAATCCGCCATGCACGAAATAAACTACATAAATCGGAAAAACGTAGACCGCAGTCATTTTTTAGGTAGGTATGTTTCTTAGTTTAAAAAACCGGACAAGTGCGAGTCGGAGTCGCCCACCGAGGGTTCCGTACTTTTTAGTATTTGTTGTTATAGCGGCAAAGATATATATGTCGCAGTCAAAAGTGTGAACTGGTCAAAAGAACTTTTAACCGACAAAAACAGGCAAAACTGCTTTTGACTGAGCATGTTGGTCAAAAGTAGTTTTACCTGAAAATCATTGGTTAATAGTAATTGTGACTGTTACTATCAGTCAAAAGTACTCACAGAAATAACAGAAATAGGTAGGTTAGGGTTATTTTTTTTTGCTACGCCCTAAAAACGAAACTATTCCCAGAGATAGGTAGGTTAGGGTTATTTTTTTTTTTTGCTACGCCCTAAAAACGAAACTGCTGCCAGAAATAGGTATGATTTTCGGGTAAAACTACTTTTGACCTACATGCTCAGTCAAAAGCAGTTTTGCCTGTTTTTGTCGGTCAAAAGTTATTTTGACCAGTTCACACTTTTGACTGCAACATATACATCATCTGTGAAAATGTCAACTGTTTAGCTGTCACGGTTCATGAGATACTGCATGGTGACAGACAGACAGACAGACAGATGGACAGTAAAGAAGAAGTAATAGGGTCCCGTTTTTACCCTTTGGGTATGGAACCCTAAAAACGAGGTAAATTACATCAAACTCAAGGTAAACACAAGTTTATAACAGCAACAAGCAGTTATTGAATGTAACACAGTGGACATCCCGGATTGTTTGCCGACGCCGAGACGACAAATAGGTACGACAGAATGAAGATATAGGGCGGACTATTTCTAGACTATTCGCTAAGTCTTATTCGCAGAACATTATAAACAAAACCGGATTTGTATCGAAACAGACTAAAACTAAGTCAAATGCAGGGTGAAATTACTATGTAAGTACCTAGTGGTCAATAACTATAGCAGTCACCCTATTTCATAGTTAATAAGAGAAAAACGAAGTAAATTCATCAAGTTCAAGGTAAACACAAGCTTATAACAGCAACAAGCAGTTATTGAATGTAACACAGTGGACATCCCGGATTGTTTGCCGACGCCGAGACGACAAATAGGTACGACAGAATGAAGATATAGGGCGGACTATTTCTAGACTATTCGCTAAGTCTTATTCGCAGAACATTATAGACAAAACCGGATTTGTATCGAAACAGACTAAAACTAAGTCAAATGCAGGGTGAAATTACTATGTAAGTACCTAGTGGTCAATAACTATAGCAGTCACCCTATTTCATAGTTAATAAGAGAAAAAACGAAGTAAATTCATCAAGTTCAAGGTAAACACAAGCTTATAACAGCAACAAGCAGTTATTGAATGTAACACAGTGGACATCCCGGATTGTTTGCCGACGCCGAGACGACAAATAGGTACGACAGAATGAAGATATAGGGCGGACTATTTCTAGACTATTCGCTAAGTCTTATTCGCAGAACATTATAGACAAAACCGGATTTGTATCGAAACAGACTAAAACTAAGTCAAATTCAGGGTGAAATTACTATGTAAGTACCTAGTGGTCAATAACTATAGCAGTCACCCTATTTCATAGTTAATAAGAGAAAAAACGAAGTAAATTCATCAAGTTCAAGGTAAACACAAGCTTATAACAGCAACAAGCAGTTATTGAATGTAACACAGTGGACATCCCGGATTGTTTGCCGACGCCGAGACGACAAATAGGTACGACAGAATGAAGATATAGGGCGGACTATTTCTGGACTATTCGTTAAGTTTTCTTCGCAAACCATTATAGACGAAACCGGACTTGTATGGAAAATAACTAAAAGTCATAAAAATAATACAAGTTTATACCGAGAAGCAGTTAGACGCGGCGGGAATAATGGGGACCTTTGAGCCAGGTACGATTCAGGGTGGTTTATTTTAGATTTTTTAATCTTATTATAATAATAATTGATTATTGTGCTTTATTTATTTGTAGTATTAGTATATAAGCATTATATAAGTAAGTTTATAGGTATTTACTGTAAACTATTTATAATATGACTTGAGATGTATTTTGATGTATTTTGGTTAGACGTAACTTATTGAAATTTCGACATTTGCAGCGCCAAGAATGATTTTGGACCTCCGATTATAAGTTCTTGAAAGTATCCCAAACTTCTGAACACAGTCACAATTTCAACATCAAGTGTAGTGAACAAAATAAAAGTCACAAAATAAATATAAGGCATATTTTTTATTGGTCACCTTACTATATATTATTATGTAGTGCGACATAAAATAGTAGAAATTAAAGTGGATGGAGGGATAAGTTCGCCTTTGTACTGCCTATGCTGTGCCAAAAATACTAACAAATTTCCATACTAAATTGTTGCCATGTTTAAGCATTTTATTCAATCATTTTCCACTATTTCTTGTCGTACTATAAAGTAAGTTACAAAAAAGACTTGTCAATTTATTTTGTTCTTGCGAAACTAGGGGTCAACTTAGAACAGCTACGAGTTTGCAGACAAGTCATACTGATTGAAGAATAGATAGTAGACGGTCGCGCACCACTCGGTTCTGTTTGCTAAATATTTGTTGCATCTTCCATTCAAGTCTGAAACTAAAGATATACAAACAGCAACACTCCTAACTGTACATCGGTGGAACTTATTACAATTAACAGTGTGCGCGATGGTACAGCGGTATTGATTTGAACAGAAGTTTAGCGTTATTATTTCGGGACTTTTTTTGGGGGAACAAGCATATGGTAGAGTCCAAAAAATGGCCTTGATCCAGGGAAGAAAAAGCCCTTTTTAGAATAAATGATGTGAAAAATAACTTATTTGATATTTCACGCCATACACGAAATAGCACAAAACGCATACCGCACTTATCAAAACTATCAAAAGTGCTTTTTTCATTTATTATTTGCCTTTTATCATCAAAGTATTAGTTCATACATAACCGTTTCATACCCACAACTAAAACCTTAGCATTTCTAATTCCAATAATTGCAGCCATTCTATATTATTTAATTCCCTATAATGACTATCTCGCTCGCGGCATATCTCGGCGGAATTAAGTCGCGATTAGCATACGTAATGACCGCCTTATCGCACCCTTAATTGCGCCCTAATGAATCAAGTACTTATTGACGGTGCCGCACACAAAGCTACCTATATTTATACATAAACATACACAAATCTAATTATAGGAAACTTGTAAGTGTAAGGGTAGCACGGGAGCCACATATTTATTGCTGCGAAGTCTGAATAAGGTAAGTACCCCTATTAACGAGCCCATTAAAATCGGCATTGATTACCGCGGTATGTACAAAAAGGCGTTTTATAAGAAAGCCTATTGACTTTTTTAAAATTGAAGTACACACAAATAAAGCCTTAGAACTATTGACTGTCGAATAAGTATAGCACTATTAAAGAAACACAAAGTAAACAATTCGAAAACCGTAAACTAACTCATCGGGGGCGCAGGATTTGAATGTTCCATACTAACGCGCAACACCTCAAGTAAGCAAACGCGTATTTTATTTAGTGATTTTCATAGTAATGGTGAATATTATACACTCGGGTGCAAAGAAATCGGACCACCCCAGCATTTTTATAATTTTTTCAATTTCTGTAAAAACTGTATGTGCTACTGTGACATATTATATACCTAATGAAAGGTTGGCTTTTCCTCTATAAATTGATGTGCTTTTCACAGGTTTACTTCCAATATTTTCAGGCTTTCAGGGCTAAGAACTTTGTCACCCTAAAAATGCATACTGGAGTGAAACTTATGCATAATGGGAAAACTGCGATTCTAAAGATATCAAGTAAAAATTAAAACAATTTTCAGCATTTTAATACCGTATATTGCCTCCTCTAGCCCTACGACATGCAGTCATTCGGTTTTTCATTGATCTTATGAATTTTTTTACAGTGTCTTGAGGGATGCCCGCCCATTCTTCTTCGATCGCAGTCTTTAGCTCCAGTAAGGATTCAGGGGCGGGATTTCTGGCCCGGATTCTTCTTTTCAGCTCGTCCCAAATGTGCTCGATCGGGTTTAGGTCAGGACTGCGGGCTGGCCACTCCATGACTCTGATGCCGACCTCCTCCAAGTACTCCTTAGTGATCCGGGCTGTATGCGGCCGAGCGTTATCTTGCATGAGGATGAACTCATCGCCGATATAACCCGCAAATGGGACCACATGATCAGCCAGGATTTCCTCCACGTACCGACGTGCAGTCAAACCGCCTGAATTCGGTCTGGTACCTGGCCCTGTGATGAACACAATGTCCGTCTTCGCTTCCAAAGAAATACCAGCCCAGACCATGATTGACCCCCCACCATAAGCAACACGTTCCTCGATGCAGCATTGAGAGAACCGCTCCCCAGGTCTTCGGTAGACTCGTACCCGTCCGTCATTGCCAGACAAAGTTATCCTGCACTCGTCGGAAAAAAGTACGGAACTCCATTGCTGAAGGGTCCATTCTTCATGTTCGCGAGCGAAGACGCGTCGTTGTCCACGATGTATTGGGGTGAGTTTTGGGCCATTTGCAGCTCTGTGAGCTGTCAATTCCTTCTCCTTCAGTCGTCTTCTATAGCTTGGCAAAAAAGAGTAGAAATTAAAAAGTGGCAACATTGTAGTGTCGTCCCGTTTTCTTATATATATTAGTTTGAAAGGGACGACACTACAGTGTTGCCATTTTTTAACTTCTACTCTTTTTTGCCAAGCTGTAACTGTCCATCGGCTGATAGACACATTCCTGGTCTCTAGGAGCTTCTGCTGAAGCTGAACGGCATTCAGTCGACGATTTCGTAGCGAGGTAAGAACGATGAAACGGTCATCTCTCTCAGAAGTGATGCGAGTTCTGCCAGTTCCGGATCTTCTGGATAACGTCTGATCTACGCGGAATCTCTGGAAGACACGTTGAACCGATGACTTCGATAGGTTGAGTTGTCGAGCCACTGCACGTTGACTAAGCCCTCCCTGCAATAGGGCAACTGCTTGGCCGGCTTCAGTCGAAGTAGTATCCATTTTTCTCCAGTTTTTCCAGGTTCAGGCGATGAGAGTAGTGTTCAGGAAGACGTACCAATCACGAATGATGCATAAACAATGATAATGACTGTTTTTATACCTAATGATAAGTGGTCAATTAGTGCATGCGCTAATGAGGCAGTTGGAGGGGGGTGATTTCCAGGCCCATATTTTGCACAATATCCATCCCCACTCCTGAATATTGATGTCATTTGATAGGGCAGAAAATTATCTACCACGTGGTATTTAAATTATCATGATCGAGGTTACAGTTTTTACACAAATTGAAAAAATGTTGAAAATGCTGGGGTGGTCCGATTTCTTTGCACCCGAGTGTAGATAGACTAAGACTTTATATCAATTCTTAATTATGATATGTATGGTTCCCAAATCCTCAATTTGTAAATATTTGCTGGCCAATAGTAAAAAACAGGAAATTAAAAACCTCGGTGTTGGGTTCCATTTTTTGGTGTGGTTCCTAATTTCGAGGTATACCTCGGTAATAGCGGAAACGGTATTTTAAGTTCGAAGGGTTATATATTCTTATGTAAATACATATTTCCTTAAACTGATGTTATTGAAATATTTAACCGTCTATAAAGCTAAAGAGCTATTAACGTGGTATGAAATCTATTCAAGAACTCTTAATTTTAACTACAGTTTTAAGCACTTAACTGGAGGTTTCCCTAGAAACCATTATAGTCCTGTAGCGCTGGCTATATTTTGAGCCCTAACTTAAAGTAATATTAAAGTCAATTATTTTTTCGCTTACAATAGTGTTTTAAGATGTTAATCTTACATTTTGTTTTGTGTCACAAATATTATTTGCTTTTTAAGTAATTTAACAATTTGTGGTAATTATTTTTATTTTGAATTATTTTGAAGAAAAGAATATTCTAGAGAAAACATGTAACTGTATCGCATTTAGGATAGTTTTTTGTAATGTGAAAACATAGTTTGTGTCAATTACGTCCATTGCAATCGGATACTATGCCATACTATTCAAAATGACTCAAAAAATAATTAAAGTAAAAAAAAATTGCTGACATCGCATTTAATCGTGTCAAAATGTACATTACATGTTTTTGTGTCTTATTAAGGCATAGCTTCATAAGATTTTTGATAATTTTGTTCTAACAGGCTATTACCATAACAAAAGAATATTAAAGTTACTAGAGTTCACATCTTATTAATTTAAAAGGCGGGATAAATAAGAAATATGAATTTGTGTCAGTTTCATCCATTGCATAAACAAATAATACAAAAATAATGTTTGCGTTCATACGACGCTAGCGGGTGGCTCTAAACGGGCAACGCGGGCCGTGCAGGGGGGACGGGCGCGGCGGGCGCGGCGCGACCTTGGCGTGGCGGCGGGTAAGGGCCTCTCTCTAAAAACCACACGTTGCGTACGCAGCGCATGTTTACTTCGCCTGTGCGCCAAATGAATATTACTTCTTGAACTTAATTTATATTAATGTTATTAATATTTTTATTTCTATATCTAATATCTAATCAAGTCTAACTTCAATATGTCTTAATTATATGGACTAATAAATTTTAATATAAACATGTATAATTTTTTTTCCTTATAAATAACATAAACCAGTCTTTACATACTTAACGTAAATTATGCACATTATTTTTTTAATGTATTTTTTTTGTTCTTAGCATTTTTTTATAATAGGTATTGAGGTACGTATTGAGGTTATTTAATGAGATATGTACGTATTGAGGTTATTTAATGCGTGTTTATTCTGATGTTTTGAATACATTTACCTTAAATAATAATTACCAACACTTTTGATAGTTCAAGCTTCTTGGATAATAATTTACCTTTGGGTTCAATTGGCGTAAAGGACGTTTTGGCGAAAATGAGTTATATCCGCTACCGTAGGTTCAAAGGGCTTAACTGACAAAACGCAATTTTTCAGGAGAGCCAACAAACAGTTTTGTTTTGAGAAACGAAATCAGACCTTTTTTGTTTGCTTGAATTAACTGATGCCTATATGCGGCTTATTCCTAACTTTTTGAGGTCTTTTAAACTGATTTCTTGAACTTATAATACAATGCTTATTTATGAAAATAGCATGTTTGTTTATCTTATTAGAAAAAGGGCGTAATGTACTAAAAATTAAACTGTTTTAATACCATTTGGCGTAAATCCAACAATTTTGTTGCAATATTGACAACTTTCATTTAGGGAACACTATACTTCTAAGTACTATAATTTACATTTTTTTCCGAAAAATTATAGAGATGTATTCACTGTTAAGTTTTCCCCATTTTTGTTATTTTGGATACTTAAACGTCGAAAAGGTCGTTTTCTTAGCCACAAAAACAATGTTTTTTTTTTCATTTGTTTATATTATTTCATGGGCGAGGGGCCTCTCGCGCATGAGAGGAAGCCTGTGCTCAGCAGTGGGACGTATATAGGCCGAAATGATGATGATGATATTATTTCAACAGAATCACTGCTGTCCCACCATTTATGTATATTGATATACTTACAACAATTTGTAACAAATTAATTTTACTATAGAAAGTATTACGCGTTATTTCTGTTTGTAATGTTAATTGGATTATAAATTTTACTTTTACATACTAAAATATTATTAGGTACAATAGTAGTTTTGAAATTTCGTATGTCTATTCAGTAAAACTTAATGAATATGATCGCATATTTATGACATTACATTAGAGTAGAAAAAGGCATACGGCCAGGCTTACGTACTTCTATGGATTTAAAAGCAAACGTTATACCTAGACAGTAACTTTCATAAGGTTAATCCTGTAAATTAGGGTTTAAACAAAAAAGTATTAATATTATAATCAATATTACCAATAACCCAGTCACAAACAAAGCTAATAGTATTAGCCATAATTATCATTTGAATATAGTCATGTTTAATCATTTTCCTAAAACTGATGAAAAAGTACCCACTAGTTCAGTTTAAATTATCAAAATTTAGTAACCCTATAAATAAAGCAATGAGCACATGAGCAGGTAATGCAAGTACCTACTTAATGAAAAAATTGACGAGGTCATCCCACTTAAACACAAAAAAGGAACAATTATAAACCCGAAATTATACATAGTATGGAGCCGTATCTCTTACATTGAATTATCTAACACTCGTATAAATATCCATTAGTTGTGGGCGTAACGTACATTTAGCACTCAAAAAGCTACTGTAAAGAGGCGTAACGTACAAAAAATTACCACATATTTAATAAAATTTCCGATGCAAAAGGGCGTATCGCACACAAAGTTGGGAGTTACGCAGTTGAATTCGCAGATCCGGCCAAATGCGTTGGAAAATTGTGTTCAAGCATTGATTTTTCATAGGGCTTAACGGATATTGTTTTCAAGTTATCGAGATTTTAAATATATTACTCGATAGAGAAAAAAATACTGAGTATAACTACATTTTCGCAATTTTGTCCCTTACGCCCTTTGACCCTACGGTAGTCGTTATATACAGTTTTGTTCAGAATTCCAAGCGCTTTCGTTCTGTATTTTGAAAATTTCGATATCTCTTAAAAAGTTGCCTTTACGACCCAATTTTTACACTATGAGCTTGCAACAACAGCTTATCACAAGGGGCGTAAATGACCAGGTATAAATTAGAAATTCATAGATATTATCGTAAAGGTTACCGCTAAATATAAATATTGTTGTAAATGACTTACATGTCTTTTGTCGTCCGACTACGGCAACGCAAAAGGAGGGTTATGATTTTGACCGGTATGTATGTATGTTCATCTGTTCGCTCATAACTTCTAAAGTACTCATTATAATTTGATAAACGATATGTCATTCGAATCGTCTTAATCGTCCGCTGGTTATAGGCTATATGACGTCACAAAAAATGAACACTGCGCCCTCTAGAGGTCATAAAGTCACGAACCAAAAAAATAAAAATAAGTAATGATGACGTGTTGTATATCGTTTGAAAGAGCTCAATTAGCACATTTCAAATATATAAATATTGTTAGCTTTTGCTTTCAAAGCATTTACGCTAAAAGTTTTTTCGGCAGTTATCTTTGTTCATGGGCGTAAAGGTCTAGAATGCCTAATAAATAAATAGTTTTATGGGTCCTTTATTACTAAAATGTAATGTTTGCTCTTCAAATTAAAAACCTCAGCTCGGTGTTTTTCAACAACTATCATCGTTTCACTCGCAGTGGAATTTCTTATAGTATATTATACATATAATTTCTTATATTCTATAACATCGTTGTTTATCGACTAAGTGCCAGTTGCACCAACCACATTTGACAGACTGATCAACATCAGCCGGTGCGCTTTATTATGAAACCTTCCATACATAAAAATTTTGCGAACTCTTTAACGATACGAACAGTTTGGAGCAACCGACCCTAAGCCAATCTGTGTAGCAAATGTCCTATAAAATCATTCATTCATTCAATTGTTTCATAATCGTTCTAACAGAAAATATTTTTAAACGTTTGAAATTATAAATTATTGCAGCTAAAGGTAACGGGGTTTAAATAACACAGAAATTACTACTTAAATAGGAATTTTCAAACCGTATTTTAAAATAAGATCACTTGAAATAGTGAACCAATTATTACCTATTATAACATACTGTATAGAATTATAGTCTTTTGTTAATTAAGTAAACGTCCCAATGCTTGATAATAATACGCTCATTCTAATCATCGCTAGGCGATCTATTACTTCCCTTGTTATTATTAAAAGCTGTTATGTTATGATTGTTATAAGGCAGTGGGACATTTACTTTACCTTCATTCCCGAATATTAGGTACTTTTTGAGCATGTAATTATTTTGAATTATTTGTGTTTTCTTCTTTATTTAATTTAGGTCTTAAGTTAGGGTTTTACAATGTGAGTATAAAAGTACAATATAAAAACACTTACAAATCATTACAAAAAATGTATGAACACATTATCAAAACCTAACCTAGGGTGCCGCCGGCAGCGGGGCAGGGCCCAAGCTGCCGGTAGTCAGGGCCGCAGAGTGAGGAACTGACGTATATACGCGCCGTGTCCAAAATTACTGCCTTCTGCATCTGACCCTTGATCCAACCACCCAGCGAGAGTCTCTCTAGGTGTTGGTCGAGACTCTTCGCTATGAGGCCATTTACCAACACGACTATAGGAACAATCATCGTAGAATCAACATCCCACACGGCGGTTATCTCATGAGCTAAGTCGAGGTACTTACTGGACATGTCCTTCTCGGCCTTTACGAGATTCTCATCATGGGGGATGGTGACGTCGACGAGCACGGCCCGGCGCTGCGATCGATCTATCAGCACGATTTCAGGCTTATTGGCTACAATAGTTCTGTCAGTGATGATAGATCGATCCCAATAGAGCGTGGTACGGCCATTTTCGAGAACTGGCGCAGCTGAGAACTTCGCGGTCCACAAGGCCGTATGGCCAAGGCAAGCTGCTGGTGAATAATTCTGGCTACGAGATTATGTCTGTGCAAGTACTCGCCGTTAGCAAGATGAAAACAACCGGAAATAATATGCCTGTGTTTTCTTTATTATTACTACATTATCAAAAAAATGAATTATAGCTCTAATCGGGATATACCTGGCATAATCAACTACCGTTTGATACATTTTTAAGCTTCGTAACAGTAAATTATGCTGAGAAGAGTTAACATGTGTACCGTGACTGGTAACTAATACACCCCGAATGTGGTATAAAATAGTCTGATAACGTAACTTACGACCCCCTAATAAACAAGATTCACTAAATTATCAATAATTTCATGGGCGTAAAGAGGCGAAAACGGGTTAAAAAGACTAACATTTTGAGTACTTTTCCAATACACATCAAAAACATTGCTCGATAAACAACAAAAATATATTATAAACATTTAAAAAAAAAATCAATTTTTCGCGTCTCCTGAAAAGTAGCATTTTGTCCTTTACGCCAATTGAACCAAAAGGTATCGTATAATCGTAATAATATATATTACTAAAATTAATAAAATCAGTCTTTGTATTGTGTATCAACAAGGTACATATTATAGTTGCACATGTAACTGCAAATATTTTCATTGCATTCAATTCATGCTATGTTGTGGGGGGCGTGGCTAACGATAATCGCAAGCCAACATTTTTTCTCATGATTATACCAACCCGGTGGAGGCCGTATCACCAAAATAATTAAAACAATTATTCTGCTCCTCAAACAAACATATTTTTTTCAATAACTTTTTTTAATTTATGAAGTCTTGTACCTATTCAATGTACACCATCATCATTGTAATTGACGTTGCTTGCCACGCTTTATACATCACAAAATTAGCAATACATTGCATCTTAAAATAATCTTAAAAAGTGTACTAAATATCGAATATAAATTATTTTTAAAAGTCGCTGATGTGACATTCTCATTCAAAACGTAGGGACCACTTTGTCGTTTACCATAAAGACGAAATTTTATTGTATCTTTATACAAATAGCCTGTCAGAGAGTCCTTATGGCAAGGATAAAGTGCTACATTTTGATTGCGAACGTCACGAATGTTGGTCAGTATGAGGAGCCTACATTTTATTTTTAAATATACTTACAACATACTTACTCCCACACTATGAAAAGATTTAATGTAATTATGCCTCCGAATGAAATAAATACACTGTAATGGCTCCTCTACACGATGGGCCAACGCCGGCCACTCCAAGGGACGCATTTATGCGTTAGAGGGAGCAAGTGATATTGCTATCTCATTCTACCGCATGGTTGCGTCCCTTGGAGTGGCCGGCGTTGGCCCATCGTGTAAAGGGGCCATAATGTTCATCTAACAAGCACCTTACCCGCGTAGGTAGCCTTCCCCGCCTTCCCCGCGGGCGCGTACGCCGTTCATGCAAAGTTTTATTTAGCCAAATAGTAAAAAACCGTTGTTGAAAATGACCCAAATTATGAATGTTGTCTTCATGTGGCATTATAATAATGTAGACGTAAACTTAATAACATGAATTTTTTTTTGTGGCAGATACATGATGTTTATAAGAAAATAAAATATTAAAAATAAAAGCGGTGGATGAATTTGACACACATTTGATGGAATAACATATTATAATATCCTGTGAAGTACAACACTTCACTTACCGACTATAATTTTATTTTAGGCATTTTAGGGTCACTATTAGGTATTTATTAAATGTCATTATACCCGTGGATAATAATGACACAAAATGCGTGTGTACGTCGGAAGCCACTTTGCTTTTACAGGGAAACAAAGAATTTCATCTCGAATATTTTTTTTACCAAATGCTGTTTAAAAAAAGAAATACCTAAATTTCTACCTAAGCAAATACCTAGGATGACACAAATTATTATTATTAGGTTTAGTATATGGTCTGGAAACTATATGTAAAAAATAAGCAACATTAATAATCTTATAACTTCAAAAGTTATTGCTACCGGACTATTATATGAGAATCTTGTTTAAATATTGATATAAAAACAAAAGCATGGCTGTCAAGTCTGTTTTATACAATGTTTCGTAATATTTAGTATCTTCCATTTTGATTGTGTTCAAAATATACGCGATCTTTATTTATTTTTATCAGTCGTAAATGAGTTTTACAATAATGTGAATTAAACCGTTTAGCGATGGTTACAAAAGACATCACTCGGTAATAAGATGTATGGGAACCCAATACCGACCCACCTACAACTTTGGTCGGAAATAAATAGGTTCATAATATAATTATTATAAAACCTATTGTATTATTTTAATTACAACATATAATACACCAACATACAATCGCAATCCAACGCGGCAACGCAGCGAGCGTGATGGGCACCTTTGCGTCGGGGGCAGCCCGGGACGGGATTCAGTAGGTTGTTTATTTTATACATATTTAGTTTATATTTATATTCAAGTTAAGTTTTTAATTAATTTAAAATTATGTTTGGATTATGTGTTATTACTTATTAATAAAAGATGCAGTACATCCAATATTAATTTATTTTAATATTTGATTTCACATATTTTGTATCACTGGGTCAATTTGATGTTGATGGGCATTTATTTGTGTGATGAACACAGATATTTGTTCCTGTCATGGGTGTTTTCTATGTAGGTATATAATATATAATGTATGCCCAGCAGTGGAACGTATATAGGCTGAATTATTATTTTTATTTTATAAATTTGTATTTATCTATATACGTATGTATATCGTCGCCTAGTATCCATTGTTGAAGCTTTGCATAGTTTGGGGCTATGTCGATCTGTGTAAGATGTCCCCTTATATTTATTTATTTTATGTTGTTTTATGTAGATACTTGTATACAGCATGTATTATTGATACGACCACATATATATTATTATCTAAGTGTAGTTAGTAGGTGTAAGTAGACTCAAAGGAATTCACTTTCATAATAATTATATTTTACTAATAAAAATCCTCTTATTTTTCCTTATAGACTTACCTAAAAAAATATTAATTGAATCTTATGATTGGACTGATTAAATATAACCCCTACTATTTATTTAACTACTATTGTCAAATAAATATAAGTAGGTATCATCATCATCATCATTTCAGCCTATATATGTCCCACTGCTGGGCACAGGCCTCCTCTCATGCGCGAGAGGGCTTGGGCTATAGTCCCCACGCTAGCCCAATGCGGATTGGGGACTTCACATACACCTTTGAATTTCTTCGCAGATGTATGCAGGTTTCCTCACGATGTTTTCCTTCACCGAAAAGCTAGTGGTAAACATCAAATGATATTTCGTACATAAGTTCCGAAAAACTCATTGGTACGAGCCAGGATTTGAACCCGCGACCTCCGGATTGAAAGTCGGACGTCATATCCACTCGGCCACCACCGCTCCATTGGGTATCAATGATCAATTACCACGGTAATAGGCGATTTTGACGTTTTAAGTTTAATAATTATTTTTTTCTATATAACTGGCCAAAACAAGTCCAAAAACGAATGAAATATAAATTTCGATGTACAAATTATCATAAAAAAATATGCCTTTGTTCATACAGAGCCAGCTTATGTTTCATTTTTGGCTGTCTTTGTAAAAGTTGCTTAACCCCCTCGTTAATAGGGGTACTTACCTTATATAATGTCTATAGTTCGTTTTTTAGGATTAGAAAAAAGGTAAACAATCTTGACGTGTCTTTTTATTGAAAAACACTTTTGAAAAATAAGTTACATCAAATATGTAACAATTATGAATCATATACGATTATTTACATTATTTTGCTTTCATACGTAATAGTTACTGATTTTTAAAAAGCCTTTTTCAATTAAAAGACACGTCAAGATCGGGTAGTCTTTTTCTAATGCTAAAAAAACGAAGTATAACTGAAGTTTCTTATTTAGGCCTCAAGATGGCAGTCTCCAACGCACAAGGAAGCTTACATGGATTGGCAAGTGTGAATATCAAGTTGTACTTTCTGATCTTTAATGAATACTAAGTAAGCACTTACTTATTGACGGTTCCAGACACTGATTTAGCTAAAGCTATGTTTATCTTTACTTATATTAACGTGCCTATACAAAATATTTTTACTTAAAAAACGGGACTTAATTACCGCCGACGTTTCGAGGACGGAATTGTCCCATGGTCTCGAAGAAACCCGTCGATTGCAACATTAAAAAAACGGATTTCGGTCACCTATCATAATATAGCTAGATAATATAGCTCAGGAAGTGTGTTATTAAATATTAAATATACCAGATACCTAATCTACTGCCTAATCTCTTTCTAGTTTTGTACTAAATATTCGACATTTCTATATTATTTAAACTAAAATCGTTTACAAGTGCAACCGGACGCCATTTTGATTATTAAGCTTAAAATTAAGCGTTTAAATCAGGCGCACAATCACATAAACATGTAAATTGACAGACAACGGTAGCACGGTAGCTAGTCACTAGCGCACGCGCTGTAACTTTGTAGCGGCGTCGATTGGATATTTATTTAATTTTCTAATTGGACCTTTTACTATTCTACTAAGTATTTAATTGAATTAATGACAAAAACAATGCCCTTATAGTTTCGTCATGTCCGTCTTTCCGTATATCACTAACATTTTATAGATGGTCAAGCAAATCTTGTCAGTAGAAAAAGGCGCGAAATTCAAATTATCTATGGGACGATATCCTTGCGCGCCTACATTTTTCAAATTTGCCGCCTTTTTCTACTGACAAGATCTGCTTGACCCAGTATACTCGAAAACTATACATATTCGAATTTGGAACGTAGGTGTATTTTGTGAGCCCTTATAAAGTTAAGAAGTTAAAACTAAAATAAGTATATATTTTTAAAGGGCAGGGCACTCCATACATGTAATTAAAAGTTGAAAAAAAAAACAGTTATTCTCAATACCTGACACATATCATTTTCGGTCTTCAATAATTACTTCAATATTATTTGATGGTAGTCTATTAATATCTTAGCGGCAATAAATTTAGCTAAGCACCAAATACTACTTATTTATATTACGATACTTACATATAGCGTTACATATAGTTACTATAGCATAACCCAAGTAACATTTTAGTCCTATAATTTTAGTTTTTATCGCTAAAAGCTTGTATAGACGTCGTATTAAGGTTTCAGAGGTGACCACCTATCGTATAAAAGCGCTTGGCAATACCTTTTTGCTCTATAGGCTTATACAGCTAATATATTCTATAAGCAATTGATGTAAAGGTTTATTTCATCATTTTATAGAGCCGTTATAGGCGTGTACTATAACAGGTTCAAATATAACCACTATAGAGCAATATTACTGTATAATAGTATTTGGAATCAATTTTATACAACTAATTTGCGCTATTAATGTTCCCTGCCAAGCCGCTATAGTTTTGTGTTTTAACAGTGGGGTCATTCCACAGTTTCGGGTGTTACACTTGAACTCTTAAAATAAGGTTTTATTCGATATTGTAACAGGAACTAGGAGGTTATAACTATTGATTCATCTACTACTTTGATAATGTTTTATTTTCCTGTACACACATAATTAAAGTATAAGAGCAATAACGAGAGAATCACTAAAAAGTAGCTGTTTCGGGCGTTACAGGAATTGGCCTATACCTTCTGACCATCAGTACCAAAATGCATAATTTAGCGAATTTTGTCAAGTAACCTCCAGTTTTATTTATGTCAAGTAATAATAGTTAGTATAGCCTACTGAAACACTGAAGTAACACTTAGTATCACTTTTCAATTAATTTTAATAAAATAAATTACCTGTTTCGGGTGTTACTCATGGTTCGTTTCGGGTGTTACGAGTACGAAATTAAGACAGATTTATACGAAATTATGGCTCATTTTATTGAAATTATTGTCTTTTTAATAAATTCGATTAAAAACATAAGTAATAAATGCTGAATTATTATAAAATACATTAATCTTAACAATAAAAACTGTTTCTCGAAGATATCATAATTATTTTTCTTTCGATGCGAATATTACCGAAAATATTCACTTAATCAAAAAATGGTTGATGATGACACCTATTCATTTTGAAAGATCTATCCAACGACACCCCACATCACAGGATTAAAGTCGCAAAAAAATTAAAAATATTTTGTACAGGAGCAAACCTATAAAAAAAAATCTTTTTGTAGTTTTTGTGTTACTACTTTGTCGCCATGATTGATTTATGTATCCATGCCAAATTGCAGCTTTCTATCACTGACCATCACGGAGAAAAGCCGGGGAATGACAGGCGGACGATCAACACGTTTCGGGTGTTACACAACTTCAAACTTTAAAACATACTAAAGCAGACGCTAAAACAACAACTATTACACATTTGCATAGGTTCACATCATAGCCTTTCTTTGGCAAAACATGTTTGGCTATAGTTAATTACGGGAAAAGATACACATACTTTTATCTCTTTTTCGTTTCGGGTGTTACTTTGAGACCACAGTCTAGAATACTCTTCTAAAAACCGATTAATCCATGCTTTTTAATATTTTTAAAGACAAATTATAAAATTACGATATTTTACCTGAAATAACTGCGGGAAATTTGTAACAGTTTACAGTTACTTTCTTTTTAATTAGTCTTGCCAATATCGCTGTATAAAATTAGTTTTACGCCTATCATTTAAACGTTGCGATCAAGTACATGAAAAACATGTAAAAATTGATTTTTTTCCGGTTTTTTTTCTGACATGAAGGTTTGGTATGTTTTCTATGGAAATAGGTTAGTGTTGACTTCTTAAACTATTTTTCATTTTTGAACCCTTGGTAGCGTTTATTATGGAATGACCCAGTGACAAAAACCCAACTATACAACGATTTTAGGATATAGTGGCTTTAGAGATCACTGCTATAGTACATAATACTTTAGTAGTTTGCGCTATTAAGGTTCCCTGCAAGCCGCTATAGTTTTGTGTTTTAACAGTGACAAAAACCCAACTATACAACGATTTTAGAATATAGTGGCTTTAGAGATCACTGCTATAGTACATAATACTTTAGTAGTTTGCGCTATTAAGGTTCCCTGCAAGCCGCTATAGTTTTGTGTTTAAACAGTGACAAAAACCCAACTATACAACGATTATAGGATATAGTGGCTTTAGAGATCACTGCTATAGTACATAATACTTTAGTAGTTTGCGCTATTAAGGCACTATAATGGCGTTACTGACAACAAATTAGCACAAAAGTGATCATCACATCACTTTTATAGACCTAAAACGTCACGACTGACACTGCTACAGGTCTACTATATCACTGAATGGCACATAAGATGCGCCATTTCGGCTTTATACAATCTTCTTTGGTCTTTTATAGGACCTTAGGTGGTATTTGGGAAACGTTCTATCGACTACTATAGAACCACAAATTGTTACTTGGGAAGTTACTTATTAAACTTCAAATCGAACGTGTAACATGCGCACGCGCCCATAAACCAGTAAGGCGACGCTACCGTTCGCGGCGCAGTAACTTTGTCGCGGCGGCTAATCCGCTCATTGATTTAATTTGCAGTCTGGTTGTAATACTTGTAAGCATCGTAGAGTAGTTTAAAAGTGGTCTGCTATTTAAATAGCACATCAGTTTTTTAATGATTATTCTATTTAGCAATACTGTATTAAATATATTAAGAACAGGTCTCTCACGAGCGCTCGACATGTTTCACTTCGTACATAATATATTTAAACTATGTCTGTGTCTTACGGAACTTTTCTTATTAAAATAGCAATACTGTAGTTCGACGGATGGACGGACGGATTTTTTTTTTTATTTATTATAGGATTCAGAGCAATCTCTATCTTATCCTTGGGTTTGACGCCGGGATGTCCCGAAGGGGACGAAACTATGGGTCCCCTTTTTACCATTTTGGCTACGGATCTCTAAAAATGGGCTGTTTCATATATTTTGGCAGATCAGATGTCAATTGTTTTCTATGGAATGGGAGACACAAAAATATTTCGCGAATTCTGGTTTGGTCTCATAGTAAAAGTTGCTCAGAACTAAAGTTAGACCAAGACAATTCTGCAACGATTTTGATAGCACACGCAGTGCAAGTGTTACATTAAACGTCAAACTTCTATGAAATTACGACGTATAATTAATAACACTTGCACTTTGTATGCTATCAAAATCGTTGCAGACTTATCTTGGACTAACTCCATATGTTTTTAAGTTAAAATCCTTGTATTAATGTATTTCTAACACAGTGCGAGGGCTGCAGACTGCTCCGGCGCAGTAAGCTGTGGCCGTTCTAATTGCCGGGTGCCGTTCGACCACTTATCATAATGTCTCGCAAATCACGCGCAGGATAAGTCGCCGGAGAAATTGCATTAACAATTTAACACCAGTCATTACGATGATTGTCTTTCATGCTACTGTCTTAGATCTTACGAAGACTTTTACGTAATAAGAAATGGGAAACGCAGTTTCTAAAAGAAAAAAAAACCGGTCAAGTGCGAGTCGGATTCGCGTTCCAAGGGTTTCGTACATTACCCAATTTTTAACAATGTGTTTTTTTATGTGGAATGTGAATGAAATGTCTTTAAAAAACCCGTAGGGGTCAGATCAAAACCTAAGTAATTAAGTCCGACTCACGCTTGACTGCATATAGGTTTTCATTTCTCATGATCTGAAAGAGGGTCATTGTTGTTCTAAACGGTGTGTAGAAAATGATACGTTTCTGCACTAGAGCATTTTACGTTCCAAGTACGACTATATTAATTTTTTTACGATAAGCAATTGAAATTTGTGTTTAAATGGATTTGTTATACCTACAATTTCTATTCTGATATTTATCTCCCCATTCCATAAATAACGATACTTTTGCCTAAATTGTTAATTGAAAGTACCCTCAAGATTTACTATAAAAATGTCTATTTTCTCGTGTTTTTAAAAAACACATGCATTTTGCATTATCAAACTACACAACGGGACTTAATCGCGTATTTAAGTTTTAAGATTTACCTCCGACGTTTCGAGGACGGCGTTGTCCCCGTGGTCTCGGAGAAGACTGGCTCAAGCATGGTATAATAATATACTCCGCGTACTCTATTCCGAGATTCGCGTATGACCTAAGTGACACGGGCCTACGTCATCATGCTGTTTACAGGTTCTCAAACTTTAAAATGTGGGAGAATTTTAACCAACGGTGAAACCAACCAACGGTTGCGGGCATGAAGTTATCTAGATCCGAATTGTCAAATGTGACAGCGCTATCCTGTGTTGCCAGTAATGTAAACAGAATTACCCGAACGTCTGAAATTTCTTTCGTGAATCGGAAGATATTGCTAACGAATAATTAAAAAAAACGTGTTATTGTAAAATTTAAGATATAATACATTATAAATGAAAATTATAAAATTATAAAGAAATATTTTAACTTATTAACCATAGGTATAATTATGTACCCATGTAACATGTTATGTTGAAATAAAGTGGCAATGTTATTGTGACGTAGGCCCGTGTCACTCTGGGAATAGAAGACCATGTTTTATTAGACCATGGGCTCAAGTTGACATCAACATCTTCTAGCCGCGCGAGTTTTTCGAACTACCCGCACTTGGTCTTGTTTATCAGTTTGAACGTTTTGCGCACTAGGGATGTTACTCTGTCGACACCCAACACTAACGATATTCGATTTATCGACTGTCGATATTCGTTTCCGCTTACATCTGCTAATGACTGGATTCCATGTGGATGAGATCTTAAAACCCTCGTCCCGATTAAAATTGCAATGTTTAATAATCGTGAAAGTTTAAATCAGTGACATGCATTTTGCTTTAAGTATCTTAAAGTTCGAATCGGGCATTGAGTCACTGTTCCCACCTTGACCCTACACCTGCTGTCAAACTCGAAGTACGAATCTTTCTTCCACTAGCGTCTGTTCGGAAAGAGAAGAGTCGTGGAATGTATGGCGCCCAATACATTTCACGACTCTTCTTTTACCGCACAGACTACTTATTTGGCGTCAATAACCCAGCTTCAGGGCAATAAGTAATCTCTTCTTCAATTTAAGAGGTATCCTCTTATCGGTGGAGTATTTTCCATTTCTCCCTCTCATAAGCCATATCCTTGACCTCTTGATACGACACGACACCAGCTTCTTCTTTTATTTGGTTTACATAGCTACGTCTTGGTCTGCCCCTGCCTCTCTTTCCTTTTATCTTGCCTTCTATGATGGTTTTAAAGAAGTTGTCGTGCCGTAACAAATGTCCAATCATATTTCCCCGTCTAAAGAGCAATAATAACAACACACATTACTTACGTAAGTATGTATTTGTACAATGTGGAGTGCGATCAATTGTATCCCGATCAGGCCAGCGCCGAATGCGTATGACATTTTTTGGTTTAAACTTAATCGTTTACAAAATAGTGAAAAAGTTCGCCAGCGGTGCGGTGGTGAGTTTGGATAGGGGTGGCGGTTCGATTCTATCGGAAAACAGTTCGAATGTATGTTGTTTTAGTTTATTTGTAAATTTGTTTTACTTTACACTCATTTCTCTTATTTATATTTTCGAATGTTATATTAATTTTAATAAAATTAAGTTTACCACCGCGTGCATCATTTACTGTTTAAACAATCCTCTCTTGAGTGGGATTAAGGTTATTATCTATACATATAATAAAGCTGAAGACGGTTGAAAGTCTGTACATGGAAGATATTCGAAAAAAAGTTGGCTGGGGATACTTAGAATCGATAACAGAACACATTCCAAAAGTTTTTAGAATTTTTGTCTGTTTGTCTGTTTATCTGTTTATCTGTTTGTCTGTTTATTTGAACGCGCATCACGTGAAAACGGCTGAACGGATTTTGATGAAAACTTTAATAATCTGTCGAGAAAATCCCCGGCCAGGTTATAGGCTATAAAAATTCAACCCCTAAAAGGGGGGGTAGCCACAATACTCGATTGACTTAAGTTTGCCCCTGAATCTTATGGCGCTACTTAGGAAGGAGGGGCAAACTTTGCTCATACTATTGTGTTGTATTGTGTGCTACCACTATTGAGTACCCGGGTAAACTAACAGTTGGCGCTGAATTGAATACGTTGTGACATGAATAAGCCACCGAGGAAAGATTTTGCCAAATTAACTCTAAGTTTAGAACAGGGGGTACGGATATCAACAAAAATAATTGAATAATTATGTTGATTTAATAAATTAATAATACAACAAAATTAAACGACAGTAAATTAATTGCCCCTCATTGCACAGTCTTTTGGGGAACTGAGTAAACATTAATTAATAAAGAAAACTAAAAATGAGTTTACATAGTTACATAGTGGTAAAATAAACACACATAATTATCAACACGCGTATAATTGCAAAATTCTTTAAAATTATTAATTTTCTCCATCATGAATTATACCTAATCGTGATTATATCGCACCCATATCAAATCCATATTCATACGAGGTGGGTACTTGGAAAAAAAAAATTGACCTCTGTCATTTGCAGTGCCGGAATAACCCTTTTAGGCAAAATAAGCCCTTGCTTAGGGCGACACGTCTAGAGGGCACCAAAACCCTAGGCAAAAAAAAGCGCAGGCTGCATCAGCATTGCAGTCGTCGTGGAGTAGGTACCTACATGAAACTTTTATACGTGTACAAGTACCCATCTAATAACGTCCCATCCCTTCTCTGTATGAAATCCTGGATTCGCGCCTGGTTGGGACTAAAAGTAAAAATGTACAACTGTCTATCAAACTGCGTTTTTTATATCGAAAAATTTTCGCGCTCGCTTCGCTCGCGCTTACAATAACATTATGATATGATAAAACTGACATTCGAGTGGCGACTGCAGCAGAATTTCTCTGTTGTAAGGTTACTTGCTGCAGCAATTTTCGTGATAAAATGATGTGACTGATTTCCATACTAAAAAGAAAAATTTACAACTGTCTATCAAATTGCGTTTATATATCGAAACATTTTCGCGCTCGCTTCGCTCGCGTTTTCAATAACTTTCTAAGTAAAATTGCGTTTTTTATATCGACAATTTTCGCTCTTGCTTCGCTCGCGTTTTTAGTAACATTCTAAGATATGATAAACGTGACATTCGGGTGGCGACTGCAGTAGCATTACTCTGTTGCAACGTTACTGCTGCAGTACTGTCAATTTTCGTGATAAAATTATGTGACTGATTTCCATACTAAAAGTAGAAATGTACAACTGTCTATCAAATTGCGTTTTTATATCGAAAAATGTTCGCGCTCGCTTCGCTCGCGTTTTCAATAACTTTCTAACATATGGCGACTGCAGCAGCATTACTCTGTTGCAACGTTACTGCTGCAGTACTGTCAATTTTCATGATAAAATGATGTGACTGATTTCCATACTAAAAGTAGAAACTGTCTATCAAATTGCGTTTTTATATCGAAAAATTTTCGCGCTCGCTTCGCTCGCGTTTTCAATAACTTTCTAAGGTATGGCGACTGCAGCAGCATTACTCTGCTGCAACGTTGCTGCTGCAGCACTGTCAATTTTCGTGATAAAATGATGTGACTGATTTCCATACTAAAAGTAGAAATGTACAACTGTCTGTCAAATTGCGTTTTTCTATCGAAAAATTTTCGCGCACGCTTCGCTCGCGTTTTCAATAACTTTCTAAGGTATGGCGACTGCAGCAGCATTACTCTGTTGCAACGTTACTGCTGCAGCACTGTCAATTTTCGTGATAAAACGATGTGACTGATTTCCATACTAAAAGTAAAAATGTACAACTGTCTATCAAATTGCGTTTATATATCAAAAATTTTCGCGCTCGCTTCGCTCGCGTTTTCAATAACTTTCTAAGTAAAATTGCGTTTTTTATATCGAATAATTTTCGCTCTTGCTTCGCTCGCGTTTTCAGTAACATTCTAAGATATGATAAAGGTGACATTTGGCGAGTGCAGTAGCATTACTTTGTTGCAACGTTACTGCTGCAGTACCGTCAATTTTCGTGATAAAATGATGTGACTGATTTCCATACTAAAAGTAGAAATGTACAACTGTCTATCAAATTGCGTTTTTATATCGAAAAATGTTCGCGCTCGCTTCGCTCGCGTTTTCAATAACTTTCTAACATATGGCGACTGCAGCAGCATTACTCTGTTGCAACGTAACTGCTGCAGTACTGTCAATTTTCATGATAAAATGATGTGACTGATTTCCATACTAAAAGTAGAAACTGTCTATCAGATTGCGTTTTATATCGAAACTATTTCGCGCTCGCTTCGCTCGCGTTTTCAATAACTTTCTAAGGTATGGCGACTGCAGCAGCATTACTCTGTTGGAACGTTACTGCTGCAGTACTGTCAATTTTCGTGATAAAATGATGTGACTGATTTCCATACTAAAAGTAGAAATGTACAACTGTCTATCAAATTGCGTTCTTATATCGAAAAATTTTCGCGCTCGCTTCGCTCGCGTTTTCAATAACTTTCTAAGATATGATAAAGGTGACAATCGGGTGGCGACTGCAGTAGCATTACTCTGTTGCAACGTTACTGCTGCAGTACTGTCAATTTTCGTGATAAAATTATGTGACTGATTTCCATACGAAAAGTAAAAATGTACAACTATCTATCAAATTGCGTTTTTATATCGAAAAATTTTCGCGCTCGCTTTGCTCACGTTTTCAATAACTTTATAATGTATGGCTACTATAGCAGCATTACTCTGTTGTAACGTTACTGCTGCAGCACTGACAATTTTCGTGATAAAATGATGTGACTGATTTCCATACTAAAAGTAAAAATGTACAACTGTCTGTCAAATTGCGTTTTTCTATCGAAAAATTTTCGCGCACGCTTCGCTCGCGTTTTCAATAACTTTCTAAGGTATGGCGACTGCAGCAGCATTACTCTGTTGCAACGTTACTGCTGCAGCACTGTCAATTTTCGTCATAAAACGATGTGACTGATTTCCATACTAAAAGTCGAAATGTACAACTGTCTATCAAATTGCGTTTTTATATCGAAAAATTTTCGCGCTCGCTTCGCTCGCTTTTTCAATCACTTTCTAATGTATGGCTACTGTAGCAGCATTACTCTGTTGAAACGTTACTGCTGCAGCACTGTCAATTTTCGTGATAAATTGATGTGACTAATTTGCATTCTCAGCTGTAATGCGGCAATGAACGTCACTCAACTAACCAAAAATATTCAATGTAAATCTCGATGACCCTAGGGAGAGGGGGCACCATGGTCTAGAAATGCTTAGGGCATCAAAACGGCACTGGTCGTTTGCGGAGTCAAACGATTTGGGACTCGCATTTAATACGCATTACCATGCCTTCCAGAAAAAAATCCAATCATTCGCGAAAGTCTCGCAACGCATTAAGGTTACAAGGGGCACGTGGTCTTCCTCAGGAGTCTGAAGAAGACCACAGTGAGTGGCGCTCTAGCCAGGCAGGCCGCTTCGCTTTCGCTTGCGCGCGTATACCTTACTGTATCGTCCGATATACATCTACAACTCTGTCGTTTAAATCACGTGTAAATTTTTAATAAAGGAAAAAAAAAACTATTGATTTTGGAGTATAGTTTTATTTAGTGGTACCTAATTGTAAAATATTTTATCTGGACTGCAGTCCTCTAGCATATCCATCTGTCAACATTACTTCAAGTTCCGCCTCCAGGGGAGAGGGAGAGAAATTAGGATTAGTAATTAGCCGCTTACTGACACAGACCGAATTCCACGCGGGCGGAGCCGCGGGCACAGCTAGTTAAATATACATTCATACACTGCTCCAGTGACCATAGTTCAAGCAGCATACTCAAGAACCTGAAGGAACATACCACTACCTTTGAATAAACTTCGGGGTACTACATATTATAACAGTTTTGCAGGGTTTAAGTCTGCAATATAATTTTGTTGTTTGTTTAATAATAATAAATAAATAAAATAGTCCAGTATTTAGTCCATCGCTTTCACCTAATAGCCTAGTTCATTTTTAGAGTCCATCAACTCCCAATACTTAGTCCTTACATGCTGGCGGGTGCTGCCTCTGCGTGCGTCCCATGCGGCCATGACACGACACGGGCAAGGGCAGCATCCGCTCGGTGTACCCCTTACATTTCATTAAAGTGTCCAAAGAACCTCTAAGTGTTGGCTTCAGCTCCGCGCACGCCTCCCAAATATCGAGATCACCATTGTTCCGCGATGGGAAAGACAAAAAAATAATAAATTAATAATTGTGTCATTTTCATTGATGTCACTTATTATTTACCTTTTGTCCCTTCGATCGTTCAAAGCTTTGAACTCACGCAAAATAAAGTAATTATCCCGAGTGAAGCTACTCCCAATCGGAATATAAGCACGGAAATGAATGATAGTTATTTTATTTTTCGATTCGGCTGCGGCGGACGACCGCCCAAGAATTAATAACAGAGGTGCTATTGCCATCCCTCAGCAATCCCCCATATCGCGAACCAGTATAACCGTGATCTCCAACTTGACTTTCTATCCATGGGGCCTACCGCGAACGTGGACGTGTTGCCTCTGTGTCGCACTTGTAAATTAGTACATTAAGTGTGACAGGGAGGCAACACGTCGAACGTTGGTTCGCGGTAGGCCCTCAGAGGTTGCGGATTTGAACCCCGGCTCGTATCAATGACATTTTCGGAACTTATCATTCATCATTAAAGCATCGCTTTCTAATTACGTGCGTGCAATAGAGATAGCTACAGGTGGGTCAATATACGGAAATATATCTGGAAAGCGTCTCTTCTTTACATCATAATTATAATATATCATTTGATTTTACGCTTTTCAGTGAAGGAAAACATCGTGAAGAAACCGGACTAATCCCAATAAGGTCTAGTTTTCCCTCAGGATTGGAAGATGGCAGGCGCTTTCGTAAAAACTAATGCCTATGTCAATTCTTGGGATTAGTTGTCAAGCGGACTTCAGGCTCCCATGAATAGTGACAAGCGTGATCGCTCATAACGCATTGTTATTGTTATTAATTCTTTATAAAGAAGCGATATCATGGTCGCATTTTTATCACCTGTCATGCCATGTGTCACTTTCACACTTACATATTTGTTAGACGGGACAGGCATGGTGACAAATCATAAAGAGCCGATCTTAGCCCTACAGGGGACAAACATGTACAAAGTGACAATTTGCAATCGTAAGACTACCTTTTCGATCAGCAGCTGTATCATGGTCGCCTTTTTATCGCCTGTCATGTCATGCGTCACTTTCACACTTACATAGTTGTTAGAACGGGACAGACATGGTGACAAATGATACAAAGCCGACCATCTCAGCCCTACAGGGGACAGACATGTAGGTACAAAGTGACAATTTGCAATCGCAAAACTTTACCTTTTCGGTCAGGGTTACGTATCAAAAGGGTTTACAGGTGCCGGGCAGTACCGTCTTGACCATAAGGGCACACGGGGCCCGTGCCCAGGGCCCCCATCCTCAGGGGGCCCCGAAGGACAGTCAGTAACAGTACATTTGATTGCCCATAATAAATAGAAGATCATAGTAGAAAAATGTTAGTTTAATTCGCTTTCTTTACTTTCCAAAAGGGCCCCAAATTCTTAGGTGCCTAAGGGCCCCAGCATAGTTTAAGACGGCCCTGGTGCCAGGTGGCCTATATACTGGTTTCGTAAGCAGATAGCCCACATAGTGACGGGAATAAGGCCAGGGGGGCCTAACCGCGACAATCTACAGCTCTTTTGAGAGCGCGGATATTTTTGTGAGTTTTTTTCTATTCAGTGTCGATAGTTTTTTGCGGTCGATGACCGCTTTTATGAATACACAGGATTTTTTTAATGGCTCGCTCTGTTTCAGTCAGGCGGTATGGCGAGGATTGGAGGGTTAATTGGGATATTCTGATAAGGTAGGTAGACTATTGATGCAAACAATACAAAAATGCGGAAAACAGAAAGAATCCTGGTGGTCAATGGTCATACCTACTAATAATATTATAAATGCGACAGATTTTTCTTCTTCGCTTTCTTTAATGCAGCCATTCTCTAAGTGTGTTCCGCGGAACCCTAGGGTTCCTATAGGGGTTCCGCAAGAATTTAGAACACTATGCTTTAGTCGCCTCGAAAAATTTTACTGTGCATAAAACACACTTCTAAAAACTATTGTTTTATTGTAGGGTTCCATCAAGTATTTCGCTTTCCAAAAGGGTTCCGTCAAAAAAAAAGATTGAGAACCGCTGCTTTAATGTCTTCAGATGTATGCAGGTTTCCGCACGATGTTTTCCTTCACCGAAAAGCTAGTGGTAAATATTAAATGATATTTCGTACATAAACCAAGGTAAACGCACCGAACATTATTCGCACTATCACCTGTTGCACATACCATTCTAACATTACTCCACATGCACTGCCAATTAACCGATTTATCCACTATTCCCCCAAATTAAACGTTCACTAAACAAAACACTCGGCCAATCACGGGCCGGATCCGCACACAATCCGGATCCATTCACTCATTCATTCGTTCAACAGCGGCCGGAAAATTATCACTTTCAGAGCACTTAAAGGCAAATGTGTCGAAAATCACAGCGCGGTGATACGGCGCGGTGCTGCAGGGCACAGTACGCTGGAGTTTTCTGGCGTTTTTGAAGTTTATGGTTTTTAATAAAATTGTACGGAAATTTTCCCAAGAATACTCGTATGACTTTTTATGGGTTTGTAACGGGCCTGCGATACGAGTACCTAGCTATGAAGTTGCAAATGTCTGTTACCTGCGCATTAGAACCCTACACGTATAATAGGTACGAACAGTATGCCTATTTAAAACATAATTATAGGGGTTTAAATCCAGCGTTAAAAAATCCGGGTTTTAGACGGGACATATAAAAGTGGATATGGCCCTGATAGTGAGAGATTTATATCAATTTTTCTACACTTAACATTAGTGTTAAATTTACATTTGCTATTCTGTCTTTTGTAATGTTGTCTTTATGACGTGACAAACACAACGCGACTTCTTTATCTCTTAAGGGGCCCACAGATTAGGTACCAGTTCGTCGGACGATATCAGCCTGTCAGTTGTTCGGAGGCTTTGTTTTTCAAACTGTGGGTCGCGACCCCCTGGGGGATCGCGAAGCCTCTGCCAGGCTTAAAACAAGACATAAGCGAAACATTTTGTTCGTATTAAGCGGGTCGCGTCATGAAAAAGTTTGAAAAACACTGTTCGGAGCTGTCAACTGACAGGCTGATATCGTCCGGCGAACTGGTAATCAGTGGGCCAGTGAGCCGGCTGGTGTGATAAGTACCTATAATTAAATATTTACACTGCTCTATGTTTTACCTTATCACGTGACAAACGCACCGCGCCTTCTGTATCCCTGATCCGGTACACTCCGCTCCGGTAATAGTGCGATAATCAATTCTTTGAGCCGCCGTCAATGAGCGGGATGCATTTCCGCTGTTTTGTCATTTAGCTGACCGTACTTGCGTCAAATATTATGATCAGGTTATTATCGGATTGCAGGGCTGTGCACAATTGCATATGCTCTTTCTATAGCAATGCATTGCTATCCTGTTGCTACACTGTTAAATGGGAGCATTCCTTTTTTACCTGCTAACATATTTCTTGCTATAAGGTTATAAACCCTTATACCTCATTTAAAAACAAATAGATTGTGGTTTATAATTGAATGTAAACATACAATTCTAGATTTAAAATGGCGATGATATGTCTATGCGCTATGTTTGGCCGTGTACGACTGTGCGTAACCTGTTACGTTACAGGTGTAAAAAATGATCGAAAATTCTATCAAAATGATATTAGAATTCGGTGAACATATATCCCACGAAGCAATGCTCTGGAAACTTTCGTAAGTACGGTCACAAACATTAATTGTTGATCCATGAGGTTCAAGCTAATTTGGTTGTCAGTATTAACCACGTATTAACGGTTTGAAATGTCAACGGTGTCATTTTACTGGGACATCAGTCTTCCGTGACCACAGCTAGTGCAACCTGGCTGAAATGTCGGAAAAGGTAAAATAATAAACCCTAAATGGCACAACAATTAAAATTTGTGACCGTGCAATATTTTTAGTATTATTTTTGTTCGCCGTTCATAGCTATCGAATCACAAAAATCGTCGGTGGTCGCGCAGCCTTCGTTAGATCCGACTGCATGAATTAAATAAAATTAAACTTGCATTTTTAGCGAATGCAGCTAATAATGGATAGGAACAAACGGGCTGTTCGTTTCAATTAGTCAAGTCTGTTTTCATTTAACTACGGTTTTCCAGCAGGTATTTCCTCAGACGGCCTGATTCGCACTTTAAGTTACGTCAAAAATTTGCTAAAAATCGGATAATTATGTCAGTGTCAAAAGTGACGTTTCTTCAAACAAAAACGTCGTATTAAAGTTCAAATCGGGCCGTATGTCTATATCTATATTATAAGTAGGTACCTAGCTCTATTTATTTATTCAGTTGAATTTGGTTTCATGATTGTGACGTCGCTCAGGTGGCTATGGGACGCATTATTTATTTGACAGTTTGACTTCTATGAAATAGTACAAATATTTTGGCGCCTATACCTATAAGCTCACGGTTTTTTCACAACGTGAGTGGTCTTGAAGTTTTTTATAATCATTTAACTTTATTAAACATTCGTTTTTGCTAAGAAAATTTCGCCATCGCCATCAAATCATCGCCACCATTGCTGAAGCTAGAGCACACCCTTCCATTTTCCATTTCCTCTGGCCAACTCCAAACTTTTAGCTATACCTATAGCTTTTATGTAGTGGTTAGTTAAGGTTTCTAAAGCCGACCACTGACTAACAGGCCGCCGGACGATATCGGCCTGTCAGTTAGAACAAAAATTTGACAGTTCCGAACAACTGACCAGCCGATATCGTCCGGCGGACTGTTAGTCAGTGGTCGGCTTAAAACATCTTGACACTCGCCAAGTCCCCCCGGCGATCCTGACAAAGGACCAAAATCCTGTCAGGGAAAATCCTTGTGCGGTCTGTCTTCGTCGTCTGCCTTGCTTGGCTGTCTGTCGTGAACTGATGTGATTTTGTCCTCTGATTGTCATGTCGAATTTTGAATTTGAAGTTCCAAATATGTATGTCAGTCAGCCAGTCAGTCAGTTGGTCTACGTCAGATTGCCACGAAGGTTGGAAGTCACGAGCCCACGACAATCCTGACGTATGGTAGCCCTATTGGCTGGGCTATTGATGAATTTCATAAACCCCACTGCTTTACATGCGATATAATAAGAGGCTCCAGATTCCCATAATAAACGTCTAAAAGACATCTATTCGTAGTTAAAATTCCTAGCATCACAATATTCACAATCCCATGCTCTAAAGCTCTAAACGAACAAAAAACCAATCGTGACTTATTCATATCCTACAAACAAGCTCTGGTTGTCAAGCAAATCTGTCACTTATTGGTACCGGGGACCGCTTTCGCCGCATTAACATTTTATTAACATTTCCCGTGCGTCATTAGGGTTGAAATTTGAATATCTTTGGATCGGAAATGCACAAATTAAGCGAGTGATCTGCCCGTAATGAGGTACGTAATGATGAGTTGAGCAAAACAAAGTCTTGCTTACCTCAGACGAGCAGAGAAGGCTTGATACTACGGAGACGGATTTTATAACTATAAAATTAAACATTTAAAAAACCCCCTACAGATTGGGCCAAAAAAAAACAATTTAATGCCAAAAATGCCTTATTTTGGAAAAGAGCTGATACTGTTCAAACTGTTAGATCAATTTTTATCAAACATAGCTTTGAACCACCGCAATTAAACCGCATCAAAATCGGTCCAACCGTTGGAGAGCTACGATGCCACAGACAGACAGACATGCAGACATTGGCTTCAGACAATAAACACCCCTCTTTTTGCGTCGGGGGTTAAAGCAGTTTATGACAGCTAGGTTATGGCAGATCCGACCTTCGGTCAAGATTCGAACCTGCGACCTTTCGGAACACCGGTCCGATTGCTCCAACTGTGCTGCCGAAGCTTACCTGAAGCGTGCGCATCTTTCAATTCGTTCCTTTTTGTTTACATGCCTTAGGGATTAGGGAGGCGAATAGCGTTAAGGTAGGTAGAGCATTCTTACGGTAACTTTGCGGTAAGCTTCGGTAGCTTAGTTGGTTAAAAGCGATCGGACCAGTGTTCCTAATGGTCGCGAGTCCGATATCTTACATAAAGCAAAAACTTTAAAAATAATTCATTATTTTTAAAGTTTTTGCTGGTTTAGGACTTCATGAACCATTTTAAATCTGTACCTCTGCGTTTCGGAGAGAAATCTAAAATTAAATGAATCCAAAGCCATCCTCCACACTGCAGTGTTGGGACACTTATTAATAAGGAGCGGACAGACGGACGGACATGTGTAATGATGCTAAATAGCGGCGCGCGGTAGGTGCGCCCGCGCATCAGTCTGCAACGGGGACGGCATTATGCAATATAGCTTAAACCTAAGTTGAAGTAAAAGTTATATACGAAAATACACGGGGACCACACATAAGAATAAGAATCTTTAATTTGGAATTAACATTATCAGATAATAGGTGTTCATCGACCACCTATAGCATGAATGATATAGGTTTCATGTTTAACCATAAATGGTGGTATGTAAACCATATATACATTGTTTTTTATCGTCTAAAACTGCTAAAAATCTAGTTTTCGTTTCATAAGACTAAAAATCTACTTTCTACACCTGCGCTAAAATCGTTCATCGTATTTACTACTTTACTATAATAGATACGCGCTCGTACTTAAATATAAATAAATAAATAGTATAAGACATCCTTTCACAAATTAACTAAGCCCCACGGTAACCTCAAGCTCACGAAGGCTTGTTGTAATTAGATAACGATGTATATAATTATAATATACAAATCGTCTAGGCCAGAACAGGCCTATCCGGATCCGAAATGTATGAAATTATCCGGATCTGGATCCGGAACCGCGGATCTTCCCATACATTTCGGATCCGTCGTGCAAACCCTACTCGTAAGTAATAACTGTGAGGACTGTGAGGGAATACTTCAAAATTGTTACATCTCGCATGCCGCGGTCCAGTCAATAAGTCAGAAGCACCTATCTGCGTAATGTCTCGGTACATTTACATATTTTAATGAGCGCGCGCTATCGCAGAGTCTAGCTCAGTTCTGGACCTGCCTTAGCCTAGACTGATCACTGCTATTATGTACATACTGTATTTCTAATACAGGAAAATATTTAAGGATTTTTTTGTACTGTAAGTGGTGGTGTATGTACCTACCTAATACTAATTAATCTAAAACTAAAAACGGAGTCTTTGAGGAGCCCCTAAACTTTTTTGTAACCTTCGTACAATTTTTTCACGTTATAATTACTTTTCATGTAAATGAGTAATTTTAAACCAACAAAATTTGAATTTAAATTGCCACTAATCACCATCATAGTGACATGTTAAGTAAGTACTCTGTGTTAATTTAGGTTTTGGAATATTAGTTGTCCTGAAGAAAATACGACTTTGCGACTTTATGCTAAAAACGTTTATTTTGAACGAGATATTTTGACTAACTAACGCATAATATTTATTCAAGTAATATATGATTTTTTCCGCCGATTTATATAAATCGGCGGAAAAAATCATCAGAAAATTAAATTCTATTAATAAGTGAATTTATTAGAGTTGAAACAATATTAATAAGTAATAACTATTAACTACATAAAGAATCAACCAAGAGACACTAACAACCAATAGGGACGGTTCTAACATTTGTGCTTTTGCAGCTGAATTCAGATAAAATAAAATAAAAAAAATACACACTATCGTCTTAGTTTTCATGAAGTACTTACCTATGCTATAAGTAAAAGTTTTAATTTTCAATAGCCTGTATCTTTGTAATAAATATTAATTAGATTTAGGTAGGTAGGTACCTATCTACTTACTAAAATTTTACGACCGGAGTTTAGCCGTTTCAGCCGAAGATAAAAACTGCCGAACCTTCCGGCTGCGCCAGCACCGGAACTACTTACTTATATGTTCGGTAGTATCCGACCAAGTTTCAGTTTCGGCTGCAACTAGAGCAAAACCGAACCTTCGGTTTAGGTTTCAGCCGGACAGTAAGTATAATGTTTTTATTGAGTTAGGTTAGGTTTAGTAAGTATAATGTTTTTAGTAGGTACAAAGTTTACAAACATAAAATACCTACGCGTAAACCAGAACGATTGCACAGAATAGCCACCCGGCACCACGGGCGCGTGTAAGTCACGAACTATATTATAATTTACCTTATTGATAATTTCCTGCTGTTGTCTTTATAATGCATAAAACATTCGCCTCGCCCGCCATTTCGCTACCGACCTGATTGTGCCACATATTTACAAGTTTAAAGCTATGTTATTACAAATACATTGTTGCTAATACGCATTCCGATACTTGTAATTTTATATTTCTGCCATAAAATGGTTGAGAAAAATCTTTTTTTCCGGGTGTAAGTAGTAGTTTCTCGTCTTAATTTGAGTCACATAGTAATAACTCAATCAACCGCGATTGACAATCTAATCTAATTAGAGTTTTCACTCATCTACTCGCAGGTTAGCTGGAAGATATACCAAGGATAAGTTCATCTTAGTAGTTAATAGGTACCTCAATTTCAGTAAATTTTATGTGAACCTGTTTTTAGATTAGAAGTGATTAGATAGGTTAATCCCAGGTGGCTCATAATCGCGACTGAACGTTTACATCCCTGATCGAAGTTATTGTCAATCGCAGTTAAAGTTGATGAAATATAAAGTGAGCCGATCTTGTTCGAGAGATCGGCTGACTTTATTTTTTGTTAACCTTACGAGATTTGTGATTTTTGACTGAACCCCATAGACTGACGCGATTTACTCGTATTGAGAAAAGTCCCATTTACTACCTATTGACAATCACAATTGATCAACTCGGGGAGGTATTACGTACATTTTCCTGGTTTTCAAACGGTTAGGAATTTGCTACTTTTAACTACCCGTGATAGCATTACTATAGTAAGTAGCGTGTCAACTTGTTACAATCTCTTTGACCCATGGCCGTAAGTGTAAATCAATAGTTAATTACAATATCAATTACTTCCAGTTGTAACTGTCAGGGTGTGGGACCACTTTTCATAGAGGTCGTGATTTAATCAAATGTTATTTATTATGTGAGGAATTAATTTAGATAAGTTAGTCATGTGATCTCGAGATTATTAATACCTTAAGGAGAAAGGACAAAGCCGTGGCAGCCACAAACTGCGGGGTAGAGTTATAGACCAAGAAAATTCTGCAGCGATTTTGATATAGCATACGCAGTGCAAGTGTTAAATACGTCATAATTTCATAAAATTTTGACGTCTAAAATAACACTAGCACTGCGTGTGCTATCAAAATCGCTGCAGACATTTCTTGGTTTAACTCTACCTACAGTTGTGCGGGTTGTGCCGATCTCGAAAACGTTCTCCGTTTTGTACGTTCTTGAGAGAATAGGGGTACCCAAGTAATCCAGTGATCTCCAACCCCAAGGTCATGGTTTGGACCCCGGCTCGTCCAGTCAGCATCAAAAATAGCGGATCAGATTACGCGTCAAAAGTATCTTTGAAGTACTTTTGAACGCTAACCATAATTTCCATCTTTACAGGTGGAAAAGTTATCAGGTGGGCGGCAGATACCTACTTTCGGCGCCTTGTTTCATCTGCGATAACTATTTACTTACATACAATGCAGTTATGGGTAGTGTAGGTACAATACATTAGCAAATTCCTGACCGTTCGGTACCCGACATCGACTTTTCTAGGCAAGTAAAAATGGAGCTGTATGACTTTGAATACTCCAATCTCTCGTTATTAGATAAGTTAAGCATATTTCAGATGCCTGTGGGTGAGGAGAGGAACCTAGAAGACATTAACAAAGCAAGACAATTTCTTACATGTGCCGGTCTTTGAGCAATTGTACAGTTGCATATTCAGCGGGCGGCCATTACGGTACTAATTGATGGACGGTCTTCAGACAGGGGGGGTAGGGGGTAGTTCAATAGGCGACGGTAAGGCGTGTCGTGTGAATGTTTGTTTTAAGGTCTAGGCCGAGAAAACGTTTTAATGACTCGCTTAACAAATTCAAATTAATAGGTAAAGCGTCAGTTACAATTTAATGTCATTCCCATGTATTAGGTATCTAATCTAAAGGCATCGTAAATCCAATTGGTTGTAAATATAGATGCGAAAAAATAACGGAATAACATATAATAACATTTTCCAATAGCTGAATCGACAAATAAAAACCTGCCAAGTGCGAGTCGGACTCGCGCACGAAGGGTTCTGTACCATTACGCCAAAAACGGCAAAAAAAAACCGGGCAAGTGCGAGTCGGACTCGCGCACGAAGGGTTCCGTACCATAATGCAAAAAAAAAACGAAAAAAAAAAAGCAAAAAAAAAACGGTCACCCATCCAAGTACTGACCACTCCCGACGTTGCTTAACTTTGGTCAAAAATCACGTTTGTTGTATGGGAGCCCCATTTAATCCTTTATTTTATTCTGTTTTTAGTATTTGTTGTTATAGCGGCAACAGAAATACATCATCTGTGAAAATTTCAACTGTCTAGCTATCACGGTTCGTGAGATACAGCCTGGTGACAGACGGACGGACGGACGGACGGACGGACGGACAGCGAAGTCTTAGTAATAGGGTCCCGTTTTATCCTTTGGGTACGGAACCCTAAAAATACGTTTGTTGTACGGGAGCCCCACTTAAATATTTATTTTATGTTGTTTTTAGTACCTACATATTTGTTGTTATAGCGGCAAAAGAAATTACATCATCTGTGAAAATTTCAACTGTCTAGCTATCACGGTTTATGAGATACAGCCTGCTGACAGACAGACGACCGGACAGACGGACAGCGCAGTCTTAGTAATAGAGGGTCCCGTTTTTACCCTTGGGGTACGAAACCCTAAAAACTAATCATCGAACCTGCTCACAAAATTTTACAAGAATCGGCTGCGAAATGTGACCTGTAGAGGAGAACATCCGGACATATACGAAAGCATTTTTGCCCAAGCTGAAATTTTGCTAACGCTCGGCCAATTACATCATAAATAGCATCATAACCCTGTCTTTTAACCGAAGTTGAGTAAAAACTAAACATCCATGTCACAACTCATTAGCGCACTTGCACTAGTTTTTCCCGCAAGTTTGATGCAGTCGTATGCAGATGCAGTATGAATAATGCAAGGAGCATATCGAGAGCGTGGGTTTCTAGCCTTATGCACTTATCTAACCGCTAATTACTACTTGGACTTGAATGTTATACTAATTTGGAGCATTCACGAAAAAGATTTTACCTGCTTTTGTTTACTGAGTAAGTTCTACGCCGATATTGCTAATGTTTGTTACTTTACAGTACATATGGTGCTAGTTTACAATTAAATATGTGCCTGTTAAAAATTTAAAGGGCCATATGTACAGTCAACTGTAAAAATATGGGTGCACAAATCATCTCAAAAACATGTCCTATTATAGGACATAAGAGCTATAATAGCTCTTATGTCAGCGAATTAAGAACTAATGGATTTTGAATAAGTTGGCTACACCCATATCGTTACAGTTCACTGTACTGTAAAACGTTGTACAATAGACGTGCGAAAAGGTAATTCGCAACTCGTGTCGATTTAAAACAGTCCCTTCGGTCGTGTTTAAATTTATCGCCACTCGTTGCGTATTTCCTACTTTTCGCATTTCTATCGTAATGTACTATTACCTGCTTTTGTTTACTCAGTAAGTTCTATATGCCGATGTATGTCATTTTTAGGGCCGCTACATACGGACTGCAACTTGTATGGGAACTGCACTCCGACGTTGCAGTTGACGTGCAGTCGGCATTTTGAGCATTTTAAAAAACCTAGCAAGTTAGTGAAAGTCGGTCTATCATTTCACACGAAAACAATACAAATACTACGAATAGCCACAGCGAAACACGCTAACAGGGAATTCATTAACAGAGCTGCCTAATAACTCCCCCCTGCGGTCAGCGGAGGGGTGGGGGGTAACAAACAGCGCCCTGTAATGTGGACTGTTGAATTGCAAAAATCTCATTATCCTCTAACTGTCGTTTATAGAAGTAATTAACTACTGGGATTATGGGAGCGATGGAGCGGCTCTATCATATTCTTTGTATTCATTTTTTAACCTTTTGACCACCATGGCACTTTTTTTTTCAGGTGCACGCACGTGCGGTTTTACTTAACAATAGACAAAGGATTAGCCTTTCGAGGCCAGCTACAAAACGAACGACTATACACATGTTAAGTACAGCAAATTTGATACCTGAAGTATGGCCAGGAAATTTGATTTCTGTACCATTTGGTAATTTGTCACAGTGACAATAATATGAGGTACTTAGCGGCTTCCATATTGATTCTCACTGGGACAAGGTACCAAATGGTTCAGTTCAGAAATCAAATTCCTAAACTTAAGGCGCCGTACATCGTCATACATTTTATAATGACTTGCTTGTCAAACAATAGCGTTATGTGCAATTAACTTTATTTGTCAGCGGCTGAAATAAGTAAGTAAGTAAACACTTAATTGTACGAAAAGAAAGGACTAATGGTTACGTCAGACAAAACATTAAGGCGAACTTATCCCTAAGAGGGATCTCTTCCAGTTAACCTGAAATATTTTACACTAAGTAAGTACTTAACGCGTCTTTAACACCTATTCCTTTATCTAGCAATCTCTCTTATAGTTATTTATCACTAAGATAGTGTAAAAATTGACATATTTTATTATTACGTTGCGACTCCACAGTTTTCCTTGTGCGCCAGTAATTGTGTTTCGTTATAACGAGTTTTTTGGCCCGCGGACAGGACCGCGCTTGCTTCTCATTTTAATGCATATCTGTGTACGTATTTTTGCTTCCATATTCGTTCAGATATCAATACAATAACATATAGGTAGGTACAGCCGCAAGTTTTAATTTATAACCTATTTAATACCCTATCACAGTGACATTGAGGTCTCTAGGCGGAGGTATGAGGTCTCTAGCGACTTTCATATTGATTCTCAGTGTGCCAAGGTACGAAATGGGTCATAAATTAATACTTTCTTTTCTACCGTGCCGATTTATTATCTGTGAGATGTCGCCCATTTTTTAACCGACTATCTACTGTAACGCCAAAAGGAACTGAGAATTGCGACCCGTAGAGGACAACAGCCGGACAGACATACGAACGCATAAAACCAGTGGGGAGACACTCCTGACTTCGGGCAAACTCGGCTCCGTTCGGCTCAGCATTGCTCCGAGCAATTATTAGGGTTGGCACCACTTGACGTCCTTTTGCGTGTACGACTACAGATAAGATAATATTAGACTTGAATTTCAGTGTCAACCCTAAATAGCCGATAAGGATAGTGCCATACATTAGAAAGGGATATCATGATTCGTCCCTGAATCGCTGTCAAACTTCGGTTTTGTAGGAAGTGTCCATGGACCTATATAATAGGGACAAGACATATTGTTCTATACGTACAATTGCTTATAGAAATAGCACCCATTTTGACGGCACACACATAAATATATATCTGTCTCGTTTTTACTCAGCACTGTAACCCATAGCAAAAAAAGATGACAGTATTTCAGTACGTACATAAAGTGTTCCATGAAAATACGTAAATACCTAATGCGGCCGAAAATCCGCCATGTTTAGTCACCCAAATGTCATTGTCTGTCAGTTCAGCCGGTACTTGTCCTGTCAAAAAGTCGTGGTGAAAATTAAAATTATTAATTATCTTTCAATATTTTGCTTGTGATTGAAAATAATTGAAGCCAAATGTGAATAATTACGTCGCGAATATGCCAGTGTATAGTGTATTAGGGTGCGGCATAAGAAAACCACCAAATCAGCCATCTTTAACCTTACACAGGTACGCTATCATTTACATGAAAAATATTGGTTATTGTTAATGTTCCTGGGAAATGTAAGGATGTTTCACATTATAAATAGCAAGGTTCTTCTGTGCAGTTATAGATCATGAAGTGATTGGATTTATTTAACTATATTTTTACGCTTAAATAATGTAAACATTTCAGCTAGGGTTGTACTTTATTTATCGACTTTGATATCGATATATTATGATTGCCTATTTATATTTTCTTATTTTATCATGCTACCCCGCTTCAAACCAACTAAATTATCTTAATTTAATAATTAAATCATTTTTTATAGGTTACCAAGAAATTAACATAAAAAGAAAGTGTCTGGAGATGGAGATCCTGACCGACTCTCGGGAGCACTAGGGTAACTCGGGGCCGTGGGGTCGTTACTCCACAAGCTGCCCTGCGGGCTTTTTTATATCATTATTATATTTTTTTTATATAATTCGACATTAAGAGACCATATACTTACATATAGTTGTAATTTATAAAATGGTTAATGTATTGTTATTATTTTTGCTTGTATGTAAATTCAATGTGGACGTATAAAAATGCCCTTGTGGCCTATTTGCTGAATAAATGTTGAAGAAGTTGAAGAGCGGAAGTCATTCCTTATTTTTGTAATAAAAAAAATGTTCTGAAGGTGTTTTGTTTTTTTTTTCACCCGTCGCTTAATAAGCTTGAATTTTGTATCGCTCTCACTTATAGATACAGCGCACCAAGGTCGAGGTGCAGTGCGGTAGTGTGTTACAGACTTTAGGGTTAGCAACACAACAAAATTGATTGTAATGGAGAGGTAAAGTCCAAGAAAAACACGTACACTTATTCTGACATCCAAAACAGATGGCGCTGTACTGCGCCATGTGTTTTGCGGTCACTAAGTTGTCAAACGTCAACTTTTGAAAATCAGAGTTACCGCAAAAATCGCAATATGTATTGCGTAGTACAGCGTCATCTCGTTTACCTGTCAAATTTGAAGCACGAAATTGTCCTAGACTCCACACATCTTACTCAATCAAAGTATCTTTTCACATAACAATATACTAATAAAGAATTTTTATTTATTTACTTACTTCCTACTAAAACATAAACTCCACAAATAATACATACTTAGTATTTTAAATAAAATGAGCCGAGAACGTTAAAAAGTTATCGATGTATCGATAAAACCTAGTAACAGTAAAAATCTTCTGGGCAGCACTAAAACCGCCATGTTTAGTTCTAAGATGACGTCACAGTGGCACGCATTATTCGTTGACGTTTCACTTCCATAGGTTTCATATTTCAGTGGAAGTGTCCTTTCTTTTCTGTACGGTAGTACTATTATTTATTATGATTGTTTTAATTTATGGATATTTTTCAATGAAATCAATTTCATCTTATCTTATCTTATTATGTGCTAAAACAGAGACCTTCGCTTTAGCTAGTGCAAAAAAAACAAAACATACTTTAGAACTGTAGGTATGTGTATTTCAATCAAAAGTAAGATCAACAACATCATCCACCGACATCTGTTCCACTTCACTTGCCATCCTTTTCTCTATCGAATTATCATTCGAATTCGAACCCACATCTTTTATCTCACTCTCTCTCCGTTCGTTTGTATCTGTGTTCTCTGTTTTATCATTTTTATCTTCTATAGGTCCGGACTCTTTAGGCTTAGATGATGGTGTAGTGAGTTTAGGGGTTGCTATGGTTTTTCGACGTTTTTCTTTGAGTAGAGGATTCGATGGTTGTATTTTGTTTAGATGTGTTTTCTGTAACAAATGTGATTTAATTAAAAATGCCGGCTTTTAAATACATGTTAAGTATTAAATATACGCATGCGGTATATTTAAATTTGTATTTTTTTCTTTATAAGTAGGCAACTACTAGGTACCTACTAATTAGGTGTACAGTCAGCCAAGAAAGTGGTTTACCACTTTTCGACTCTATCATCTGATTGATAGAGTCGAAAAGTGGTAGACCACTTTCTTGGCTGACCGTAACCCACACCAAATACCTACCAATACCAAATATTTAAAAACTGTTGATATTTATGGGTATTTTCACTTAAAAGTGTACCATTTACTTTGTTTCGAAAATCCATCAACTTTTGGGTTATTTCGACTCAGAATCACCAAAAAAAAGACAGTTTTGTAACGCATTTTCACATACATTTTGTATGGACCGTTATAAAACTGACACCCAAAATTTGTATGAAAAATTTTGGACACTTTTTTTCTTTGTCTCATGCAATAGTACTTCTGAGTCTAAATAACCCAAAAGATGATGGTTTTTCGAAAAAAAGTAAATGGTAAACCATTTTTTTTGAATCCCCTTATACCTACTTAATGTGGAATGAACATGAAATAATTAAATTCTAAAAACAAACAAAACCTAAAATACATTCGTCAAAGCATGTCAACCATACACATCAACAGCAAAACGCTTTCAAACTAATGTTAGAAATATCCTGTCACTGTCATACAAAATGTATGCACAAATCACACAATCGTATTCATTAGGCTTGTTCAACCATTCAGATGGCATTTACATTAAAATTGGCGTTAAAATAACTCGTTACCAATCCACCTGACGGAATGAAAGCCATAAATAAAATATATTTGAACGTCAGTTACATTAATGCGGTTAAAACCTTTCACAGATTCATGTATCACTCAAACGCTCATTTGCTAAATTGATCTTTAGTCGATTGGAACACAGTTGAAATTACGAGCGCCGTTGAAGGATAGATACGAGGTTGTGACAGTTATAGGTCAGAGTTTGGTTTGATTCTATGATTGCAAAAAAAACTTTTACAAAAAAAAAGAAAACCGACTTCAAAAAGGATAAAATAAAATATAATCCGTTTTTAAGTATATGCGTTACTAACTGATATGTTTGAAGTCGGTGCCAAGACAAATAGTAACAATACCGGTCAAAAATAATCCAGAGAATGAAGCACTTATTTCAAAATTTTACATTTTTTAACGTTCCAACTTGGTTCCAAGGTAGATATATTCTTTGAAGTGCCTTTCAATATGTCAGTTATAATTATTTACGCCTTTCAATATGTTATTTCTAATTATTTATTACTTTTCTGCGGTATGTGATTTTTTTTTAAATATAAAACTATACCCACGCAAATTGTTTCATACAAAATCTACTATTATTTTCAATCGAATGATACATTTTGTGTGGGTAGTTAAGAAATTGCCTGGTAAATCACATTGTAAGTTCTGTCCCTATTCACCCCAGCCATACCTATTCACCCCAGTTGACGGCACCAATACTGGCTTCAGAAGCCATTTGAGGGTAGATTTTGTTTACTCTTTTTTAAATACCTAATAATACAGTCTTATAGCCGCCGCCATACAATCGAAGTTAAACGACATTCTGAACAAAAACGTAACAGTAACAAAAACAATTTTGAAACAACAGCGGGAGTCGTTAGAACCAGGGGGAGAAAGGCCTATGCCCAGCAGTCAGACACCATTAGAGGTTAAGAAAAAAGGAATTCCTTACATATATTGTATTGATAGTCTTTATTACTTACTTTTCTCTGGACTATGGTCCAGTGAGACGTGAAGTGCAACTGTCTGGATAAAAAAACTAGTGAAAACACACAGGTTTAAGAAATACATACCAGTGAAGGATTTCTCCTAACCAGAAGCTTCACATCCTCAGAATTAACTGTATTCCGTTTGGCGTGTCTGAAATTTTAATATCGGTAAGTACATCTATGATCTCCAGTCATATAAAAATAAATAAATATACGACAATTTCATACAAATCAACCTAGTCTAATAAGTTCAATAAGGCTTGTGTTGTCAGTAGATATACTAGTATGATTGTGAACTAGGGTGATATGTATATTTGTATATTTCATATCAAAAATTGTTCCTAAATTAGTGACCTTGACATTTAAATTAAAATCCAAATTATTGGGATAGATATGAGACCAGGCATGAAACAATTCCAACCTCCTTCCATTTTAAGCATTTCAAACAGAGTTCAAATCACATTCTCTATAGTTTGTTCTTTTAAGCATTAGAAAAAAGGTAAATAATCTTGAAGTGTCTTTTTATTGAAAAACACTTTTGAAAAATAAGTCACGGCAAATATGTAACAATTATGAATCATATACAATCATTTACATTCTTTTGCTTTCATAAGTAATAGTTACTGATTTTAAAAAAGCGTTTTTCAATTAAATGACACGTCAAGATCGCGTAGTCTTTTTCTAATGCTTAAAAAAAATGAACTATAGGTTGAACTATTAGAAAGCCACACACTACCAGTGCTTTTGCTGCATACGTACATATCCTGCTAAAAATTACAACTCTTCCTTTACGATTTTTAAAATAGCTGGATAAACAATCAAAATCTCATTAAAATATATGTACTTTGCAAAGGCTTCCAAATCCGTTCCATATATTTTCAGTTTCTTGTAAACTAGCTCTGCTACTATCTCCATGGCGGGCTTTGTCATATCCATGCCAAGTAGATGTAAGGCCTCTGTGCATAGCCCTCGGACATCGCGGTGGAGTGATGCTCGGACTTTCTATAAACATATTTCATATTTAATAAAGACATTGTAAATGAATAAAACAAGACTCCTATGCATACCCTGGACGGCTATGAGAACCAATAAGTCCATCCTAGAGCTGAAAATCACCACACCGCTCTGTACAATATGTCAAGAACGCACAATCAGGTTCTTTGGTCATATCATGCGGTCTAAAAAGCATGACCTAGATAGAAAGGCAGATTATCTTGGGCCAAATAGAGGACAAGCGAGCGCGAGGAAAACCCACCCACGAGTTGGTCTGATGTTGTGAAGAGGGTGGTTGGCGGCAACATGCAGTGCGTGACCCATATGGTCTATGATTGCACACTGTGGAGACGGAGCATACATGGTCGCGATCCTCAGCAATGAGGTACCGAGGAAGAAGAAATGACAATAAGTTTGGCAATTCAGTTATTGTACAGTAACAGTCACCACACGGCATTGTGACGCCATTTCGTGTTCTTGCTGAATTGGAAATTCTAAAGGTAAGTATTGACAACCAATTTAGCTAGGACCCTAAATGACGCAACAATCACGGAGCGTGATGGTACCAGAGCCCTCTGTTAAAAATTAGAATTCATCCGCTGTTTCTCTGCCGGCTCTTTAACTCGTTCTACTCAATTTTCACTGGCATTGTAACTCGATGTACAATAAATAGTAATGTTCCGATTTCCGATAAATAATTTAACACATTACTTAAGTGCTCAGACTGTTTAAGTTAAATAGGTACGTTATTTAAACTAAGTTAATTGCTATCATTTTATGAAAATATACCCATCGATAATTTTTAAACTGGAGTTCAAAATTACCTGTGAAGGAGATAAATTTTCGAATGCAGTCATCTCTATTCGCTTATATTCTGTGAGTAACTAGTTTTATATTAGAAATCAATGATAGCACCTAAATTTCTACTGGATTACTTAAATTATGAATTATTTTAACTTTGAGCAAAACGAAAACAAAACAAACGTTGTAAAATTCAATTTTGACATTGACATTTGACACATGGATATGACACGTGCACTATTGACGTTACGTTTTGTTATTGCTAAATATTCAGTAAGCTATAAATTGCACACAAGAGACCGTGCGTCAAAGAATATAATACTCCCGTGCGTGTTGGAGGGTCTGCTATCTTGTGGCCTGAATCGGAAACATATGTGCACATGTACATTGCCAAAGCAAGTGCTACCACTACCATCTACCGTTCTCGTCGGTACGTTTCTTTGTGCATAGTAGGTTCTGCCATCTTGTGGGCTACATCGGAAGCATAAATGACACATTTACGCCTCGCGCCAAAAATCTAGGGCCTATTGATCGTAGAGTAAAATAAACATAACTAAATTTGTAGGAAATTTTATGTTAAAACTTCTGTCCGAAGTAATTGTAATGCTATTCAAGATATCATCATCAAATCATAATTTCACGCCAACAAAGTCGCGGGCAAAATCTAGTGAAGGGGTCAAATGTGTGAAATAAGGAAAAACATATTTTTTATTTACACTTTACTGAGCATTCTGTAGATATATGTATAACATCCCACATTGTTATTAATTTTAGTATGCAGCGCGCTAATCTAAACAACCTTACGTATAAGCTTAATTATTATAGCTGGTCAAGCAAATCTTGACAGTAAAAAAAGGCGCGAAATTCAAATTTTCTATGGGACGATATCCCTTCGCGCCTACATTTTTCAAATTTGCCGCCTTATTCTACTGACAAGATTTGCTTGACCGTCTATATTGACCAACTTACGATAGTTTATAATAAAAATAAATGTTTTAAATTTAATAGGTAACCTTTGTTTTTCTAGCTTTCTAAGTTATTTTCAAAGGCTATAATCGTTGTACTGCCAATAAGTAGGTAGTTTAGAGAATCACTAAATTTCCTTAAATATAAACTAAGCGCCATAAAAAACCAAAAGTGATTTATTTTTTAGTTGCTTAGCTAGCGTGCTACATAGTAAAATGGATTTAGTAAATGTAAATCAAAATAGTAAAATTAAAGTTTGTTGTGCATACGTTATAGTTAGTGATAAGAATGACTAAAGATACAATTATAATTGTTATAATATAAATAATAAACACAAGGTACAAAAAAAAACTCTTATAGGAAGTTGTAAGTACTTTTAGAACTAGTAACTAAAAGAAGGACGCTATAAGCCTATGATGCCGCGGTCAATGCCACTGCGCGAGCGGGACAGAAATATAATTATACACGTGCGATAGAGATAGGAAATGGCGGGTCAATGTACAAAATTCTTTGCTTAGCGTCCTTACTTTAGTAATCACGTTCCTGTGAAAGCGAGACGTCTTCTCTGCTAGAGTGAGATGGTATTACATAATAATAAATACGTATTGTACTCTTTAGCCATTCTCGGGGGCGTAAAATATATATTTTCGCTTATTGGATACTTATTATTGGCAGAAAACTTATAGAAGAACGAAAGTAATTATTGCATTAGTAAATGCGCCGTTTTAGATAGTCCAAAAATCAATACAAACATCGCTATCGCTACATAGAATTTCATAGTCAAACAATAACAATTCATTTTGAGTGTCTCCAACATATATTTATTATGATATCATTATTATAGGTACCTAGGGCTAGTGCACAAATCACGCGAGGTTCGATAGGGGGGGGGGGAAGGGGGGGTCACAAAAAATCACGACAGATCACGTTGGGGGAGGGGGGGTATAAGGAGACCTCACCTGTGTTTTTCTACAGTGAACGAACCTAAGGAAAAATACCTACCACATGAGTAGATACTTTTTCTCAGTTTCGTTAAACATAAATCTACACTCCGCACTTCAAAATAGCGAGTTTATTTTACTAAATTTTAACTAGCTGAATCAAAAAGTAGCCGAAAACACCTCGCGTGATTTGTGCACAACCCCCTACTCTTTTTTATACCTTAAATAATTTGTATAAACATTGTACAGGCGAGTTCACAAAAATCTTCACAAGCCAACATTCCAAAAATATATTGACACGACCTTATTGTCAATGTCTTAGAGGCGTGTAAATATATTTTTGGAATATTGGTTTGTAAATATATATTTTGTAAACTCGACTGTGCTAAAATGACAGATCAGTAACGCAGCGTACTACGTAGGCGAACAACACGCGAACGCGAAGCGAAGCGATGCGGCGCGGGGCGAATCAATCCTTTAATACCTATAGAAGTGTCCTACGTAGGCGAGCTCGTTGCGAACGCGAACGCCTTGGGCCCGCCGCGCCGCGCCGTGTCGCGTTCGCGAGTTGTTCGCTTATGTAAGACAAATTGGGGTACCTACTCATATTGTCATTTTAATAATTATAATATTTGACAATACAATTATTACAAAATGAATCTATGGCGCCATCTTCTTTAGCTGTCATATTTTGAATTTTTTTTTATATTTTTTAGGTTCAACAATATATTTTAGACACTCAATATCCCATCCTTGCGTTTCGTTCCGGTCTCACAAAAATATAACTCTGTCCTTTGAAAACAAATTTAACCGACCAATAGTATACTCTATTTGGTTGCAATACGGTCTACTTTTGATCAGTTAACTACGTGAACGATACTTTACACTTATACTTAACTGACTTAGGGCCACTTGCACCATCCCACTTACCCGGGGACCCGGGGTTGACCGGTTAAACCTGGAGTTACCATGGTTACCAGTACAATTTGACACTGGGTTAACGGTTTAACCGGTTAACTCAGAGTTAGTGGATTGGTGCAAGTGGCGCTTAGGGTCGGTTGCACCAAAACGTCTGCCATCGTTAAAGCGTTCGCTAAATTTTATTGGAAGTTTTATAGATCTCTGCTGCGAGACGTTGATCAGTCTGTTAACTGGGGCTGGTGCAACTGGCCCTTAATATCTTGCAATGAAGTTTATTAAAAGTCAGTTACGCGGTTATCACACTGATGCGGTTGCACGCCGCTCCGGAGTGTGAGTGAGGCAGCGCTATGCACGTTATGAGTGAATCAACTTTTTGTTTCACTAGGGCAGCGGTCGGCAACCTGCGGCCCGTGAACCTGTCATTTGCGGCCCGCGAGCCTCCCTGGCTATTCTGTATGTAATATTGACAAACGACAATGTCTGATAAAGTCATAAATATTAACCTTTTCGACGCCGTGTCAAACACAAAAGCTGTCACTCGGACGCCACGTCACCGAAGTGTCAAAACCGAAATTGAACTTTATGCATATGCACTTAGGTCTATGTTGCTCTGTGGTCTGTGACCGATTAATCCGTCTTTGGCGTTGGACCTGCGGTGCCAATATATCGGTCATTGGCGTCCAAAATGTTAACAAAGTGCGGCCCGCGTCAACTTCGTTAACTACTATGTGGCCCTTGGCTGCTAAAAGGTTGCCGACCGCTGCACTAGGGTTACGTTTCCCTGGACCCTGCATCTTAAGCCAGGGGTCTCCAAACTTTTTTGCGCCATATTGCGCCTCAGAAACTTTTGCGCGGGCCACCGTCGGTTTTTGCGCCGGGGGAAGGTGTCTGGTTGCTGCTGTTAGGAACAGTTCCACTCTCAATGAATGCTGAACCCCGCGGGCCGGATAGGAACGCGTCGCGGGCCGGATTTGTCCCGCAGGCCGGGGTTTGGAGACCCCTGTCTTAAGCCATAAAATTAACTCGCGTAATTTAATTACTCAATTAGTATGACTCACGAGAGTTTAAATTTGATTCCTCTCATCTCCGCTCGCTTCCGCCTCAGTGGAATGGCTGCCTAACAACTAGAGATGCAACGGATAGTTGTTTGGCTGGATACCGGATGTTCGGCCTTACCATCGGCCGAATATTCGATATCCGGCCGCCGAATATTCGGCCGGAGGAACTATATCAACTTTTCGGTTTTTCAGGTGCGCATTGTGCAGGTTGTGACCTGTTTCGTAGTGAATGTTCGCGCGGACTCATTTCTAGGTTCGAAATGAGTGCGCGTGCAAGTGAGTGGAATGATTAAATTGTATTAAAATAATACGAGTACGATTATGACCGTGACTGTTTCTTAAGTCCAATTTGTTTACTCCGAAATCAAGCAAAGTTACTATCCGGTATCCGGCCGGATAGTAGGTCACTATCCGGTATCCGGCCGGATGATAAAATAACGGTCGGATAGGCCGGATACCGGATAGTAACCGATTACCCGGTGCATCTTTACTAACAACACAAAAAAGTTGATCCACCCATACAACGATGGTCCGTTCGCACGCCGCAGCCGCATGCGGGTCCGCATACAATGTAAGTGGGTTGATGGTACTGTCTATACTTTCTTGACGATTTGTACAACATCTTCGTCCGCAAGGATGTGCTCAATGCCGACCTTCTGCGGCTGATGCTTCACTGATGAACCCCATACGAGGGCGCTGGAATAGAATAAGTTATTATTAGTTTCAAACTTGTGGCTTTCCATTAGAAAAGGGACCTTACTCCTTATGTTTCATGTGCAATAAGGACCTTTCTATCAGAATTTCTGTTGGAATTTCAGATAAAAAGGACGAAGCTATAAGGACCCTAATATATCATACGGAAAGCCACATTATACAAATTTATTAGATCCCGGATTTGAAGTCAAAAATCTATTCTAATTTTTAACACCGCCTGTTACATTGTAAATCTGTTTTAAATTTGTTTTCTTTGTGGTATGATAAAGAATGTTTACCATTTTAATAACATCTTTTATGATAAAGGTAAATAAGTGAGGTTAAGGCGGTTTCAGACTAGCGTATTTTTCTGCGCGTATACGGTCGTTTCGGCATTACGAGTTTACACGCGCGTTACATTTCCCTACATTTGGTTTTTATGCGCTTGCTTGGAAAAGTAAAGCGCACTACTTTTCCCTACATTTGGTCTACACGAGCTTACACGCGAGTACGCGTACACTCGTATAAAACGCTAGTCTAAATCCGCCCTTAGTACCTCTTTAATAGGTAGAATATTAAATAATAATCATCAAACAAAAATATCTCCTAATCCGTTCCACTGGTGACCACATGGCTGGCATGGCATTGGCATTGCCATCCAGCGAGGAAACGCGGCCAGTCTTGTGGGCACACTACCAATTGCCAGCGGAATAGGAGATATTTGTAGCTATAATTTAGATCCCATAAGATGGTTTAGTTTAGTTTTAATTTGTATAATAATGTTTATTATAAAACTTACTATTTAAATTCCTTCACAATGGACCTATGCAGCTTGTTGCAGAAGTCCTCGACGGACGTTCTGTCGGCGTGCAGGACCACGGGCGAATTGTAATCTGGCAGCTGGCCTTTGGGCTTGGTGTATATCCTGGTGGATAAATAATAATAAGTATCAGGGATGATGCGAATATTCGCATCCGCATCCGCGGAACTTCCGCATTGTTGCAACATCCGCATCTGCATCCGCATCCGCAAAAAATCGATGCGGAGCGTATGCGGATGTCGAACAAGTCGGTACAGGAACGTCTTAGCGGCGGCGTAACTGCTAGGTAATTTCGTCAATAACAAAATCGTCTAGATCCAGAAAAGTCGGCCAGGTTACTGTTTATTAAATATAACGCACCTATATTCTTGCTCAAATACTAAACGTTACTAAATATGTAATATTTGACGTTTTTTAAGTACCTAATCTTGACATCCGGATCCGCATCCGCGGATGTGAGCCTTTAAATATCCGGATTAAATATCGGATGTCAAAAAATCTGCATCCGCAACATCCCTGATAAGTATCTGCAGGAAATTCTGCAGGAAAACGAGAAGATTTGAGGAGAACAGTGTGGGAATGCCGCCGGGACCGTAACCTGCAGCTCCAACTTCAGGGGATTGGGCTGTATCATAGACTAGGAATCCTCTAGACGGAGTTTAGAGCAATTATTTCATGAAACCGGTGCTGCCAAAAATACGGGGGTGCGGGGGACGAGGTGAGCGAGGTCCCGTGCCGTGATTGGTCCGTTCAAAGACACGGACGTCACACAAAGACACTTTCGACTCGAAAATGGAGTAAAACTACCGTATTTGTGGCCGTACAACGACCTCAATGACCACGACTGCTCTGACAAGAGTATCCGACTAAGAAGATTTGTGGCAGCGGGGGTAGAGTTACTATGCTCAGTCTGGAGGACGTCTTGTCTGTGGGCTGAGTGAACGCAACAAGCGATCGACAGCTCGCCTGTTTCCGGCCGGGCGTCCCTGCACTACATATTATACATCAAGTCCTATAAAAACAACAATAAAGCCCTACATGTCCTGTGTTGTTGAGTGAAGATACAGGTTTTTTCAATCCTAGGGAGTTAAATATACAGCTCCTACAATTTTTTTTTATAAATATGAGTTAACGTAGAAAAAACACACTATTAAAAAACAAATATCAATGATCACACAAGGACATTCCCATAGGAACCAGGATTTCAACCAATAAATTGTCAGCATCATAGGCCTAGTACCAACTAGACCGGTGATTTCTAACCTTTTCAATCGTGTTACCTCTTTGTCTATTGGGAAGACCAATTGTGTCGCTTCACTTCAAACTCTGGTAAAGCCATTCAACCCTCTCATCAGAACGTCTACCCTATTAGCTTTTCTTAATACCAAAATCGCATAAGGGATCATCCATTAATTACGTCACACGAATTTCTAGGTTTTTTTACCCCTCCCTCCTTGTCACACTTGGTCACATTTTGCAAATCCCTCCCCACCTGGTGTGACGTCACATTTTAGGCAATTTTGTTTTCAACGAAATCGGTAATAGTAACTCGGCATTATTCTTTTTTAATTAAAAAATATTTTTGGTAAAAGAAATATTAGTAATTTTATAACACAAAACCAATTAGGAACGAAAATTACTTCCAAAAACTCATTATTTAACTGTACAGCGAATAAAAAAATATAATAGTACATTTCGATGCTAGTGCGGAAGGTATGTCATTACTTCACGAGTACCGAGATATTTTGCCACGAGCCGCAGGCGAGTGGCAAGACTCGGGACGAGTGAAGAATGACATTTCCGCACGTGTATCGAACGACGTTTTTTAATACAGTTGCGAAAAAATAAGTAAAACATTGTTAATCGTACACTAAACAAAAGTGGTAACAGTGACAGCTCGCTTAGACGTCGTCTTTAAGTATATTATATCTATGGGCGTTTGGCAGCTATTCCGTTCCATTCAGACAACTTATTAAGAACGGAATTTTCAATATTCAATATTAAAAAATAAACGTGTTATAATGATGAAGAGGTAAGTATTAAAATATGAAATATGTATATTTTTCACATTCTTACATTAACAGTAGGTTTTTATGCTGATTACGACGTTTAAAGGAAACGAATATTAACACTCATCAATAAGTAGTCGTGAATTGGAACAAGTATAAATTAAAAAAAATTGGAAAAGTAAAAAGCACTAGTTCGAGATAACCAACTTTCCGCACGCTAAACAGCTACGTAAAGTAGCACTTTTTGAGCAACTGTATTAAAAATTAATTTTCGGTTACTGATGAAGTTAAAGTGACGTCAAAATGTTTGTGACTCCCCCCTCCCCCAGGTCACAACATGTCACATTTTCTTGACCCCTCCCTCCCCCTAAACGTGTGACGTAATTAATGGATGACCCCTATCTGACAGATGGATTTACCCGAGTTTGAAGTTAAGCGACTCAATTTTTCCCTTCAATTAAAAATAAAAATAACACTTTACTAGTACTTACTTTTACTGGGCCAACCAGGGAAAAATATTTTAAAATCTAATCTAGCCTAACCTGATGAGTTTGAGGTACTCCCACATCTTCTCAAGTAAGTCGTGAAGCTTCCACCTGTGATGTGCCGAGATGGGCACGCAGTGGGGGATTTTGCAGGTCACGTCCAACCTATGTTGATTTGTCACTATAGTTACTACTGGCATTGAGGGATTGAAGGCTAACCTGATGAGTTTGAGGTACTCCCACATCTTCTCAAGTAAGTCGTCGAAGTCCCACCTGTGGTGGGCCGAGATGGGCACGCAGTGGGGGATTTTGCAGGTCACGTCCAGCCTATGTTGATTTGTCACTATAGTTACTACTGGCATTGAGGGATTGAAGGCTAACCTGATGAGTTTGAGGTACTCCCACATCTTCTCAAGTAAGTCGTCGAAGTTCCACCTGTGATGTGTCGAGATGGGCACGCAGTGGGGGATTTTGTAGGTCACGTCCAACCTATGTTGATTTGTCACTATAGTTACTACTGGCATTGAGGGATTGAAGGCTAACCTGATGAGTTTGAGGTACTCCCACATCTTCTCAAGTAAGTCGTCGAAGTTCCACCTGTGATGTGTCGAGATGGGCACGCAGTGGGGGATTTTGTAGGTCACGTCCAACCTATGTTGATTTGTCACTATAGTTACTACTGGCATTGAGGGATTGAAGGCTAACCTGATGAGTTTGAGGTACTCCCACATCTTTTCAAGTAAGTCGTCGAAGTTCCACCTGTGATGTGTCGAGATGGACACGCAGTGGGGGATTTTGTAGGTCACGTCCAACCTATGTTGATTTGTCACTATAGTTACTACTGGCATTGAGGGATTGAAGGCTAACCTGATGAGTTTGAAGTACTCCCACATCTTCTCAAGTAAGTCGTCGAAGTTCCACCTGTGATGTGCCGAGATGGGCACGCAGTGGGGGATTTTGTAGGTCACGTCCAACCTATGTTGATTTGTCACTATAGTTACTAGTGGCATTGAGGGGTTGAAGGCTAACCTGATGAGTTTGAGGTACTCCCACATCTTTTCAAGTAAGTCGTCGAAGTTCCACCTGTGATGTGTCGAGATGGACACGCAGTGGGGGATTTTGTAGGTCACGTCCAACCTATGTTGATTTGTCACTATAGTTACTAGTGGCATTGAGGGATTGAAGGCTAACCTGATGAGTTTGAAGTACTCCCACATCTTCTCAAGTAAGTCGTCGAAGTTCCACCTGTGATGTGTCGAGATGGGCACGCAGTGGGGGATTTTGTAGGTCACGTCCAACCTATGTTGATTTGTCACTATAGTTACTAGTGGCATTGAGGGGTTGAAGGCTAACCTGATGAGTTTGAGGTACTCCCACATCTTCTCGAGTAAGTCGTCGAAGTTCCACCTGTGGTGGGCCGAGATGGACACGCAGTGGGGGATTTTGTAGGTCACTTTAACCTATGTTGATTTGTCACTATAGTTACTAGTGGCATTGAGGGATTGAAGGCTAACCTGATGAGTTTGAAGTACTCCCACATCTTCTCAAGTAAGTCGTCGAAGTTCCACCTGTGATGTGTCGAGATGGGCACGCAGTGGGGGATTTTGTAGGTCACGTCCAACCTATGTTGATTTGTCACTATAGTTACTAGTGGCATTGAGGGGTTGAAGGCTAACCTGATGAGTTTGAGGTACTCCCACATCTTCTCAAGTAAGTCGTCGAAGTTCCACCTGTGATGTGTCGAGATGGGCACGCAGTGGGGGATTTTGTAGGTCACGTCCAACCTATGTTGATTTGTCACTATAGTTACTACTGGCATTGAGGGGTTGAAGGCTAACCTGATGAGTTTGAGGTACTCCCACATCTTCTCAAGTAAGTCGTCGAAGTTCCACCTGTGGTGGGCCGAGATCGGCACGCAGTGAGGGATTTTGTAGATCACGTCCAACTCTTCTATGCTGATTTGATCTAGAAAGAGTGAGAAAAAGGTAAGATAACGCGTTTAACTCACAAACCAGAGGTCGAGGTTCGGATTTCGGCTGGTGCGAATGAGTTTCGTACGTTTGAGCCACGGTTACGATAACCGCAGCGTTTTGGTTAATCCAATAGTACACTTTTTTTTACGTTAATTTAGAAGTTTGATTTTTTCACAGCTTCTAGGGACTGTAAACCTGAGTATTATGCTTATAATTTCAACTCGATAACTCCACGCGTTCCCGAGATAAAGGGTGGACGGACGGACAAACAAGAAAGTGTTTCTACAAGGGTATGAACCCTAAAAAGAACTTCACCTTTCTAAATTACCACTCTCCGGTAATCAGGTAGCAGGTAATTCAAGCACAAAGAAAAATATGAAGAAAGTATTAATTAATTAGGTGGAGGGAGAAGTGGCGCTGATTGTCAGAAACACACGTAATCTTATAGTGTCGCCATTAATGCTAGCGGCAGCCGTTGGAACAAATTTTACTTCATAAGAATTAACATAGAAAATCAAAATGACGGCACCACCAGTCGTGCACCTAGATAATACTGACCGATCTTGTAAAGCAGATAGATGCAAGGCACAGTATATCCTACTGCCTTCGATGACGTTAATGAAATCGTCGCTGGTTGCATCGTAACGGAGCGTTATGTCCGCATTGTGGATCTTGTACTCGGAGAGGATGATTTATACTGCTTCTATATCGAGCTCTACAGCTCACAAAGCCACTAGTATTCTTTCTATATTATAATGATGATATACTGACCGATCTTGTTAAGCAGATAGATGCAGGGCACATATATCCTATTGCCCTCGATGGCATCAATGAAATCGTCGCTGGTTGCATCGTAGCGGAGTGTTATGTCAGCATTGTGGATCTTGTACTCGGAGAGTATGGTTTTTACTGCTTCTATGTCGAGCTCGGATTGTGGGCACTGTAACAATAGTGTAATGTGGTTAAAAACCCAGAGTTTATAAATAGTTCCAACTGTTAGGAACTGAAAGTCATCGTTTTTTCACGGAAACGTACGAACGTGTCTTGCTATTTCAGTCAAGTCTCGGTACAAAAAGTACTGCTGAGGTTGACTGAAGTAGCATGACAAATACGAACGTTTCCGAGAAAATACGATGGAAAACAATTATGCACTACATCTGTAGTCTGAGGTATGTTTTTTGGATTTGGCATATCTAACATGTTTTTTTTAAACGATTGCAAAAACTTCGCTCGTTTATCCTCATAGATTTGTTTAGGAATAGTTTCAGATTCGTTAAAAATACACTATATAAATACTGGCATTATGTTTTTATTTATATCATGTGAGTCCCAAACAAGCTCATAACCTGGCTGATGGTAAGCGAACACCGTAGGCTACGTTCGGTTGCAAATGCAAGAGTGTTGCATGTGAGTAACCAGCACTTTAAAAGCCTGTACAATAAACTGTAACCATTCAAAGGATGTCATACTATATTTAAATATTTAATTAAATACCAAATATATACTTATTGTTGACTTCACAAAAGGACAGAAAAGATGTCGCCACAGCTCATAGCTAAAGATCTTCAGAAAAAACTTACCGTAGTATTCAAATTGATCCCTCCTTTATCTTTCTTCCTAAAGTATATATTCGGCGGCTGCTTGTTGAGCCGCAGCCCGAAGCCCTCCAGCTCGTGTTCCAGCAGTTTCTTGTGCTGCAACGGCTTCAGTACGTCCAGCACTATGAACACTAGACTGCAGGTGCGGGCGACCGCGATGACCTGGCGACCACGACCTTTTCCGTCCTTCGCGCCTTCGATGATACCGGGGAGATCGAGAAGCTGGAAAGTAAATGAGGTTATTGGTAAATGTCTTTCTTGTCTTCTTTCTTTCTCTTATTATTAAAGACAAAAAATAATTCTCTTTCGAATTAGGTATTATTTTTTGTCTTTAATTTGACATTTGTGAAATTTGAAAAACGCGGGACAATACAAAGGGCCATGCAAAAACCTCCACGACTTAAGAGTACTCAGCCAAAAATATATATCCAAAAAGAACAAGCCATCCATTTCTCTTCTTCTCTGTCGTATCACATCGGTAGTAGAGGCGGACACAGCTCTTCGCACAAGGTCCCGCCATCTCTCCCTGTTGGCAGACTGTCTGGCACAGTCAGATATGCGGTTTCTCAATGCGGAAACCCATCAACTTTATGAGTAGATTTATACTTTGATTCTGGCTGTATTGTACCTGTATCTTAGCCCCCTTGTATTTAATACAGCCGGGCACAGTAGTGAGCGTAGTGAACTCGTATGCTGCCACCTCAGAATACACTCCGGCAAGGTTGGACAGCAATGTTGACTTGCCCACTGATGGGAAGCCCACGAAACCGATACGCGCGTCACCTGTTTTAGCGACGTCGAAACCTGGAATTTGGGAAATATAGCAATAAATTAAATATTCTTTATTGGTCACCAACAGAGACAAAAACTATATAATTCACAGTAGGTGGTATATAAACCTGTCCCTTTCCTTATCAATTATGTATTATAATATTACACAATATATATTATTAATACGTGAAATATAAAGGAAACAGATACTGAATAATAATAACCAAGATTTTAATTTGTAAAAATTGTTTGTTAATGAATTTCCATTTGTATTTATTCAAGTGTAACGTGGACATCTTGTAAAAATTCAACACATGATACAAATTTTGTGAAAAGTACCGGTTTCCAAATAGCCCTGATATTTGGAACCCCATAAAGTTGTAAACGAGCATGGCGCGTTTATTCTTTCTTCCCTGTATAAAAGTGTAACACTAACATTTTCTTCGGTTATTTTAGGGGTTTATTTTATTGTAACAAAGGATAAAAAAATGCTCAGAAAAATGATAGCATGATCAAGTTTAGTAGTTTAGTTTAGTTTATTTATTTCATAATGATAAATTACAGTATAAATTATTCTTACGCTAATCTATATGAATTTACATTATGATCGTCAATAATTTAGCATGCAAACGTAATTATTATTCATTAATAATCAAATTACAAATTATGAAAACAAAATTTCATAATTTAAAATGTAATTTGAGAACTATCGTCAAATTGAAAAATAAAAAAACTCAATAAATAACAGAATACATGTCTAATATCTCATAATGATCGTCATACTAAAACTAAGAGCGGTAATCATAGGTAATAAGTTCAGAACGAATGTCAAATAAAATCAATTTTACATAAGCTAAGTATAATGTCAACAGTTACTTCAATTTTAATTCCATGTATTCGTCCACTGAATATAACGGGTTATTCAATAAAAAGTTCCTCAGTTGACGTTCAAATGCTTCGTCAGATACAGTTCTTAATTCGGCGGGTAGACATTCGTAATAAGTTGGGCCCATTACTCGCGGATTCTTACATGAAAGTGCCATGTAACGCGGCACTGTTTGCAGTCTTCCCGTCCATCTGATTTGTTTGCCCATGACATCGACATGTTTGAACATAGGCAAGTTTTTTCTCACGAACATCAGAATTTGATGCCCACCTATTCTTAAAACTTTAAATATGACCACATCTATCTGTTTTCCTACTTCCTAAGTATGATTTTATAGATATGATCAACTATTATTGTTATCTATATTCTTAATCAGAGCTGAAGTAAGTGATTTCGTTCGTAGGATTATTTATATGAATACTATAAATGCCTTATGCTTTAGGAAGCCTATAAGCCAGCTGCTTTGCTTCTTTGAGAGGACCAGTAAATATTGACAACAAAGCCTTACCTTCACCGGTAGCGCCGCCGCCACCCTTGGGGGTGATCAGTTCACGTCTCAATTTAGCGAGCCTGGCCTTGAGTAACCCCAAATGCAACGCTGTTGCTTTATTTTTTTGCGTACGAGCCATCTGAAATACATCACAGAGTTTAGTTTTTCACACTAGTTTATATTATTTCACGGTTTGTCACTAGATTTTTAACTCCAAATAGTCGAATAAAGGCTGAAGTTGGAACGGTTAATTCACAATAATTGCAGAAATACGCAAATTTAACTCATAACCTCTGTTACCAACCTCGGACTCTATAGCCGCAATTTTCTCCAATATCGTACTCATTTTTGTAGTTTCTACTTAAGCTTTAGGGCTACTTAATACAAAAATATAAATAAAATTAATTGTTTCCTTGTGAAAAGGTAACAAATTAAAATAAAAGGAAAGCGTGACAATCTTCGTGGACACCTTTCCAGAAAATTTGAAAGAACCGGCAGTATTGCCAGTGTAAATAAAATTTCCCGCTTTTATTTTATGAACTGTCAAATAACAAATAATGATTACATTTTATTGTATAATAAATCGTTTTACTTAGAGCTTATTATTAAATTATAATTAATACCCTTTAATTTATATAAAATACATTAATTAATTATACAAAAAGCTTGTCCAGCTATTTTCAGCGCCATCTATAGTTTTATACTTTAACTACTGCAGTGTGAATGAGAGTACCAAACTATACTTGCAAAAGGCAGGCTAGATGGCGCTGTTAACAAAAGCTGACTAGTTACATCAACCACCCGCAAGATGGCGTGAAATGCAATGTAAATAAATAAATCAAACCACGTGGAAAGTTCTCCGCAGGTTTGCGCAGGGAACTAACAGAAGGAAAGGAACAGCGGGAAAATCGTGTGCAGGGCCGAAACCGCTATGCCTCAGTGCTACCTTGAGCGTCGGAACGAAACGGTCTGGCGCGCGTTCGCCCCATTTTCGAATTTTCGGTCAAGTTTCGTATGTGTGATTAATAACTAAATCAGTTTTGTTCACTGTAACTTGTTAATAGTGTTTGTAATAGTGATCAGTATGGATGATTGGAAGTTAATAAAAAGTTTAGCCTATATTTAATGACTCAGATGTTGTGTGTTTAATGCTTAGGTTGGTATTATTAATATTTAAGTACTTTAAGTAGGTAAACGTGATTTTAATTTTCGATGGAGTGTCGACTTGCTAAGTTTTTCTTAGTAGGAGATGCCGTGGTTTTACCTAGGACAGAACCAAATCAGTATTTGGATAAAAATTAGTTTACGCTGCCTACTTTAATAAGTTAGGAAATTTTGTATGTGTGGAAATAAAAAAAATATAAAAAAAAATATATATATTCAAACAATAAAAATAAAAATTTATTAAACAATCAGATAATTATTGACTTGCATGCAGGTAGGTACATGTATGGAAATAAGACAGGTGGCCAATTACCCACTAAAGAGTATAAGTGGGGTAAAGTTTAAGCAAAAATCGTGCTTCGAGTTTGACAGCTGAAGTAGATGTAGTCCTTCCATACCAACAACAAGTTTATTTATACTGAAACAAGAAACAAAAAATACATAAATAAATAATAATAAATATAAGGGGACATCTTACACAGATCAACCTAGCCCCAAACTAAGCAAAGCTTGTACTATGGGTGCTAGGCGACGATATACATACTTATATAGATAAATACATACATATATACATAGAAAACACCCATGACTCAGGAACAAATATTAGTGTTCATCACACAAATAAATGCCCTTACTGGGATTCGAACCCAGGACCATCGGCTTCGCAGGCAGGGTCACTATCCACTAGGCCAGACCGGTCGTCTATGAAGTATATGAAGAGAGTTGGTTGGTAGTGGCGTTAGGGCTAATAGGGCTGCGATAGGGCTGCCGCGTCGTCAAAGCCTAGGATTTTTTTTGTGGATTTAAATCTGTGCCGTGTGCCGTGGATGCATATGTACTTAGTCCTTCTGCTGTGTGATGTGAGTAGTCTGTCCTAGCAAATAGGAAAACTCTAAATAAGATCAGAAGGACGCGGCGCGTTAAAATGATTTTTGGTCACAATCACAAGCCTCAATGCCACTTCATTACATAGTTCTATAAATACAAAAAAAAACACAAAAAAGATTTTTTTACTGAGGTGGTACTTACCTAATTTTTGCCTGACATTACAATATAGATTGCACCTTAAGTTTTGGTATAAAGAGAATATTTCTTCAGGAGCAAGAGCCAGCGAGAATCGTATTCAATGGACACTTTCAATGTTAACAATTAGTCAAAGCTTGATTCATAACTTTCCTGAAAAAAAATATTCAAATTCAAATTGGAAATTGTAAAATCGTATCTGTGGCAGTCCACAGTTAAAGCCAACCGCAATGCATTGTACATACTGGACTGTGGTAGGATTTTCGGGTTTACCTCGTGTATAAACTATAAATCGTATTACTTACGTGCATACTGGGAATTTCATGCCCCTATTTACGTACCTACAGTTTTGGATTCATGAATCGTGGAATTATAATATACCTACTATTGAATACTTGCCACCAAAGAATTATTATTAATTTATTTAGAGTTCGCGAAGTTAACTTTAACTTTGCGCTGGCTAAGGTAGATTAGAACAAAGTGAGGTAGTGTTATTAAATACGTTATATTTTTTATATACTTACAGGGAATTATTATAGATATGTAGTAAGTGTTCTAGAGTAACTAATTAGAGTAATAAATCTCCAGCGATTTTTAAGGCATAACTAGACGTGCAATCCACCAACCCAAGCCGAATAGTCCGGTGGCCGGCTGCATGAAACAAACCTCATCAAAAAATAGAATATACCTACCCTGTAGAGGTACCTGACATTTAGTAGCTTCCAACGCACTTGGTCGGCCTAGGCTTAACCTGGCAGATTTTGTACAAATGGCAAAAACGTTGGACAAAAATTCATCAAAAAAAACCTCATCGAAAAATAGAATGAAACTTGTATGGTAGGATACCTGACCTTGAGGACAGTAAAAAAAAATTGGTCGGCCTCACCTAAGCCTGGCAGTTTTTGCAGTCCGACCAGATTTATTGGGTCACGTGAGAGCTACAATTTACCTCATCGAAAAATAGAATGAAACAAACGGATTATAATAGCTAAAATAAGCCTGTTGACGTATGTCTTGGTCGGCCTCACCTTAACCTGGCAGTTTTTGCAGTCCGACCAAATTTATAAAAAAATCATCAAATTTTTTTTATCGAAAAATCGTATGAAACTGGTATGGTACGATGGCTGCCTTTGAGGACAGTCAAAAAAAAGTGGTCGGCCAAATCCTGTGTTGGCAGGTTCCTGTGTCCGACCAATTTTGTGGTACCACGTGAGAGCTACAATTTTACCTCATCGAAAAATAGAATGAAACAAACGGATTATAATAGCTAAAATAAGCCTGTTGACGTATGTCTTGGTCGGCCTCACCTTAACCTGGCAGTTTTTGCAGTCCGACCAAATTTATAAAAAAAACATCAAAATTTTTTTATCGAAGAATCGTATGAAACTTGTATGGTACGATAGCTGCCTTTGAGGACAGTAAAAAAAAAAGTGGTTGGCCAAATCCTGTGTTGGCAGGTTCCTGTGTCTGACCAATTTTGTGGTACCACGTGAGAGCTACAATTTACCTCATCGAAAAATAGAATGAAACAAACGGATTATAATAACTAAAATAAGCCTGTTGACGTATGTCTTGGTCGGCCTCACCTTAACCTGGCAGTTTTTGCAGTCCGACCAAATTTATAAAAAAATCATCAAAATTTTTTTATAGAAAAATCGTATGAAACTTGTATGGTACGATAGCTGCCTTTGAGGACAGTAAAAAAAAAAGTGGTCGGCCAAATTCTGTGTTGGCAGGTTCCTGTGTCCGTCCAATTTTGTGGTACCACGTGAGAGCTACAATTTACCTCATCGAAAAATAGAATGAAACAAACGGATTATAATAACTAAAATAAGCCTGTTGACGTATGTCTTGGTCGGCCTCACCTTAACCTGGCAGTTTTTGCAGTCCGACCAAATTTATAAAAAAATCATCAAAAATTTTTTTATCGAAAAATCGTATGAAACTTTTATGGTACGATAGCTGCCTTTGAGGACAGTAAAAAAAAGTGGTTGGCCAAATCCTGTGTTGCAATTTACCTCATCGAAAAATAGAATGAAACAAACGGATTATAATAACTAAAATAAGCCTGTTGACGTATGTCTTGGTCGGCCTCACCTTAACCTGGCAGTTTTTGCAGTCCGACCAAATTTATAAAAAAATCATCAAAAATTTTTTTATCGAAAAATCGTATGAAACTTTTATGGTACGATAGCTGCCTTTGAGGACAGTAAAAAAAAAGTGGTTGGCCAAATCCTGTGTTGGCAGGTTCCTGTGTCCGACCAATTTTGTGGTACCACGTGAGAGCTACAATTTACCTCATCGAAAAATAGAATGTAACAAACGGATTATAATACCTAAAATAAACCTGTTGACGTATGGCTTGGTCGGCCTCACCGTAGCCTGGCAGTTTTTGCAGTCCGACCAAATTTGTGGTACCACGTGACAGCTATAATTTACCTCATCGAAAGTAGGATGAAAAAAAAACGGATTATAATAGCTAAAATAAACCTGTTGACGTATGGCTTGTTACGGACGGCTTTCATAAATTCAATGTGGCAGTGTGCGGCAGAATCCACTTGCATCAAATTTGATGCAACACATTGTGGCTGGACATTAAGAGATGAAATGTATAAGATCAAATGGTTTGAAGGACACATAATGCCTTTGCGAGTCGAAGAAATAACAATAGATAAGTCGGAGTCTGGGGAAAGTTCGTCAGACTTCGACTCCGAAGATGATTATGATTAACAGTAATTATTAACAATAAAAGGGTTATTCCCACTAGTTACCACCAAGTTCTTATCAGTGGTAACTACTGGGAATTATTTTCCCACCTTTTACCACTGGTAACTACTGGGAAAAAAAATTCCTAGTAGTTACCACCAACTCGGTTTGGTGGTACCTACTGGGAATTTTTATTCCCAGTAGTTACCACTGGTAAAAGGTGGGAATTTCTTTTCTACAAACCGAGCTTCGAAGGAGAAATGCTACAGTTGATGGAAAAAAGGCTGATTTGATGCAAAGCTGCTGAGTGGTGTCCATTTGTAGCCTCTATAGCAGCATCAATACTACGATTATTATTGCATGTTAGTTAAGCTTTAAGCTAATAATAGTTTAAACTGTTTAGTGTATAAGATCCTCTTTTTTAAATTTATATGTGTGGTGCTGTATGTAGATGGTTTTTGCAATAAACGTTTTTCTATTCTATTCTATTCTATTCTAAAGATAATCACTTAATATATGTGAGGTTATCTTGTGTATTTTACCGTTTATTAAAATGTTGGAAGGCTCACGTGCAGTTTTTCCTCTTATATTACAAGTGTTCGATTGAAAACTAAGCTTTGGTGTATACCTGGATCACCTGCATGTACAAGAAGGCGTTTCATATACGCCCGCCCATCAGATAGGTACACAAAGTCATGATGCGTATGGAATACAGCATGTGTGGCCAAGCCATTATGCCCTAAATTATGTACTACTTCGTTCAAACTTAGCTTACCTGTGTATTTACTCTTTCCAAAATATTTATCTTCCTTAAAATGCAGCCTACACAAACGGTCTTTGTCATTTGCCTTAGTTTTTGGTACTCAAAGCTTTTTCTCACCGATTTATGCATATCGGGTCCTTGGGAAAAAAAGGGAGATCCTATAGGTATATTTCCACAATTTGTCGCACACTATTGCAGTATTGTGGAGAAAAAAAAACATACAACCGAATTGATAACCTCCTCCTTTGGGATTTGGAAGTCGGTTAAAAAGGAGAATGTTTACAATTTATTGGAAACAATGTATGTGATTTGACAGTGACAGCAACTCCACTATGGAGGCGCCACCTGGCGTGATAAAATGTCAGTTATGCCTCCTCATTCTATCTGTAGTGGAAAAGTAGGATATACGATTCAAAACTTGTCAAAAATCGATGAAAACCTTTTTATTTTTGACATCTGTGAGACATCATCTCAACGTAAGTGTTACTCTGAAACCACGTCAGTAGTTAGAAAACGTTATTTAGATATTAGATAGATTTATGAATAAAATTTGAACTGAATGTTTTCTTTTTTTTTAAAGCCCTCTAAGACCTCCATGGACTCATTTACTTATGACTTTTTTCAGTTAGCATTATTAAGTTAAGTTCAAGCTGTGAAGAAACCATATTTTCAATATAGAAATTATTATTCTTTATAAATGTGGTCGGACTGCAAAAACTGCCTGGCTAAGGTGAGGCCGACCAAGACATACGTCAACAGGCTTATTTTAGCTATTATAATCCGTTTGTTTCATTCTATTTTTCGATGAGGTAAATTGTAGCTCTCACGTGGTACCACAAAATTGGTCGGACACAGGAACCTGCCAACACAGGATTTGGCCGATCACTTTTTTTTTACTGTCCTCAAAGGCAGCTATTGTACCATACAAGTTTCATACGATTTTGCGATAAAAATTTTTTGATGATTTTTGTATAAATTTGGTCGGACTGCAAAAACTGCCAGGTTAAGGTGAGGCCGACCAAGACATACGTCAACAGGCTTATTTTAGCTATTATAATCCGTTTGTTTCATTCTATTTTTCGATGAGGTAAATTGTAGTTCTCACGTGGTACCACAAAATTGGTCGGACACAGGAACCTGCCAACACAGGATTTGGCCAACCACTTTTTTTTTACTGTCCTCAAAGGCAGCTATCGTACCATACAAGTTTCATACGATTTTTCGATAAAAATTTTTTGATGTTTTTTTTATAAATTTGGTCGGACTGCAAAAACTGCCAGGTTAAGGTGAGGCCGACCAAGACATACGTCAACAGGCTTATTTTAGCTATTATAATCCGTTTGTTTCATTCTATTTTTCAATGAGGTAAAATTGTAGCTCTCACGTGGTACCACAAAATTGGTCGGACACAGGAACCTGCCAACACAGGATTTGGCCGACCACTTTTTTTTTACTGTCCTCAAAGGCAGCCATCGTACCATACCAGTTTCATACGATTTTTCGATAAAAAAATTTTGATGATTTTTTTATAAATTTGGTCGGACTGCAAAAACTGCCAGGTTAAGGTGAGGCCGACCAAGACATACGTAAACAGGCTTATTTTAGCTATTATAATCCGTTTGTTTCATTCTATTTTTCGATGAGGTAAATTGTAGCTCTCACGTGACCCAATAAATCTGGTCGGACTGCAAAAACTGCCAGGCTAAGGTGAGGCCGACCACTTTTTTTTTACTGTCCTCAAGGTCAGGTATACTACCATACAAGTTTCATTCTATTTTTCGATGAGGTTTTTTTTGATGAATTTTTGTCCAACGTTTTTGCCATTTGTACAAAATCTGCCAGGTTAAGCCTAGGCCGACCAAGTGCGTTGGAAGCTACTAAATGTCAGGTACCTCTACAGGGTAGGTATATTCTATTTTTTGATGAGGTTTGTTTCATGCAGCCGGCCACCGGACTAGAAAAGTTCTCCTGATATTAGCTCTACCATAAATTTCTCGATTCTGGCCTCGAATGTCCAATTCCCCGAACGTCCTGTCTCCGTATGTTCAATTCCCCGAATGTCCTTGTCCAGTCCCAGCAGTATGTCCAAAAATCATTTCGCCTTACCGTGTGTTTGTAAGAAAACAGTCGTAATTAATTAAGGCTCTATTGACAGTATTAACAGTTTTGACGTTTTAAATATTCCAATTTAGCACCGTTTAGAAGACAAAACAAGCACTTTTGAATTGAATATTCCATAAATATCAATATACATAATAGCAATGAAAACCAAGCATATTTTAAGATGCTCTTGTGTGAGACCGTTTGGAAAGGAAAGATTCGCCGTGGTCGGATAAGCCTTGGTATATATAGCTTATTTGGTTACGACGGTTGGACCAGAATACGAATTCTCGAATGCCCATTCTCCGTAAATTTAATTCCCCGAACATCTAATCCCCGTATGTCCAACTCCTCAAACATCCAATACTTGTACGTCCAATTCCTCAGATGTCAGGGCAAAATTTCAGTCACTTTGTACTGCTTAAGATCTCTTTAATGACATAAAATTTCATGAAAAGAGAGCTTATTCTATGAAAAACTGTGTCGGTATAAAGCAGGCCCTTAAAACTGAAATGCTGAATCTCTAGGCTTGTTAGAGCTTCTGGCTAATTAAGCCCGAGTTTTAGCCCATTGCTTTAAAAACTTTGCGGTTTCGCCATTACTTTTGTGAGCCGTAATTACTTAGTTATTCATTCAAATTATGCCTGCAAGCTGCATTTTTTTTCTGACTTTGATAATAATTTAAATACAAAATTGTAAGTAGAAGGTTTTTTAAATCTTGCTGTTTTTTCGTTAAAGATATGAATATATAATTTTGTGTTCAAATTTGTGTCGCGTCTGTAAAAACAATTCTGAGCAACGGGTCATAAATGTCATTCACTGCTTAAGTAGGTAATTATTAGTTAATTACTTACCTATTCACTATATTGCCTAAAGAGCTATGATAACGGAGGACCGCTTCCCCATACAAATTTGTCCCCATTTTTCCCTGTGTATATTAATATTATAGAAAATATTTTTACACAATTTGATGTAAGAATCTTAGTGCCACTTGCACCAACCCCTTAATCGGTTACCACCAATCGGTTAAACCGTTAATAAAGTGTCAAATTGTACTGGTAACCATGGTAACCCCAGGTTTAACCGGTTAACCCCGGGTTAGTGAATGGTGCAAGTAGGGTTGCCAACTTTTTTTTGGTGGAATATAGTATTTTCCAGAATAAGGCATCAAAAATATAGTACATTTCAAAAAAATATAGTACTTTTAGATAAAATACTAAACATAAGTGTAATATACGTTTAATCGGAAATATAGTATTTTAGCGTGGGGAAGTTCGGCATACTTTTTTTTTTCACTTTGGAGTGATCTAGTTCCGTTAATTATTCACCTACGTTACTGCTTGTAATCGCATACGATGAAGAATTTAATAATTAATAGTTTAGCCTTAGTGATAGGTCATTTCAAACACAAATTAAGCAAAAACAATAGTATTTTTTTAAATTCGGCGAGTAGACGGACTTCCCGTACCTACAGTTTAAGGGAAGTCCGTCTAGTTATGATATCAGCCAATCTATGGGTGCGTATATGTTCGTAGTCAAATGGCTAAAAAGAACAAATCAAGACAATGAAAAGTGTAGGTACGAGGGGCGTTCAAAATATTCTCGGTATTGATATCTTACAACCTCTTCTAAAATTTCTTTCGTTACTGGCCGCTAAGGTTTATTCGTTGACATTAAAAAAAAGTATAATTCGAACCGAGATGTTCTTTTGTTTTTCTGCAATTGCTGAACAAACACGGACATCATGTGCGAATTGACAATGTTAACAAAATTAGAACATCGATGCGTCATAAAATTCTTGACAAAACAGGGTAAAAATCAAAAAACCATAAAAGAGGAAATGGATTGTGTTTACCGCGAGTCTGCTCCTTCTTTATCTACCATTCAAAAGTGGTCAAGCGAGTTTAAACGTGGAAGGGAGAGTATTGAAGATGACCCTAGACCTGGCCGGCCTGTAGTAGCTACTTCACAAGAAAATATAGATAAAGTGGAAAAACTTATATTAGAAGATGGTCGAGTGAAAGTAAAATCTATAGCTCAAGTAACCAATCTCTCTATTGGTACCGTACATGATATTATCCATGACCATCTTAATATGTCAAAAGTAAGTGCAAGATGGGTTCCGCGAATGCTGACTCGGCTTCAAAAAGACATGCGTGTTGCTTGTTGTTCCGATTTTATTGACCTGTGCGGTGAAAATCCTGATGAGGTGCTGCAAAGAATAGTTACTGGAGATGAAACCTGGGTTCATCATTATGACCCAGAGAGTAAACAAGAGTCCATGCAGTGGCACATTAAGGGTTCAGCTCATCCCAAGAAATTCAAGGTCATGCCTTCAGCTGGCAAGGTCATGGCCACGATATTTTGGGATTGTGAAGGAGTATTACTAATCGACTATAAAGAAAAAGGTGTCAGTATCACAGGACAGTACTACGCTAATATTCTACGTCAGTTAAAGGATGCAATCAAAGAAAAGAGGCGAGGAAAGTTAACCAAAGGTGTTCTGCTTCTGCATGATAACGCCCCCGTCCATACTGCTCATATTGCCAAGGCAGCTATTGTTGAATGTGGGTTTGAAACTGTTACTCACCCACCGTATAGCCCGGACTTAGCCCCCAGCGACTTCTTTTTGTTCCCCAATCTTAAAAAGGATCTGCGTGGAAATAAATTTTCTGACGATGAAGCATTGAAGGCGGCAGTGGAGGAGCATTTTTACACCAAAGATAAAAAATATTTTTATGAGGGATTAAAAAAAATAATTGATCGATCTCTTAAGTGTATGAACATAGGGGGGGAGTATATTGAAAAATAAAAATATCAAACTTTTCGTACTTGTTTGTTTTCATTCTCATACCGAGAATATTTTGAACACCCCTCGTACTTTAAACTTGTCAATATAGGGTTTAGATTCGAAATAAACACCATTTTTCTAATACAAAGGCAAGTCCGGCAAGTCGTAGTATATACTATATAATATAGTACTGTTGGCAACCCGAGGTGCAAGTGGCCCTATAGTACATTGTGTATTAAGGGCGGGAAATAAGAAATTACGAACGAGTGTCAATTTTAAGCCCGACGCGAAGCGAGGGCTTAAAATGTTCACGAGTTCGGAATTTCTTTACCGCCCGTGGCACACACAATGTTTTTCATCACACTTGTAAGGAAAAAAAGGAGAATTAATAAAAACAAACTTCTGTATAAAACACTTTTCCGCCCTAGGGCGGAAAAAATCTTTTCCGCCCGCAAGCCCTACGTGTAAATAAGTGTTTTTCATCACACTTGCTCGGAAAAGATTTTTTCCGCCCTAGGGCGAAAATTTCAATTTCCCGCCCGCAAGCCCTACGTGTAAATACATCTTTTCCGAGCAAGTGTGATGAAAAATATATTACCTACAGCTATGCCCCTTCGTTTGACTTTTTAAGACCTTCCAAAGATTTGATTTTCGCTCCTAACTCTTGGGTGTGATTATTAAGCCATAATGTGATTTGTAGTGTTTAGTTTGAAAATATATTTATTTTATAATAATATGTATGCTAGTTTTAAGGTAGGTATATATGTATGGGCCACTAGTTGTCTGAAATAAAAAAATACAAAATTTTATAAGCTACAAAAAACATTAGAAAATTAAGGGGCGTATTATATTAACAGCAACGGCTTTAAGCAATATCCCAGCAATATATTTACTTCAAAGTTCATTGTCTTCGAGATATTTGGCATCAAAGTTGAACAATTTTAGGCCAAATAACTGGTTTTCTGGCCATAACTTTTGTGTTAATTAGTTTAAAATTAAAACCCTGGACACGTTTTTGGAGACGTCAGAGACGAACCCAAATATATAGATTTCGTACATATAAGATCCTTCACTGCAAACTAGATACGAAAAAGTGTTTTTTTAGACAATGTTTAAAAAATTCATACAAAAATAAGTATTCATTTTTTTTCAAAATCCGGTGAACACAACCGGAGGTAAAAGATTGAAAAACCGATAACCGTTTGTCTTATAATTCTATCTGTAGTGCAAAAAAAGGAGATACGATTCAAAACTTGTCAAAAATCGATGAAAACCTCCGGTACCGTAAAACGGGGTGAGTAGGTTTCGCGGGGAGAGGTGGGTTATGAATTGGGAGAGAAGGTTAGAGAGGGGGGTGAGAAGGGATTTTAAGGCTACTGCTACAAAAATAATGTATTCCAATTTAAAATGGAGCTATAGTAATACGCATAATAAAAAAAAATCGATCCAACAATCTTCCAAAATCACCTTTGTATGAAAACCCCTCTCACCCCAAATACGAGGCACTACGGGGTGAGGTGGGTTTTCCTCTTTATCGTCAAAGTTATGAAATGGAACTACCCAAAATAAAATAAAAACTAAAATACAAACGTCCGGAACACTTATTAAATATATACACCATTCAGTTTTCATATGTAAAAATAAAATGTTATCGGGGTTTGAATTTCAGTTTTGACCCTACTCACCCCATTTTACGGTAGCCCCATCCCTAATAGCATTTTCTTGTAGGGATTTTGTTGGGCCTTTGTTTACGTATTAGTTGGGCAACCGTTATATTTGGCCGTACGATTTGCTGGAGGGCCCTCGACAAAGGCCCTCCCGAAGATTCCCAACAGAGGGCCATAAGAGTAATTTTTTCGTTGGGCCTATTTAAATAAATCATACAATTATTCAACGGTGGTGGTTTTGGTTGGGCCGTGGTTGGGCCTATACACATTTGTTTGATGGTTGGTTAATTGTTACATTTGGCCGTACGATTTGCTGGAGGGCCCTCGACAAAGGCCCTCCCGAAGATTCCCAACAGAGGGCCATTAGAGTAATTTTTTCGTTGGGCCTATTTAAATAAATCATACAATTATTCAACGGTGGTGGTTTTGGTTGGGCCGTGGTTGGGCCTATACACATTTGTTTGATGGTTGGTTAATTGTTACATTTGGCCGTATGGCTTGCTGTAGGGCCAACTGCAAAAAAATAAAAAAGGGCAATTTTTTCGTTGTGCTTCTGTTTGCAAATTCAACAATTACCCAACGGCAAGTCAGGTAGGTCGGTAGGTAGTCGTGCACCAGGTTGAAGGCCCAACACAGCTTGTCCCACAAAGGGCCAACATTGTAACTTTAACGTTGGGCCTTGTGTAGGATTCTTACAATACTACCGTAGGTAAATAGTTGTGTAATTTATAGTGTGCCTACAGTCTAATTATGTAATGGGCTTTTGTTTACGAGTCCTACAGATACCCTACGTTAAGTAAGTGGTTGTGTAATACGACGTTGGGCCTTTGCTGATAAATATTACAATTACACTACGGTAGGCATTGGTTGTATCCACATGAAGGCCCTAGGCTAGGCAGCTGTTGTTGTTAATCTTCTCTGTATCGTTCCAATTTTAGTATATGTACTGCCGAAGCAAGTACACTTACTATACATTCTAATTTGTATATATACTAACTGCACTTCGAAACTTCGTAAGCGAGATTTATGTTTTTTGAGATTTAAATTGAGAAAATGTTGGTAAAATACAATTTTTTAAATTTATGTATAAATTTTATAGTTATAGCTATTAGATTTATAAGTTACTTTAAAAAAATATTATGATTATATCCGGAATAATCGAGAAAATAACTATAACTTCGATGTTTGGAGACAGTAACGCCATCTAGTGACGCCACAAGCAAACTCAACTGGTATTGTTGGGCATCAGTACCACAGCCAATGTTGGTAAATGCGATATTTGTGCTCACTGGGCCAACGAATGTTATCCTTGTTTAGCCACCGGTACCAAAATACACAAAGGCCCATTGTTAGGCGTCAGTGCCACAGCCAATGTTGGTAAATACGATATTTGTCATCATTGGGCCATCGGATGATATCTTTGACTAGCCAACGTTACCAAAATACACAAAGGCCCATTGTTGGGCATCCGTGCCACAGCCAATGTTGGTAAATGCGGTATTCGTCACCATTGGGCCAACGAATGTTGTCGTTGTTTAGCGAACGGTAGCAAAATACACAAAGGCTCATTGTTAGGCCTCAATGCTACAGCCAATGTTGGTAAATGCGATATTTGTCGTCATTGGGCCATCGTATGATATAGTTGATTAGCCAACGTTACCAAAATAAACAAAGGCCCATTGTTGGGCATCAGTGCCACAGTCAATGTTGGTAAATGCGATATTTGTCATCATTGGGCCATCGGATGATATCGTTGATTAGCCAACGTTACCAAAATACACAAAGGCCCATTGTTGGGCATCAATGCTACAGTCAATGTTGGTAAATGCGATATTTGTCGTCATTGGGCCATCGGATGATATCGTTGATTAGCCAACGTTACCAAAATAAACAAAGGCCCATTGTTGGGCATCAGTGCTACAGCCAATGTTGGTAAATGTGATATTTGTCGTCATTGGGCCATCGGATGATATCGTTGATTAGCCAACGTTACCAAAATAAACAAAGGCCCATTGTTGGGCATCAGTGCCACAGCCAATGTTGGTAAATGCGATTTTTGTCATCATTGGGCCATCGGATGATATCGTTGATTAGCCAACGTTACCAAAATACACAAAGGCCCATTGTTGGGCATCAATGCTACAGCCAATGTTGGTAAATGCGATATTTGTCGTCATTGGGCCATTAGATGATATCGTCGATTAGCCAACGTTACCAAAATAAACAAAGGCCCATTGTTGGGTATCAGTGCCACAGCCAATGTTGGTAAATGCGATATTTGTCATCATTGGGCCATCGGATGATATCCTTGACTAGCCAACGTTACCAAAATACACAAAGGCCCATTGTTGGGCATCCGTGCCACAGCCAATGTTGGTAAATGCGGTATTCGTCACCATTGGGCCAACGAATGTTATCGTTGTTTAGCGAACGGTGGCAAAATACACAAAGGCCCATTGTTGGGCATCACTGCCACTGCCAATGTTGGTAAATGCGATATATGTCATCATTGGGCCAACGAATATTATCGTTGTTTCGCCAACGGTACCAAAATACACAAAGGCCCATTGTTGGGCATCTGTGCCACAGCGAATGTTGGTAAATGCGATGGTGGGCCAATACAAAATTAATGTTGGCTACGGAACGAACCTCAACCCAACGTTTTCCCTACCGTTGGCACCGTGGGCCCCAACGAAAATGCTACTAGGGATAATGACCAGACCTGTTTTATTTTCACCCATATGGGCTAACACCCAACTACATGCAAACAAGTGGTTAAATCTTATATCTGGGGCAATAAAGGGGTTCTGCGTATAGTAGTTTCGGTGTTTAATCCATTAGGAGCAGCATTCACATAGCCAAAATTGTGTTATTGATTTGATATTTACCTATATAACACTAGCGACCCGCCCCGGCTTCGCAAGGGTTAACAAATTATACACATAAACCTTCCTCAAGAATCACTCTATTGATGGGTGATGAAAATGAAAATCCGTTCAGTACCTAGTTTTTGAGTTTATCGCGAACAAACACACAAATGGAGAGACGCGGCGGGGGAATTAGTTTTTTAAGATGTAGCAAAAAACGAGCGTGAGCTCTCTTAGAGTTTCTCTGAGAGTAATCTACCCAATATACTCGTACTATATAAACATAAATATCAAATGAGACACAGTTTTAGAAATCAGAATGCCGCTCTAGGTGTTGGTTATAGCCGATTTAGCGGTCGCAACATCGCTATGTGATGTTAGCACGCATAGCTATAATGGGATAGTAACACATGTCCCGATTAACCCAACTCGGAGAAGGGATAGTAATGTTTTTAGCGTGTATGTTATTTTTGTTGTTATTTTAAGACATTTTGTGTCGTCAGGTTTATTTATTTAGCTAGATTTTCTAAATGTGCTAAAATACAGTATTCTATATATAGACTGGCGAAACTATAAGGGTTCCTCTTTGACTACGGTACCCTAAAAAACTATTAGAAAACACAACATCCATCTATAAGCGGAAATAGCCGTGAATGCCTGTCAACGTTTTCCACGCACCATTTACGCGACCCCGTACCCTCATATTGGACCCAATAGTATCATCCATCCTTTTCTATTTAACGTAAAAAGAGCAAGACCGTCCGCCTCGTCTGGTCCGAATTGGACCGCCATGTACGTCACGGATCAAAATGAACTGAAAGTAAAATACAAATAGTTGCTATCTCATTCCACTCAATTTCCTCATCTGGGGTGATATTTTTGAACGATTTTCCTTAAAGAAACCAGTTTAAATATGGTATTGAAATCAGTAAAAGTTACGTTTAAAAAAATGTCACGTTATACTAGTCTTTATAACAGCTATGGACAATTGGGACCCTATGAAAGCCCTGTCGAGTTTGAATGAAGGGCCCATTTTAACTAGTTTCTCGACATTTTTGGCCTAATGGGATTTAAATGTTAGTTTGGATCACCGTTCGAAGTTGATCGTGAAATGTCAAGCACGTTTTGCTTAATATTTGGCAACTTTACTAAAGTTTTAATGGCGGATTTGAGACTGTTAAGGGGCCAACAGATTACCAGTTCGCCGGACGATATCAGCCTGTCAGTTAAACGCAAAAGGTGACAGCTGATATCGTCCGGCGAACTGGTAATCTGTGGGTCCCTTTAAGGTGTCTATACTAGCGCGCTTTATTATTTAAATAAAATATTCAACCTATAGGGGTATTCAGAATTAGATAGAGACGATAGAGCAAAACGAAAGTAGTTTTATAAATAATTGATCATGTAGGCTTTTCGTAAAAATGTAAACGAGATAAAATAAATAAAAGAGACCTAGGGCCCCTAAACACTTGGTATGGGACTTTTAGGGCCCCCTTCTCCATCTTAAAATCATTGCCAGGTTACCTGGGCCCCTTGTGGACCTAGGTGGAAACGCGGCCCCGAACGTCTCGAAATGGTTTCCAATGTTAATGACATGAGAATTACCGGTATAATGGCTTTGAAAAGGATTCTTCTGCTGCAAATAAAATTATCTATAGATTTTTTCATAACAATTTATTAAATAAAAAGTTCGCAGCTTCTTTTGTACGCATGTATTTGAAAGAAGTACCCTAAAACGGGGTGAGTAGGTTTCGCGGGGGCTATGGGTTATGAATGGGGAGAGAAGGATTGAGAGGGGGGTGAGGTGGGTTTTTAAGGCTGCTGCTACAAAAATAATGTATTCCAATTTAAAATGGAGCTATAGTAATATTCATAATAAAAAAAAATCGATCCAACAATCTTCCAAAATCACCTTTGTATGAAAAACCCTCTCACCCCAAATACGAGGCACTACGGGGTGAGGTGGGTTTTCCTCTTTATCGTCAAAATTATGAAATGGAACTACCCATAAAATACAAACTAAAATACAAACGTCCGAACCACTTATTATATACACCATTCAGTTTTCACATGTAATAATAAAATTTTATCGAGGTTTGAAAGTCAAATTTCACCTCACCTCACCATTTTACGGTAGTCAAAGATAACGACAATATTTATTAAGGATTTCCTAAAATCTAGGATCTAAATCCTTGCCTATACTGCCTATCTAATTTCAACTTTACAGTAAAGTTACAGATCCCTACGCCTAAAAAACAAGTTCGTTGACCTTTAGGCTTCAATCGATCTACCTTCATTTATTTTTGAAACAGCCTTTGTTACTCTAGTACTTTCTTTGTGTTGGTAAACTTATGTTTGTAAACTTTGTAGCGCGTTTTAATTCAAGTAAGTTAGCAAGGCCACGTCTGATCTTTTAAATAAAATACTAGGAAACATAATTATATGCCTTAACCTAGCCCTTGACGGCCCCCGACCCCAAGGCAGACCAAAAAAGCGATGGCTCGATGTCGTGAAAGCAGATATGAGTGTAAACGGGCTCACATGAGTCGACGCCCAGGATCGCGCAAACTGGAGGAAAGCAAGTAGGAAACCGGACCCTGGCAAAGGCCGGGATACCACTAGGTATTAGAAGAAAATGCTAGATAAAGAAATAAACACAAAAGCTTGTACGTCTGCTAAATAATCTAGTGTGAATAAAATTGTGTTCTGCTCCTAACTCTTCAAGATCAATTTAGACTCAGGTAGGTACATAAGACTTTCATTTTTCATAGACACACCAAAAAATAGTTAATAGAGTTAGACCAAGACAAATCTGCAACGATTTTGATAGCACACGAAGTGCAAGTGTTATTTATACGTCATAATGTCAAAGAAGTTTGACGTTTAAAATAACACTTGCACTGCGTGTGCTATCAAAATCGTTGCAGACTTGTCTTGGTCTAACTCTAAACGCGTTTCAAGATTAAGTCTCCATTCACTGCACACGACCACATTAGTTTACTGTATAATAAGCTATCGATATTATACTTCAAACAATATTAATGAGCAAAACAAAGGAATTAATCACGAGTCTAACCATCAAGATGGCGCTCGAACCGGAAGTCGAGATCTTCGAATAATAAATTGAGTTTTGAGATGACAGTTGTACCGATCTCTTAGAACCTTCCCCTTTTTCAAAACGCTTGTAAAGATAATTCATCAACCCCCACTTACATTTTTGTGTGTGACCATCCTACAGATTTCGCGGCCATTTTTAGGGTTCCGTACCCAAAGGGTAAAAACGGGACCCTATTACTAAGACTCCGTTGTCCGTCTGTCCGTCGTCCGTAACTCAAGAACCGTGATAGCTAGGCAGTTTAGATGACGTATTTCTGTTGCCGCTAAAACAACAAATACTAAAAACATAATAAAATACATATTTAAGTGGGGCTCCCATACAACAAACGTGATTTTTTTACCGTTTTTTGCGTAATGGTACGGAAATTTAATGCATTGTATCAAAATATTCGAAGCATAAAAAATAAGACACATTTGATAGAAGCGGCTACAAAAGAAGACCAAAATATACATGCAATCTGCCTAACGGAAACCTGGATAAATACTTCCAAACTCGATCTATTAAAAGTCGAAGGCTATACTCTAGCATCAGCTTATTGTCGTCCTAACAAAGAAGGCGGAGGTGTATGTATATTATTGAAGCAGGGAATTGAATACACAGAATGTAACGATATTACAGATATGTCAGTAGAATATCTATTTGAAATCTGTAGTGTAGAAATTAGTAAATTAAACCTAATATTGATCAACTTGTACTGGCCGGATAGCAAAAGATTGCCCGACCTATTTTTTGAGTTGTTACAAAAATTAATGCAATACCTACAACATAGATATAACAAAAAAGATATTATTATCGGTGGAGATTTTAATGTAAACATCTTACAAGAAACTAAATGCTCAATAACACTAATAAATTTAATGAAAACCTTCAACTTTTACCAAAGTGTGAAAGAACCCACCAGAATAACTAATACAAGCTCTACGTGTATAGATCTTATTTTTAAAAATTTTCACCGTGAAAATTGTCATATACAAGTACGCGATTATGGGCTATCAGATCACAAAGGTATATTAATTAGCTCCCCGTCGGTTGTATTCGATTCACCTAGTACTTGGAATATTATGAAAAGGTTGTATAATGATAAAAATTGCTCAAACTTTAAAGCAGAACTAAATAAAATTAATTTTAATAACTTTATATCCCCAGCAAAAACAGTAAATGAAAACTATAATCAATTCTATAGCGTGATCAACAATATATTGAACCTATGTATACCTAAAATCAAAATTAAGTTCAAAACAAAATCTAAAAAGGCATGGTTGACCAAAGGTATGAGACAATCGTGCAAACATAAAAGATTACTAAAGGTATTTATATCCCAAACCAACAATGAAATTCTAAACAAACACTATAAGCAATATGAGAAAACATTAAAAAAAGCTGTGATAACGTCTAAAAGGTTACACAATATAGAAATGATCAAAAAATCTGATAATATAATAAAATCAATGTGGTATGTAGCAAAAAGTGAAACCAATAAATTAAATAAAAAAAATCGAAATAATATCAAATTAAAAACTCTAAACACAGTCATTGATGATCCAAAAGCAATCGCTAACACGTTCAATAGCTTTTTCTTGTCAGTCGGAAATCAAACGTTACCTTCGACGGGCAGGCCAGTAATATCGACAACTAAAAACTCTATGTACTTACGACCCGTATCAGAACTTGAAGTTAAAAATATAATAAAAAACTTAAAAAACAAACGAAGCTATGGATACGATGAAATGCCACCTTATTTAATTAGACAATGTGCAGATATACTGTCAGGACCCTTAGCGCTTCTAATAAACCAATCATTCGTGGAAGGTGTTGTTCCGGACGCTTTAAAAATTACAGTAATAAAACCCATCCACAAAAAGGGTAATAAAACCGATTGTAATAATTATCGACCAATAGCGCTCCTATCGACCTTTTCAAAAATATTTGAAACCGCGATGTCTAGGCGACTGTACTCCTTTTGCGAAAAATTTGACATCTTTAATGACGCCCAATACGGCTTCCGAGAGAAGCGATCTACAACCCTAGCAGTGTACAAGTTTGTTCAAGAAGTACTAAATATAATTAATGAAAGAAAATACGCTATAGGCGTTTTACTAGATATGAGCAAGGCTTACGACCGAGTTAAGTATAACATATTATTAAAAAAACTAAAAGATATAGGCATAAGAGGAAATGCTCATGACTGGTTCTCTTCATACCTCTCAAACCGCGTACAGTACGTCGAAATAGAGCATCACAATTACAACACAGATACAATAGACTATGTCCAATCTCAAATAACAAAAGTAAACCAATCGATACCTCAGGGAAGTGTTCTGGGGTGTATTTTATTTCTGATATACATAAATGATTTACCCAAAATAATAAATAGCCCATGTACCTTGTTTGCTGACGACATTTCATTTGTTATATCGTGCGAAAACGAACAAAACTTGAACAGTGACTTAAACTCTACCCTAGAAGAAGTTGTAACCTGGCTTGGTGACCACAACTTACAAGTAAACTTCGAAAAAACGAAAATTATACAATTTAAACCTTTTCAAAAGCGAACATTAAACATTAATTACTCTTACAACAATAATAAAATAGAATCAATTAATTCAACAGTATTTTTAGGTATTAACATTGACTCGGCCCTTAACTGGAAAGATCACATAAATAAAATAAGTAGCAAATTAAGTAGCTTCATCTATGCACTATATCACCTAAAAAAATGTACTGACATAAAAATAGCCACCAATGCATACTACGCCTATGCTCACTCTTGGTTACAATATGGAATCATACTGTGGGGAAACAGTCCAAGCGTGAACAATCTTTTCTTATTACAAAAACACTGTGTTAGGATCCTTGTAAATATTTATCAACTGGAAAGCTGCAAACCTCACTTCATAAAGTTAAGAATCCTGACCTTAATCTCCATGTACATATTGGAAGTGTGTCTATTCGTAAAGAATAATGGAAACCTCTTTCCTCAATACTCGCGAGCGGCCCATCTACGACCAAAGACTAGACTAGCCACACAAAACTCTACTTTACAGATGATCCATAAAGGCCCTTTTGGCATGGCCATAAAAATATATAATAAAATCCCAAACGAAATCAAAGAAATAAATAATTATAGTAACTTTAAAAATGCATTAAAAACATACCTAGTAAAAAAAGCGTACTATACATTAAATGATTTTTTTAACGAAAATATGGATGAATAACTGGCACAGAGAAGAGATAAATTTGGAAAAAAGGTTACAAGAGAGACCATTGTAAATCATACATTATGGAATTGGCTTAAGCCTATGATGCATGTTATTTCATAAGTTAGTGTTAAGTATATTGCTATACCCTTACAGGGTTCATGTGGAACTGTACTAGTAGTTTTTAAGAACTGTATACTAATATGAGTGCAATAAACAATTCTGATTCTGATTCTGAACCCTTCGTGCGCGAGTCTGACTCGCACTTGTCCGGTTTTTTTATCACCCGTGCACCCACCGGCAGATCATTTATTACCGCTCTGATTTCGGCTGACACAGACCTGACTGGCGGTCACCCTATTTCACGTTAAGGCGGTCTTCACATTGGATGAAGATCCTCACATTGCTGCGGTCCGAGCGAGATAATATACATAGTGCGAGCAGGACATCACTATTCAGGTTGTTTTTACACCCTCCGCCATATTTTTTAAGGTGATGTACCTACAGATGTAGGTAATAAATAGGCCATACTGAGCAACTTATACTATATGGAATATTACGGAACGAACCCCGAAATCGCGAATAAATTGGCTGTATAGGCTTATCATTTTGACTAGAGTTAGTCCAAGAAAAGTCTGCAGCGCAAGTGTTATTTATACGTCATAATTTCATAGAAGTTTGACGTTTAAAATAACACTTGCACTGCGTGGGCTATCAAAATCGATGTAAACTTTTCTTGTTCTAACTCTAATCAGATGTCGATATTTTCTATGGGAGAGCCAACATTTTTTTCGCGATGCCGGGGCTGGTCCCATAGAACTTTTGCTATGACCAGCCCAATAATTTTATAGGAATAATTATATACTGACTACAGTATGACCTATATAATTATACAAATTTGATTAAAGGTTGAAATAAGTTTTTGGCAAAAATGTCATTTTTGGTACAAGCTTTTATCGCCGTCTGTTACTTTTCTTTTAACAGGCAACTAATACTCATCGAGACAATCCTAAAAATCCCAAACACAATTAGGTTTCGTTGTTTTATCACAGAGTTCCTATGGCCACCCCCGGTCTCCATCATCAGATCAGCTCGATGACACCATATTGCATTGTCACCCGACTTACGTATGTGTTCAAAATTTGAAGGGAAACCGGGAAGTGGATCAAATTTAACTTGCAAGATTTGATTACAGACAGACAACGGTCAGGTGAAACTAAATAAAAGCTTGTAAAATAATCTCATGTACGTGTATAATGCTGTCTCTCTCTCACACCGGAGCGTGGTGCGGATCGGCGTCAGTGTGAAAACCGCCTTACGGATTTTTTTGTCGTCACGTCACTTACGGAAGACAATTAAATGGGTAGGGACTTTTAGTTGTGGTTTAGTTTTAGCCCGGCTTATATGTTAGGGAAGTCTTGTGTTTTGATGGAGTTGGTTTGTTTGAACTGTACGGTTACCACCAGTTTGACACTGACATATTCGCTAGCGTGAGCGTAACTTAAGGGGCCCACAGATTACCAGTTCGCCGAGAGTTCGCCGGACGATATCAGCCTGTCAGTTGTTCGGAGCTGTCAAATTTTGCGTTTAACTGAGAGGCTGATATCGTCCGGCGAACTCTCGTAGAAGCACAATATTTCTTCCCATTTTTTGTGTTGGCGAAATATGTACCACATTTGCGGTTTATTTTTAGCACCTATGTATTTTACTTACTACCGAGTAAAGCTAAAGGCGTGGATGGTTGATCCGACAGACAGACAGAAGTGGCGATAATTCCTAATAGTTGTCTACATACAAGGTGCGTGATTTCGAGGAGCAACGTAAAGTTGACTTCGACGCTAAACGCGACAAGCTGAAAACACGCCAGCCTGCTCCCATTCACTACTTACCACCAAAGAGAATTTAGACTACAGGAATACTGACAAAGTAAATTATGTCGTCAGACATTTACTGCCATATTTCGACACAAATGATTAAAACTTTTAAAACGCCATTTGATTTTGATCCTTATTCTTTCACTGATATGTGTTAAATTTGTTAAATATCAGAAAGTATCGCCATCTACTCGAGGATAGGCCAAGTGTATGGCGCCGCGCCATCTTTTCGAGCGATCAAAGTCTCTTTGCTACCACTAGGTACGTGGCTGGTGTCCTCACGTGCCCTCAATGTTGCCGGGAATTCACCTCGAAGATGGCTACGTCAGCCATCTTCGGGCGCACGAGTGCCAAGCAAACTAGGGGTCGAAGTGGTCGCCATGGCCGAAATCGGCCGGAAGGATCATCATCATCATCATCACATACCTACAGAAGCCTAAAAATACCTTCCTTCTTCCATTAGAATGCTAAAGGAGCCATATAACATTACAGTACTTCGGCTTACGTATCCACTCCAGGTTTAGGACACATTACTTGACATTATCTTTTATTGTCAGTACTGTATATCGATTTGCCGAGGGTCGTATTCCTATTCCCTTTATCGCAATCGATTATGGCCCCTTTTTAACCCTTTTAGGTTCCTGAAAAGAGGAGTTGGATGTAGATTTGTCGGGTGTGTATATTGAATTGATACAAGGTTTTGTACGTGACCAAGTTAGTGATGACACGATTTTGAGGTGTTTTGGGTCCTTTTTTTACACATACTTCACAGACAGGAAGATAAATTTTACATGGTCAATTACACACATGTAAATTTTACAAGCATTTATTTTACTTGCAGTGTTTATAATGTGATTGTTCGGGTCAAATTTTGCCCGTTTAGAGAAAACCACAGTCAGCGATAAAAGCTTGTATTCTTCTCTGTAATCAATTTTACATGCCGGTCCTCCCCATACATAATAAAACCTTACCCAAGTACTCTACATAATTAACATTCTATAGTTCGTTTTTTTTAGCATTACAAAAAAGGTAAAACGTTTTAAAAATAAGTCACAGCAAATATGTAACAATTATGAATCTAATACGATCATTTATATTCTTCTGCTTTCATAAATAATAGTTACTGATTTTTAAAAAGCGTTTTTCAATTAAAAGACAATTCAATTTAATTTATCTAATTTTAAATCTGTTTACAATATTAATAACAAACTTAGAATAAAAAGTAACCTAAAATTAAAACTACCTACAAAACTAAAACTAATACCTAAAAAAATATAGAACTACCTACAAAACTAAAACTAAACCTAAAAAAAAAAAAAACCTAAAAATTGAATTGTTATTTAAGTAATATATAGTAAAATATGTTCTTAGGAACAATAGTTTTCATTAAAAGACATGTCAAGATCGCTTACCTTCTTTCTAATGCTAAAAAAACGAACTTTAGAAGAGGATAATATTTTCTAGATGAGTAAACCTAGTGCATCTTTTTTCTACAGGAACCAACCAGTGAATAAGATGTCGTTACACAAGGAACGTTCTTAAACCCCAACCATGTCGGAAGCGTCACTCGACGGTCGCTCGCGCAGTCTCGGGCGGCGCGCGATGGCCGGCTGCGCGCGCGCCGCGTGCTCGCAGCTGGGGCTGGTGGCGCTGGTCGCGCTGTACGTGGTGCTGGGCGCGCTGCTGTTCGAGTACCTGGAGTCGGGCCCGGAGGTGCAGCCACGGTCCGCTATACAGCGCTCGAGGGAGGAGTGCTTGAAGGAGCTCTGGGCAATCACAGGTCAGTTCTAGATCTTTAAGACGAAAGGCCGGCTCAGATTTGAGAATTTTAGGTTAAAATTTAATATATTTAATATATCTCAGTCGCCCTGACGAGGGCGGCTATCAAAGTTAGTGTGGTAAGGAGAGCTCCAGCCAGGCGAAAAATCTCAAAAATCGAGGTATCATACTCGGTACACTGATATTGATTATATTAAGACGAAACAGGAGCTGAGTTTTAAATATTTTAGGTAAATATACCCGTCTCGCTAACGGAAGCGGCACCAAGTAGTGCGATAAGGACAAGGCGAAAAATCCTGCGTAAAAATCTCAAAAATCGAGGTTTCGTACTCCTCTGTTTCCTCCTCCAAAACGTAACCAATCGTAACCAAATTTGGAAATCTAAATGATTATGAAATTATCTGTGTCGGACCGTTTTGCTTTTTTGGCTAATTGATATAAGTTTTGAATGCCACGCCTCTCATTGCGGCATAGTCAATTAGGCCATTTTGGCCATTTTTGAAGGGCTCTAGCGCCTTAAAAAACAAAAATATGAAAAAAAGCAAAACGGTCCGACACAGATATTGACAATATTAATCTGTGTTGAAAAAATCATTGCTCTAGCTTCAAAAACCACGCAGGAAAACGAGGAGTACGTTTGTATGGAGAAATGACCACTCCCGTTGGCTCTTAATCTGTGATGAAAAAAATCATTGCTCTAGGCATATTTAACACAATTTCATTGTTTTTACCTTGAAATTCCGACGTTTCAGCTGAGTTGATGTGATTGTATCGCGGTAGACCCGTTTGTGTAATTAAATGTGTAAAAAACGCGAGAGTTTAAAGTGTTACATTGCTCTAGAGTCAAAAAAGAAACAGCCGAATACGTTTGTATGGAGAAATTACCACTGGTCTTGCGTCTTAAGTTAGAATGTAATTGGCCGTCTACCCAATTTTATCGAAATCTGAGTAAATAAAAATTCGACTACAAAATAGAAATCTGCCCCTAAACGAAACCTGCATACCTTCAAAAAAAGACAAAGAAACATTCGGAACGGAACTTTGCATAAAATATAAGGAACCAATAACTTAAGTAGTTTATCCCTATCCCATATATCCCTAATTTCCCCTGAGTCAGAAATACAAAGGACATCCATCATTCAGTTGATTCAAATAAAACTTGCGTTGTGTCCAGTAAGGTATAGTGTAAATCTTTTGAACTGAGCTAGTTTACTCAAAGAGTCTAAATAATACAATACCATTGAGTGGTAAACCACTAATTAGGATAACTGCCTCGTAGTAAAAGCAGATTATAACCGCCTTGAAATGTTAGTATAGATTACCGACTTTATTTCTTTAAACAATAGACTACAAAATACACTAACTAAATAATGGCTAACATAACTTTTTTTTTGCATTTTGCACCAGACTACTTCCCTGTCGTGGCTATAAGGTGGATATGACTTTACAAAAGATTGAATATGATATCATCTTTTTAGACCATTTTAACCCCATTCAACAAGGAATAAGGTTAAAAATTAAATATTCAATGTACTTCTAACTTATTTTGTAAGTAAACTGGTGGTCGCCTACGAGAACAAAAGCAGATAATAGGATTGTAATAAAACAATGCCATTGTTAGTCAGGTAAGTGAACAAGCTCAGTTCAAAAAAAAAATACTATACAAACAGCAACACACCTAACTGTACATCGGTGGACCTTATTACTAAAAGGCATAAGGTCCACCGATGTACAGTTAACAGTGTGGGTGATGGTACTTACAGTAGCCATCAGATATATCGGAGCGGCCAAGATGCTCACAAATATCTGGACACGGCTCTATTGTCGAGGCGTTAGAGTGCGTGTGCAGATACGATATATACGAATAGCCATACATTTCGTCGCTATACTTACTCAACCTCATATCTGCATCAACCATTTGATGGAAATGTCGCTTTTCTTTCATTCGGAATACGGGTGTTTTTGGGAGTAAGTATAGCGGCGATTTGTCGTGCCCCTTCCCCGAAAAAATTGGCAGACAGTTTTGTACAGGAAATGACAGACAAGGTGTCTCCAGCTACTAAATGTTCTAAGGTTTTGTGACAACAAATTTCTTATCTGTGAAATGTTATTATAGTGTAATAATGTCGATATCGATTTTATAATGACATTCAAATTGCGAGCATCTCTGAAAAACAAAGGATTCTGATTTGACATCATTTCGTATCAGTCGAGATCCTGTTTCATTATATATGAAGTGTCAATGGCCCCAATGGCGGTTGTAACATGCGGTTCCAGAACACATCATTGAGAGCTTATAATATGTATAATATTCAGTGATCGTACATTTTCCAGCATTTTTGGTGCAGCAGAGTGGTGTTAACGGAATTGGTATAGATAATTTCAATTGAAATGGTAAATTAAGGTTAATATTAACGTAATTAACGCCAATTAATCATTAGGGTTGAAAGTATTTATACCAATTCCGTTAACACCACTCCGCTGCACCAAATCGATTCGCGTGGTGTTAACGGAATTGGTATAGATAATTTAAACTGAAATGATAAATTAAGGTTAATATCAACGTAATAAACGCTAATTAATCATTAGGGTTGAAATTATTTATACCAATTCCGTTAACAACACTTCGTGCACCAAACACGCTGGAAGATGTACGATCCCTGATAATATTTTTGTAGATAAAGCAGTGTATGTAACTATGTACATTTCATTATGTAGCAGTCACTTAAACCATAGAGATATCGACTACGAAATAACTCGCGTTTTTAGGGTTCCGTACCCAAAGGGTAAAAACGGGACCCTATTAGTGGGACTCCGCTGTCCGTCCGTCCGTCTGTCACCAGGCTGTATCTCATGAACCGTGATAGCTAGGCAGTTGAAATTTTCACAGATGATGTATTTCTGTTGCCGCTATAACAACAAATACTAAAATGTACGGAACCCTCGGTGGGCGAGTCCGACTCGCACTTGTCCGGTTTTTGTATGGAGTTACCACTCTTTCTTTATTTATATGTATTACTCTATGCTTAAACTAATTATTATTATGCTTAACTTAAATAAGCAAAGTAAATACCTGGATATTAATTACAATCGCGTGTTATACTGTTGACAAATGGCTGGGCGACCTTTAAACATGGCAATTAAAAAACAAAAAATTATTAGCCAGTCCATTTTAATCTTTAAGCCAATTCACACTAGATTGAATTTCGAACGTATTTCACTAACCCCTTACGTCTGTTCAGTTGTGATAAAGCGATATATTAAAAAAATATTTAGATGAGTAAATTCCGCCGTTAACATTTAAATTTGGAAGGAAAAATCTTGATAACGCTCAAATATTAAAATGTTATTACAGCGTTGGTGACGTCTAATTTGTTAAGGGCATGATACGCGGGGAAATTTTGACATCAAATTATAGAGACGCTTATGTGAAAATTGGAAAGTAGGTAATACCATCACCAAGGCTCGGAACCGGTTTTTTCTTCATATAAAAATACCGGTATTATTACGTTCTTTTTCGTTCTTTGGTTTATGATTTCACTTTGAATGGGACAATCTAATAATACGAAGTTGTTACCTAAATACATGATTCAGTCGTAAAGAGCATAAAATAACAAATAATATTGGGCTATTTTGGGATAAAAAAAACACCACAACTGAATTTCACGGAATCAAACTTATAAATTTTTATCTTTTATATATTTTTTGTTGTAGTACTACTCCTTAATATCTAGTAGCCGTTGATTAAAAAAAATATTGTACATTCTTTTTTTTCCATTGGACCTCTGTAAAAGTGTATCGTAAGATTCGTAAGCGATACACCCCTTCTTCTATTACCTATTAAAGTAGATAAACTACTTAACGATTGTTCATGAAACTTGGTATGCGGCAAAGCTTAACCTTTCATGTGTGTAAAGTGGTCAAATATCGTGGGCCCAAACCTTTGTTGTGCTGTATATGTAGACCAAAAAAAAATCGTTCTTAAAAATAATTATTTGTGTGAGATTGTCCTACAATATTTAGTATTTATTTACTTATTTATACGTTTTCTGTCAGTAACTGTAATAATATACGGAATTGTTTTATATCATTAATAATTAAGCTTCGACGTACTCACGTATAAAATTGCTTATTTTAATGAGCACTCGATAATTAAAATAGGTTTCCGAAAATTTTCGTAATCAAAACACGGTATTCATGTCATTCCTTATACAAATAAACATTCGCTGTTTTCGCGAAAATATCGCGGTGTCCGATGTTGTTTTCGTATTTTAATTAATACCGTGTAAGTGATAAATTTTCACTGGAAACAGTTGTAACTTGATTTTAATTTGCGACAGAAATAAATAATAAACTGAATATTTGCTGTGTTTTGATTCGTTCAAAATCTAACAGGCATATTGAATGTACACTGACATCAGAATGGCATCCAAATGATGTCATTTAGTTATCGTGCATTTCGCTTGTATATGTCCGTACATGTATTGTCGCGAGCGAGACGCACGATAACTACATGGCAGCATTGAGATATAATTCTGATGTCAGTACTTATACGTTCAAATTGGCTTGTCAATCTATCTATCGTTCGTGGTTCAATTATGGAATCTTTCGTTTGCTCGGGTATCAACATTAGCACGAGCGGTTAAACAACAACTTTGCCCCCGCTGCCCTTGTAAAACAAATAAATAATAAAACTCCAAGAATCTTTGGTAATAAGAACCTAATAATGGGGTAGCAGATGGCGCCAGCATATCAATTCTTAGAATTGTGTCAAATTTTAGTTTTGTAATGGAATTTTATGCCCTGGATGCCAGCTCTTTAAGACAAATCTCATAGAAAAAGGGGCAAGCTATGACGACGCCATCAATGCAAACCTTTCACATTTGCGAACTCTATTACAACGACTGTTATGCAAATACCCACACACACAAATCATAACCATAAATAAAACCGCAGCATTACATTCAAATCTGTCACACTCGCAAAACTCTGACACCATTCACAAAATCAGCTTAAGACAGATACAAAATTCAAATTAATTAGATATTATAGAAATCGAAAACAATGGACGCTTAATGTTATACTCATCGGTGGCGAAGCGTTGTCTCCAATGCGTTTACGTGCGAGATTAATTACCAAGGTACTGTTGTACAATTTAAAATTGATTGTGATATAATTCTTGACTTGACATTTCAGAATTTGGGAAATGTCAAGCATTCTTTAGAAGTGGAAAAAGAAGGGCGGCAAAGGCACCCCTTGCCCGGGCACAGAGTTAGAGCTATATATATAGAGCTCGAGGGTTAAACAAAATTTTGCCCCCGAGTGGAACACAAAAATTTTCACCACACCAACACAAGGAAAATACTAACTGTAAAATATCCAACAAAATCAAAGCAAATCGATTCAAAATGAATGTTATTAAATATTTATCATTCAAAATCATCATTCAAAAGTAAATTCTAACAGCAAACACAAGAAAACAGCTCATAATTTGCATTTGATGGCTTTGCCACACATGTGAATAAAATGCAACTTCTTATTAGTGCTTGAACAATCAAGAGAGGCTTTACCAGCTGGTGTGGTAAAAAAGCTATTTTATCGGCCAAAACGTTTTGCAGATAAAGGGGAACATTCTTCTGTATAGAGCGAGAGATTGTTTGCACAAACAGGTACAAACAATCTCTCGCTCTAAATACATAACATTTGCCAACATAACATATTTATACTTACCGTTTCGTTCCGTCGGGGCCAATAAATAAACAAACAAAATATTCAGGTCAAAATCGTGATTGGTCCCCTATACAACTACACTTGACATGTCATGAAAAAAACGCGAGAGCGAAAACGAATTTGAAAGCAATTTCTGAGAACGCGATAACTCGCTTTAATATTCACGTCGTGCGGGATCTCGCGTTATATGTCGAGTGTACTCTATTATACCATAGTACAAAGGAAGAAAGTAGTATAAAATATCCCTTCGTGAGGCAAGAAAAGGTCGAAATGGACGCTCTCCGATAAAAGCGCAGGCATTTTTAACTCTGAATGGTCTGTCGTGGCATAGATTATTATCATTTCATGAAATGCCATTTTAGAATTGATCACTTCATGATGGGTTATGTTTGGTTTGACTTTTTCACGATGTGGCAATCATCAATTCCACGCATGTCCTTTCCATATTGTGAATAGCTGATTCTAATAACTGTCATGCCACTCTGCCGCGATTGCAGAGGACGCTGGTTCTTCCAGCCCCGGCCACATTTTCCTTGGTCACTTTTTCTTTCGTATATGACACTTATTTCAGTTTCTATTAACTCTGTTAGTATTTGTATATGTACTTAGTTCAAACGAGCTCTTATTAGAAACAGATCGCTAGTCTACTATTTAAAAAGCACCCCTCTATAACCGTATTACTTATTATTAGGTAGGTACGTTGTACGTTTAACACGAGAACGTTTAATTTTTTTTGTGTGAAAATATACTACTCGTTCTACTCTGACAGCAAGTTGAGGAGTGTCATGCGCTCCATTATTCTACACTGTTAGGCTATACGTCGTATCTACATCTGAGTTCCGTACTCATATAAGCTTTTTTGATTCTGAAAGTCAGTATAGTGATGTCATCTGTCTTAACCTCTTTATTCTGTATAAAAATTCAGAAAGCGACTAAGTATATCAATTAAAAAAAAAGAGTTACAAGATGACGATCTTAGAAACACAACAACGACATTACATACAGAGATAAATGAGTACCTGAAGGGGAAAGAGGACGCGGTCGATCGCCTACCCGGTGGTCAGACTTGATAAAAACCATTACCGGCTTGCCAATACCTGAAGCTATTAAGACCGCCGAGGACAGGAATACTTGGAAAAGCATGGTACATCGCGCAGGAAACTCTTCAAACTAGACAACCTTCATCAATGAAGACGCCGACTAAGAAGAGAAATGAGTACCTAAATAGGTTATAGAACAGTTTTTACTACGTATATAACCCCGAAATTAAATGTCGGAATTCGCGAATCATAAAAGGGCTGAGAAAGCATTCTGTTTTTACCGTCATTCAGCGGCGATAACAAAATAACGGATATGATGGTTGCAATATCGTCTATCGTGTCATGCGACACTCTTTCAGCTAATTAGAAAGTGATAGCCACTCACTGTGACATACGTAAAAACGCAACCATATTAGACCCGCTCATGACTACTAGAGTTAAACCAAAAAAGTCTGCAGAGATTTTGACAGCACACGTAGTGCAGTACGGTTATGATGGTCGTTCTTATCTACGTGACAGCGGGATAAAACGGTATCCGTCACTTTCATTCGCGCTCTGTTAAAAAATGATGGATATTTTGTCACGTAGATAAAGCCATCCATAATAGGCATGCTGGTGTTATTTCAAACGTCAAACTTCTATGAAATTATGACGTATAAATAACACTGGCACTGCGTGTGCTGTCAAAATCTCTGCAGACTTTTCTTGGTCTAATTCCAAGTATCTAATACATCAAACTTTACATATTATGAGAAAGATGTGATCGCTTGCTTGCTGCATGACTAGCGCAAAGTTCCTGATTATGGATCATAAATTCATATTAAGTACACAGTACAGATTTCCGGTTCCGGCGCAAACGTAGTCGGTCGTTGTGTACATCGCTCCCGCGTTTATAACGAAATAAAGTGCTAAACATTGACAATTTCTACCAAAGTGTTACTCCTCATAGTGATCACGTTATAGTTTCAACTAAAATAACTTAAAACAAACACGGAACGAACACAAAGTGAAGAAATTTGCGACAAAAGTCGGCTTAGTCTCAGAGGTTATCTGTCAAATCAAGTTTTAGACAACCCTGAGCAACGAAAACACTACCAACATAACAGCGTCAAAGATACGTTCAGAAACATTAAAAAGTTATCCTAACCTTATTGCGTTTCGACACTGCAATGGGCGAACTGTCACCAGAGATGTCACTTCTGTTGGAAAAAATGACAGAAAAACTCAATATCCAAACGCAAACAATAACGGCAAACGTCACTGCAACAATATTACAAAAAGTCGACGAGAAAATCAAACCAATTGTGGAAGAAAACAATAAACTACGCATAGAAGTACAAGAACTAAACAAAAAAATAGAAACATTGGACTATAATGCACGAAGAAACAATATGATTTTACACGGTATTCCTGAGCCGCAGGAGGAAAAGTTCGATCAACTTATAACCACCGTTACGAATACCATCCACGACATAGATGTGAGTCTAGAACTAATAGACATCAACCGTGTACAGCGCTTGGGAAGGAAACAAGAAGATAACAATAAAACGAGACCAATTCTTCTTTCGACAACAACCATCCAGAAAAAAATCGAAATACTAAGGAACAAGAAGAAAATGAAACAAAACACATACATAACCCATGATATCTCCAAAAAGTCACTACAAGAACGAAAAGAGAAGACTAAAACATCAACAAATGATACAGAAAAAAGAAAAAGGCCAGACTCTGAATCGCCAAGCCCAAACAAATCAGGCACAGCAACTAGAAAAGACCCTAAAATAACAAAAGTGGATGCATTTCAAGTCATGCGGGAGCGGGCTTATTCATTATCAGAAAAAAACACATGGAGAGACTAAACAACATGCAAAACTCATCTCAAAAACAATACAAAATTCAAGACAACAAAGCAACAACTACACCTTATCAACAAAATATAAAGAAAAACAGCACGAACCGGACACCGAATTAAGACAACAAGCAAATATAAAACTACAATCAAACCATCTCCCAACACGGTTGGTCCCCGCGGGAGAAATCGACCAAAACCCTCCAGCAAATACCGGTATTTACCGAATCCCTCCAGTCTTAAAGGAAGTATTTAAAAACAATCAAACAAAAACATTAAAGATAGGGAATAAATCCCCAGGTATAAAAGAGATCTACATAGCAACACTAAACACTAGAACCCTAAGGACAGACGAAAGATTATTGGAATTAAACAATGCAATGACAAACATAAAATGGAATGTACTTGGACTGAGTGAAGTTCGAAGAATGGGAGAAGAAATAAGAGAACATAACAACTACATTCTATACTACAAGGGCGAAAAACAGGGCATGTATGGCGTAGGATTTCTAGTAAAAAAGGAACACAAAAAAGACATCATAAGATTCAAAGGCGTTTCCGACAGAATTGCAGTTTTAGACATAATACTGCCCGGGCACAAACATCCATGTTCTATCATTCAAGTCTATGCGCCCACTGAGCAAGGTTCTGACACAGAGAAGGATAACTTCTACACAAAGCTACAGGAAACCATGAAAGAAACACAAAAAACTAAGTTTATAATAGGTGACTTCAACAGCAAAGTGGGAAAACAGTGTGAAGGAGAAGAGAACATTCTCGGTAAATACAGCTATGGAAAGAGAAACAATAATGGACAGAGACTACTTAACTATGCATTCGAAAACAACCTTAGAATCATGAACAGCTTCTACAAAAAGAAAATTGGCAGAAGATGGACCTGGATATCACCCGACGGCACTTATAAAAATGAAATAGACTTTATACTAACAAACACACCATCATTATTCAACGATGTGTCCATTATTAACCAACTAGACTTCAACACTAACCACAGAATGGTTAGAGGAGCTATAAAAACAGGAAAATACATAATAAAATCCAGGAAGAATATATGCACCAAAACTAACCAAATCACACTCCCTATACCAGACCATCACTTATCAGAACTAAGACAGAATCTCAGTAGCACCAACAAAATTGAAAATATACAGGAACAGTACAATAACATAGAAGACTCGCTTAAGAAACTAGACAAGACTTTGAGATCAATAAAACATGAAAATGATAAATTGGGAGATGAAGCTAAATACTTGATTAAAAAGAGACGGGAAATGTTCAAAGAGAGAAAAAACAACCTAAAAGAAATAGAGGCAATAAGCAAAAAGATTTCCACCAGCATCAGAGACCACAGGAAGAGAATAAGAAATACACTGATAGAGAACGAAATAAAAAGAACGGGAGGTATTAAGAAAGCTTTAAAATTCTTCAATGATCACAAAACCTGGATACCAAACATTAAGGATAAAAAGGAAAAAAGTAAATCTGAAAGACCTATTATACAGAAAATCGCAACAGAATTCTACCAAAACCTTTACAAAGATAACTCAAAAGGAGCACTAGAATCCTACAGTTTTGATGGGAGAGAAGAAAGCATACCAGATATCCTTATCAGCGAAGTAAGAGCAGCAATCCAAACACAAAAAAGTGATAAAGCTCCAGGCGATGATGGGATCTCCAATGAAATACTGAAATATACCATTAATGACATCTTAAATCCTCTCACCAGAATCTTCAATAAAATCCTCACAGAAGAAGAAATACCACAACAATGGTCCAAATCCAGCATGATATTAATACACAAAAAAGGTGATAAGAGCGAGATTAATAACTACAGGCCCATAAGCCTCATGAGCAACATATACAAAATATTCTCAAAAGTGATACTCACAAGAATAACCAAACAACTCGATGAGCAGCAACCCCGTGAACAGGCTGGATTCCGCAGTGACTTCTCGACTATCGATCACATGCATGTATTGAAACAAGTTATAGAAAAATACACAGAACATAGACTAATATATTACATTGCATTTGTTGACTATAACAAAGCGTTCGACAGCATATATCATAAGTCTATATATGAATCACTGATAAAACAGGGAATTGATCTAAAATATATACGTTTAATACGAAACGTCTATGAGAACAGCACCTCAAAGATCCGCCTAGAGACACAAGGAGAAGAATTCAAAATCCAAAGAGGGGTACGACAGGGAGACCCACTCTCACCAAAACTCTTCTCTGCAGTACTAGAGTATGTATTTAGAAACCTAAACTGGGACTGTTACGGAATAAAGATTAATGGATCCAAATTAACACACCTCAGATTTGCAGACGATTTAGTCCTATTTGCTACCGATTCCAAGTCTCTACAAGACATGCTCATCCAGCTTACCGATGAAAGTGAAAAAGTTGGCCTAACTATGAATGTCTCTAAAACGAAGGCTATGACTAATAGTAAAAACGAAGAACCAATAATAATAAAAAATCAAGAATTAGAATATGTAAAAGACTATATATATTTAGGTCAACTAATATCTCCACACAAACAACAAACACAAGAAATCCAAAGAAGAATTACAAACAGCTGGGCTAGATACTGGTCTCTAAAAGAAATTATGAAATCAAATTCAATGCCAATCTCTGGGAAAAGAAAAATTTACAACTCATGTATACTCCCAGTATTAACATATGGCTGTGAAACCTGGGCCTTAACCAAGGAAAATGAGCACAAAGTCAAAGTCACTCAACAAAGTATGGAGAGAAGTATGCTGGGAATAAAACTAAGAGACCGATGCAGACTTTCAGATATTAGGAAAACGACCAAAATAGAAGACGTTTCCCAGAGAATCCGAACACTTAAATGGAAGTGGACAGGGCACATGATGCGCTCACAAAAGGACAAATGGACAAAAGATGTCACAGAATGGTACCCAAGAGGAAAGAAAAGACCACAATGTAAACCGTACAAGAGATGGGAAGATGACTTTCCTGCAGACTGGAGAAGACTCTCAAAAAACCGCGAGGAGTGGCGTCGCCTGGAGGAGGCCTATGTCAAGGACAGCCTGACAAAGAAAAATAAACAAAAGAAAAGAGTAGAAACATAAATAAATAAAATAAAACATAGATAAATACCTGTATAGTGTAAGAAAATGTAAAAATGTATATGTCAGGAATAAAGGCTATTTCAATTCAATTCAAAAGTACACATGTTGTCAAATATAAAATTATAGGTAAACATACCAGCTAACCTTGGAACTAGAGTCGGGAAGAAATCGAGTCTCACGAGTAGAAATCGTGTCTCACGAGTCCAAACCTTTAAATGAGCAATTCTTGTTTATATACCTACATATATTTCGAGGATCTCGGAAACGGCTCTAACGATTTCGATGAAATTTGCTATATGGGGGTTTTCGGGGGCGAAAAATTGATATAGCTAGGTCGTCTCGCTCTCTCTCTCTCTCTCTCTCTCTCTCTCTCTCTCTCTCTCTCTCTCGCTCTCTCTCTCTCTCTCTCTCTCTCTCTCGGAAAACGCGTATTTTTGAGTTTTTATATGTTTCCCGAGCAATGATGCTTAGTCTCCTAGATATTTAGGCAAATATGTGAAATATGACTCAGTTTTACAAGACTGCGCTTAAAAATACGGTATTCAAGAATTTCAAATTTGCATTTGATTACTTTGTACACATATGACTTTCTTATCAGTTTTGAACAATCTAGAGAGCCTTTACCAGCTGGTGTGGTGAAAAATACTTTTTATTTGTACACCTCAAAAAAAAAACAGATATAGAAGAATGCAAGCGACTGAAAGAGGCAGACAACAAGCGGTTTTATCGCTATAAAGCGATCTCTTTCAGACTGTCTTTACTAAGGTTACCGAATTTTATGGATACAGTCCTTAAGATAGGACTCAAAAGACTCGAGTCTTTACCAACACTACATGAGACTCGTATTTTCACGCTGTTTCATAAAAAATGTATTGGCATCCTGGCGTAAGCATCAATTACTTAAGGCTGCAGGAAGCACAAAGAAAAATGGCAACGAATTTATATTATGTAGGCGCGGACCTGGTTAAATTCCGGGAGAAAAATACGGTTCAGCAACATGTGTTCCAAATCTTCTAATATAGCCATGTACTGGAATTAATAGATTTAAATATATATAGGAATATCACAAAAAAATTGTCATATTAATACATATACCTATACCATAATAACATACACATTAACTAATTGTCTATATATGTATCGGAGCGGCCAAGGCGATCACAAATATCTGAACACGCCTCTATTGTCAAGGCGCTAGAGTGCGTGTTCAGATATTTTTGAGCTCGTCGGCCGCTCCGATATATCTGATGACGCTGTACCTCAACAGTCGGCAATTAAACTAAAATAGCATGCGAGTTTATAGTGTTACGTGGGCCATACTGAAAGTTTCTGGATTCTGATATATGAGACGACTTATTTTTTCTAAGTGGCCAGTTCCAGGAATTTTCAGTATGCCCTAACCTTCATTAATATAATATAATAAATAAAATAAAATAAACTTGTTACAGGTTATACAAAAATTGGAAACTAGTCGTCAAGTGAATTTTCCTTTAACTTTCGTCAAAAAATCACGCACATTGCTGAGCTGAATCCATCACTTTTCTCCAAACCATTTAGTAAACCCTAGATAATAATTCGTCCGTGCCACAAATTGTGGTGGCCAATCCAGAATATACGACAAAGTAAAAAAGGTTCGCCCATAAATCGTTCTTTATGAAATTTCGACCTTATTACAGTATATCGTGAAAGGGTGTCCGGGAAATATGAAGGAATTAAATTGCCGAAATACTTATAATTTTATCTTTGAGAAGGGTGCGGAGGATTTTCAACGGCTGCACGGCAGTTTTATACACGTGATAAAGAATATCGGAGCCAAGTGCAAGAACATTGCATGTGTAAGAAAAATGCTTAAAGGCATTGACGTATATATCTCAGGACTGGCTTTACGGGCTATAAGAATGGAGCCAGTACAGCGGTGTGACACCGCTACAACGCGATTGGTTGATGAGTTCGCATCACGCACGTGATTGGTTGATGAGTTCGCATCACGTGCGCGATTGGTTGCAACTAGTTGCTTTAGGCTGCACGATTGGCTCGAATTCGTGAGTGACACCGCTGAACTAGTACCATTTTTAGTGCTCGTATGGACTGGTATCTAAGGACTGGTCCTTAGATATAATACGTCAATGCTTAAAGGATGACTCGCTAGACCGGACCGGAGCTTCCGGCGCTTCGTTTTCTATCGAAAGCACCACGTGATCACCGATCAGCCGTCGTAGAAAATGACATGGACACCTCGGCCCGGGCACGGCCCAGTCTTGACAGTCTGACTCTTCGAGCAATACCGGGAAGGGAGTCGATATTCGCACTATTTCCCCTCTGCCAAAAAGCACGTGCTCATTGGGCATAGCGCGGTGTGTGTTGTGAATCGTCCGTACACAAAAAGAGGTCAAGGTGTGCCAGATTTGCCTTTGACGTGTGTCATTTTATCGTATATCGTATAGAAGTTTTAGAATTAAGTTAAGTGATAAAAAATAGCGTAACCTACCCGACAGTTTTCTGGTATGCCTCAAGAATTTGAGGCATACCAGAAAACTGTCGGGTAGGTAGGTTACGCTATTTTTTATCACTTGTGATAAGTCTAAGAAACTGATATATGGCATTATAACGTTTGATAAACTTAGCTTTAAATTCAACCGTATAAATACAGATTTCTGCAGGCAATTAAGCTAGCTGCCATACGCGTCCCCGATAAAATAGACCTTTTTGTGGAACGCCCCTCTTCTGTACACTAACTCCAAAACACCAGTGCTGGAGTCCTTCTTCCTCGCGTTATCCCGGCATTTTGCCACGGCTCATGGGAGCCTGGGGTCCGCTTAACAACTAATCCCAAGAATTGACGAAGGCACTAGTTTTTACGAAAGCAACTGCCATCTGACCTTTCAACCCAGAGGGGAAACTAAGCCTTATTGGGATTAGTCCGGTTTCCTCACGATGTTTTCCTTCACCGAAAAGCAACTGGTAAATATCAATGATATTTCGTACATAAGTTCCGAAAAACTCATTGGTACGAGCCGGGGTTTTGAACCCGCGACCTCCGGATTGAAAGTCGCACGCTCTTACCGCTAGGCCACCAGTGCTGGAGTGTTCGTCATTAAATCGGTTGAACAGAGGTAAAATTTCTGTAACACGAAACCAACTCAATAACGTCTGTCCTTTATACCTATATTAAACAGAACAACTCGAAAATCCATGTAATCCGAGCTGCCGTTTCCTTTCATTTACTCCCAATTTATGTATCGCAACAGTTTCCCATGACTCGAAAACCATTGCCGTTCCCGTTTAGAGTTGCAGAAAAGTTTGACTGGAATAAGGGTCAATGGATCGGCAGTAATGTTTGTTGTTTGTGATAATAATTCGTCGAAAAAGGTTGCTATTTCCATCTTTTACTGAGCAGGTTGTTTCTAGCGATCCAGTATAAGATGTGATCTCATAAAAATAGTCGCTCTCAATAGCCTGGGTTCAGTATTTATTTTAAATTTGTAACAATAAAATCAGCATGTTTAAAATATCAAATATAATTTATTTACATACAAGATATGTACACATCTTTAAAAGTGATTAAGACATTTATTTACATACAAAATATATACAGTGGTACTACTATACGAAATTAATAACTAGCTTAAATCTAAAATAGGCCCTTGAGGCATTGTACCAAGGATGCTGGCGGCATTTCCTCGCTGTATCGCAATGCTGATACGTTGTGCGAGGTAGCCGCCAGCTCTTCGGTCACCAGTTACGTCAACCAGACGCTTCGCGATTTCTGCGAACAACTTATGCGCGCTGGGACCCCATGGACCTAGAGTTTCAACACCAAATGGTACAAAATGGTACTCTCTACCGAGGCTCTTATATTTGTTACGTTTTAGAATTAAAATATCGTTTTAAAATAAAATGTGACATGGAAGGGACTAGGCAAAGGGCATTAACTCTTCGAGTAACTCATACCTACAGATTTTGATTATTAAGGACTTTCATGAAAACAGCCAAAGCTTAAAATCAATTTTGTTTTGTGACAATAAATGACTTCAACTGTCTACAGTCTAGCCCTGCACTTATCACTTGTTCAGATACATACCTACTTCATAAGGATAAGATATAAATTTGGCCTAGATAGGTATAGTTGAATTTTTTTTACATTTGGGCTTTTTGTTGTCGATTTGTTTTCGTCAAATTTCGATAAAATTTGGTGGCTATATTTATTTATAGAGCTTTCTATTCTGTACAAAATGAGCGCAACTTCGCCGTGTGTCTAAAAAATCTTCCTCTGAGTTACGAAAACGTATGGTAGGTACGACAGAAAAGTCAACGGAAAATTACATACTTTTTCTGGACAAGTTTTGTATTCGTATTTATTCCGCCTAGCAAGAGGAGCTCTGCCAACCAGCCAAATTTTATACAAATCTAATGATTTTTTTAAAATTAAATAGCCTGTTATAGTGTCCCACTGCCTGGGTAAATGCATCTCCCTTTGATTTCCATGCACGACTCCCGATCTTGAGCTTTTTCCAGCCAGTTATTAATGAAGGTGTCTATGGGTCAGTTGCACCAACCACATTTAGCGGACTGATCTACATCACTCAGCAGTCAACTATGAAACTTCCCATACGATAAAATTTAGCGAACGCTTTATCGGTGACAGACGGTTTGGTGCAACCTACCCTTAGTCGTCCCGCCATCTCCTTCTGGGCCTACTACGTCCGCGCTTATTTAACGACAAAAAAAAACACGACAACAATATTGAAATCCGCCCATTTTTAGGGTTCCGTACCCAAAGGGTAAAACGGGACCCTATTATTTAAAGGCGATTAGCTGTAAAGCAATGGGAACACTAAAGTTAAGAGCCGAAGGTTTCAATGCCGATGTATTAAATACCTCTTAAATCTTTTTATCCCTGTCGCCAGTTACTCTCTTTGTTTGCTGTATATTTGAACTTTAACCTGTTAACTCCATCCATTTGTTACTTCGCGACAGTGACTTCATATTGAAGTTGAGGGATTTCTTAAGTTGTGAAGTGGGATTAACCAAAAGTATTATTCTCAATCTGGGAATTCTGAGAATATTTTGCAGAAAATAGCTGTAGGTCAAAATTGCTTCCTTCCTTGCCGTATCCGGCAATGGCGACTTCATCAGCAATTCTTATCCGGATTATGAAATTCCCTAATGTGGCTCGCAAAGCAAAACTTTGTCTTGAAGATGCGGTCACTCGATGAGCAATGGAGTTTTCCTCCCAGCAGTCAGTCGGTATCCCGCAAGCAACGAGGTGGCGTTTGAGAGCATCTTTATGTCGCAGGTATTGCCCCCCCCCCCCCTGCTTCCGCTTTGATGCAGTTGGAAGGTGACTAAAGGAACTCTTTGATGGAAAAACACAATGACATCGAGTTTAGGCTCATTAGAAAAGTCTTGAGAAGTACTCGATAGATATGAAAATGAGAAGAAGCAATAGAAGCAATTAGCAAGAAAGTGTGTGTGACGCAATTTGTTTTTTTTTTAACTTGTTATAAAAAAAAACATTTCTTTTCAGATTCCTGAAAGATTCCTGAGATCCAGATAGATTGTTAGTTACAAGACACTTATAAAACTACATTAGTAAACTTAAAACATAATAACAATACTTATTTTCTAGGTCGTAAGACATGAAGGTCGGTATATCGGGTTTTATAGGTAATCGAAATTAGACTTTCGTGAGACATATTTTAAACTGTTTAGACGACAGCGGTTTCACTCAGTGCACGAAGTGCAGCCGCCGCGAGCACTCGAGCCTGAAGGGGCTGAAGGACCCCTGACGGGACCGAAATATGTCGCCAATAGAGACTAAAAATTCAAGTGAGTGAAACCGTTGTCGTCTAAACAGTTTGTTACAGGTATTTAAATAATTCTGTCTGTTGAAGGTTGAAGGAGAGTTTATCATGATAGGTAAGTATATAGGTATTTTATTGTAATACATCGCAACCAGTGTTTTGCAGTTTTTAGTTTTAAAATATAATTGTTTGTAATACGTATGCTAGTTTTAAGGTATTTATTAGTGATGTACCGACTATTGATTTGGCCGACTAGCCGACTAGCCGACTAATCGGCGCTCGAATGGCCGATTAGTCGGCCGACTAGTCGGCTAGTCGGCCAGATCATTAGTTTCGTATAAGTTCAGGTGAAAAACAATAGTTTTGCTCCTTTGGTGGCGCTATTCGTCATATTAGCTTGGCTAAAAGGTGTTCTCTACAGGTACAAAGACCTATCACAAGAGTCCTCGTTCAATTTCTGTCTTTAGTTCTTTTATTTTGCGATCCTGTGCAGACCGTCAGTACAGCTTGTAGTAGGTATTTCTAAGCCTCTATTTCCCGTACGTAGTCGCCAGTTAAGAACCTATCCCCTGTGGTCAGCGTCTTTATGTAAAACGTGCCCTGTCTAAGTCCCAACATTTTGCAATAACATTAAAAGTTCCTCATGGCTCCACCATTAAAAAAAACAAAAACTGAATAATAATAAAAAATATATCGAACTTGCACATGAAATTACACGAGAATCAGTTGAGATCGACCTGTAGAGGAAAACACCAGCCCACCAACATACGATAACGATCAAACGGTCAATTATATGAACAAAAGTTTTCGTTTGCACCCTGAATAGGTATTTTAGTAAAATAAATATAAAACATATGATAAATAATGACTGTTGATTTATTTATTTCTGTTTTTCTTTCACTAATAAAGTGCCGACTAATCGGCCATTTTTGCCGACTAGTCGCCGACTAATCGCCGACTACAAATGTGGCCGGATAGTCGGCTTTCCCGACTAGTCGGTACATCCCTAGTATTTATCTATGGGCCACTAGTTGCCTGAAATAAAGTTGTTTATTTCATTTATTGTACCTATTACTCTTAGACACTAATTATAAATACATTTATTCCACAAACTATTCATCCACGTCGAATTTGAACCTAGTGTTTCGCCTAAAAAGGCTTCTATTGAAAAGAAATTGATACGAGGTTTTGCAAATAACTCCGTTCCTTGGTGCATAAATATGTCAACTTAGTTACGAAGTTTCGTGACCTTTCGTAACTTTACCAATGAATGGAGCCATTTGTGACTTTCTGTCTGGAATTGCTAACAGTTGGCATCACTATTATCCAATCGAAAATGGCTCTTATTTACCCAACTAAAGGCAATAGACTCTGCCCGTGACCACGAACGTAACGTCACGTTCAAAACGTCAGGCCATAAATAAACGTAAGGTTTACGCGATTAAGTCCCGTATTAGTTATAAAAGTATGAGTGAAATTCGTGTTAGTTTAGTTAGATCAATATAAAGGCAAAATATTTATATTGAATTTATTAAATAACCAAAACTAAACCTTAAAAATAATCCAGTTCATATGTAAGCTATCCGCAATTTAGGCTTCGTCAGGTGGCTACAAATGTAAATCAGCAACTTGCTTCGTCCCAAAAACAATGATGATATCCGCTACAGGCTTCGTCATTTCTAAAATTATAATTTAAGTTAAATAAAATACTTATCCTTCACGAATCCTACCTGCAGCGTTGGCAAAATATTGTTAGCGCAAATGTATACAGTTGTGTCTATTTTCACAACTGAATGGAATCTAAAACGATTCAGTATACAACCAAGCAAACAATAAACAAAGGAAATCGCGACATTTTTCTAAGACGTACTTACCTACAACTACGCGTACAAGCCAAACGGCTAAAGGGTACAAGTATGAAGTTAAAGCAAATAGTCGTGACCCGAGTTTAAGCTGATTTTCCAGCAAAGATAGGTATTAGACTGTTCGAGAAACTGAAAACTGTGAAAAATAGAGATAATACTCCTAAAAATACGTGTGATACCTCATTAGGTTCGTCATGATACCTAGAAAAATGTATTCGAAGCGTGTATTAGCACAAAAAAAATATAAAAAGTTATAAACAAAAAAAGGGGGAAAAAAGTAGATACCTATTTATTATTTCCTCAATATCTCAAAAAGTATTAACATTTAAGAAATTAAAATTAATATTATAAAAGAGGAGGATATTTCCAATCAAACATTCCATACTTGCAGAACTGTACCTCCATTATTTATAAATACTTTTTATTCAACGCTGAACACAACCCTCCGCACCTCATTTTCGGGAAACGCGAACGTGAAAAAGCGATTACGTAACATTAAATATAATTTTAAAAGTATTAAATATTCATTAAATTTTTTTTTTAAATATGGTGTATTTAAAACATGTCAAAAAATGTAATACTTGTAGAAATTTATCTTAAAGTTATTTTTTCAACAAGTTAGGCAATTATTAATGAACAAAATTTTCTCGAAATTCCTTCTTTATTGAAAACGAAAGAAAAAATGTATAAATAACTATTAATTTTCTCGCTTTCTAGAGCCCTTCTCATATACATGCTTAATAAGATCACGTTATAAAAATAATTCTGAAAAAATTAATAGCTTGGTTATAATATTGTTTTATATTTTACAATTTTACGTTGATTTTTCGTTTTTCGTCAATTTTGTATGTTATTCTAAAACTTATTTTAAGCAAAGTATTAACTTTAGTAAAACTTTTATAATGTGATCTTATTAAGCAGAGAAGGGCTCTAGAAAACGAAACAATTTTACAATAGTTATTTATAGGTTTTTTTTTCGTTTTCAATAAAGAAGGATGTTCGAGAAAATTTTGTTGATTAAGAATTGCATAACTTGTTTAAGATAAATTTATACAAGTAGTACATTTGTTAACATGTTTTAAATACACCATAATTTTTTTAAATTTTTCTACCAATATTTATTATCTTTAAAATTTAAAATATTAATACTTTTTGAGATATTGGGGAAATAAAAAATATCTACTTTTTTCCCCCTTTTTTGTTTATAACTTTTTATATTTTTTGTGTGCTAATTAATACACGCTTCGAATACATTTTTCTAGGTATCATGACGAATCTAATGAGGTATCACACGTATTTTTAGGAGTATTATCTCTATTTTTCACCGTTTTCAGTTTCTCGAACAGACTATACCTATGTTAAGCTATGACGCTAAGACCGCAAAAACCGTTTGCAGTGAAAACGCGTTTTTCCTAATTGAAACGAGTGAAAACGCGTTTTCCCTAATTGAAATGCATTTTTACTAGTTAAAACGCGTTTTCACTAGTTAAAATTAGTTTAGGACTCGGTAAAGATTGTAGTTATACGTTATATGGATTCTATTGTCCGAAATAAATTATTTTATTTATTTCTTTTTTAACTAGGGGTTTTTATATTATTTAAAACTAGCTTTCGCAAAGTAGGTACCTCGGTGAAAAGTTGAAAACTAGTTTTGACTAATAGACACAAAAGTGCATACCCCTTCCATTTATAAAGTGGGTATACACTTTTGCAGCTGTGTGCGTACATATCGCTCACGCTTTGCTACTAGAAGAATATCTTATACGTGGTGGAAATGCAACCTAAGCATTTTTCTTTTGTTATCCCTTGTCTCGTACATTCGCGCAAGACTAGAGAAAGAGAAAACTCAATGCATAAAACAGGAGGCTGGATTTACTGTCGTATGATCTTTATGTGGAATGTATGGCGTGATGGATACAGGGTGGCCCAAAAATAAAATACGTAGGCATAGTTTTTTGGGAATGTTTTTTCTTATTCATACATCTTACAAAAGGTCATAAAGGAATGTTTCGCGCGGTGGATACAGGACTAGCATGGATACAGTGTGGCCCAAAAACACGTTGACAAAGATTTTTTGGGAATAATATTACTTACAAGTCTAAATCGAAAAAAAAAATCAAACGTAGGTGAATGGCTGTAGTTGATATACAACAAATTGTGTCAAAATATTTTCAATAATGCCCCTACGTTTGATTTTCTTTCGATTTTTCAAATATTATAAGAGTTACGAGCATTTAAAAATGGGTATGAAATCGGTTTTTCGCTCCTAATTTTTACAATAATCAAAAAATCGAAAAAAGTCGAACGTAGGGGCATAGCTATGGTTAATCTGGATCCAGAGAGGTCCTCTTAAACTTCCACGGGTCCTCTTAAACTTCCACTTTCGTCTTAAATATTGAATCCGCTTCTATGTAAGTATACCTAGCACGCAATTGACGGAATACATAGCCGAAGGTGCGATAATAGGGTTGGACCTTTAGGCGGGACCCGTAGGATAATTTAATCTGCTCGTTTCGTTTAGACGCGTAGCTCTGGTTTAGGGTTACCACTGAACTGCGTCAGAGCACGGCCGGAATAGGAACACATTTTTCGTATGCATTTTACCTGATTTAAATATTTGTTCGTGAATTATGGATGTTTTTGCTTTATTTAAGTATTTATCACATAATAAAAACACTAAAAACTTATAAATAAAACATTTGGCCTAAGTCCTAGTCGCTCGGCAGGTTACCCAGAAGGCTGGCCGCATTGCCCCGCTGGATGCCAATGCTGATCCGTTGGGCAAAATATCTATATCTATTTAATATATTTATCGTTGTTTAGTACTCACAAAACTATCCTTATTGAGCTTTCTGTGGGGCTAGTTTGATTTGTGAAAGGTGCCTGAAAGTTGGATGCAGGGATTGTCACAAATATAACCCCAGAACTTTTGATATCTGGCAAGTGGCAACCCTAGTTTTGTTGCCCGAAATGTCAATCCGTCATATTACAGCGGCTTATGGCATTACAGGGTGTTTAGGAAACAATTGGGGCGTATTTTCGTTGAATGACATAAGCTTTTATAGGGACCGTGCGCATTGGAGGGTCTGCCATCTTGTGGCCTGAATCGGAAACAATGCACATGTCCATTGCCAAAGCAAGTGCTACCATCTACCGTTCTCGTCGGTACGTTTTCTTGTGCATAGTAGATGCCATCTTGTGGGCTACATCGGAAACATAAATGACACATTTACGCCTCGCGCCAAAAAACTGACGGCTCCTATGCTGCCCCCTATAGTTCATGCACGGGGCCTATAAGGTATTATACATATGTGTATCATTATCAACAGCCTATTACAGTCAATATCAGATACATCGGAACGGCCGAAGTGCTTAAAAATATCTGAACACTATTAATCTAACGCCTCGACAATAAAGGCGTGTTCAGATATTTGTGAGCACGTTGGCCGCTCCTATATTATCTAACGGTGACTGCATGTATACCTATGTCCCACTGCTAGGCATAGGCCTTTATTAAAATTTGGGGCTTTGCGTTACAGTCCCCATGCTAGCCAAATGCGGATTGGGGTTGGGGCTTCGAGCAACACGGAAGGGAGAGGGAGGCGGCATTCGCACTATTTCCCCTCTGCCTAGGTACAAGATCAACTGATCTAGCGCGGGTACTAAAACTAGTTGCGCTCGGATTTTTCACTAGACCGAGTCCAGACGTGCGCGTGAACACAGCAGCAGAAAAAATGCCTAATTGCTCGGTTTTTTGTCGTAAAAAGAGGTCGGAGACATCAAATTTACAAAAAGAAGGTGTTACAGTTCACATCTAATATTTTTTTTACATATCATAGGTTTAATTACATTTAAACACAATTATTATATTTTAGTCTCATGTAATTGTTGGATTTATCGATTTTGCTCGCCCAGTACAAATTGCGGATCGGTCGAGCGACAAATCCGACTTCTCATCTGTCAGAATACAATAAAATACTTCGACAAAAATGTGTTAGTGTGCGTGTTGTGACACTTGTGACTCGTCCGTACACAAAAAGAGATCGAGGTTTGCAAGATTTGTCTTTGACGTGTGTCATTTTCTATGTATTTGTGTCGTCATTACAGATTGGATTTTGTATGTAAGTGTGTGAGAAGTGCGGCTGTTTGCACCTTCCCCCCCGCAAAAAATGGCAGAAAGATTTGTACGGTAAGATATCGCTTGGGTCCCTCCCTTCCGATGTGTCGGAAGCCGGTGTTGCTCGAAGGGTTTGGGGCATGAACAGGAGAACATTTTTCAGTATTTTAGAATTGTATTTTAATTTTAATATATGTATATGTAGTCAAGTCGGTTCGCCGCACTCGCTGACAAGAGGCAAAAACGACGACAAGGTGTCTCAGTACCGGTTTCCGCAAACTTCTCTTGTCAGACCTGTGGTAGACCATGTCGGTCTCGCATCGGTCTATTCAGCCACCAAAAACGGTGTTTCTCCGGTGTTACACCATAAATCGTCTGCAATAGACGAAAAGGCCTATGATGATGTTGTAGTCAATATTGTTATGGTTTGATTTGTATGCAAAACTCATTTTTAAACCAATTAAGAACTCGAAACAACATTTCTGGCTCGATATCATTTAAAATCTCTGAATATCGCGAGTCATAAGAAAATAATATCTCAAACTGAAATAAATAAATAATTTCATTTGTTCTAATACTTCTAATAGTATGAAATAATACCTCATGTAAGGTAAGGTGGGGTAAGACTATCACTTGTATGGAATCCTCATACTTAGTCTTGCCCCGAGCAAAATGAACTGTTAGTCTTAGGACCTTACCTTATATTTAATTAACGATAGATACATGTACCTTTAAGCTAAATTGCAACATAACAAAGTAAAACGTTAATCCCACGGCTGCAATTACAAGTTTGTATTAATTTGTTGTTCTTGTTGGCAGAATCCACAAAAGTAATTGTGAATTCGAAAATAATATGCAAAATATTTCCCTCAGGGAAGCGAAGCACTTTTTAAACAAAAACCTTGGAAAACATCTGAAGTACGGACAATACCGCATATCTCGGCGAGTGGCTGCCCCTGACAGTTTTAATTAATTAATGCCTTTCGATAAAATGCGCCTTAAATACGTAGTTAAAACCGATAATGTTGATGAAGGTTACGAGGTAATATTGAATTAAATCGGGTCAAAATGGCGGCGGAAATAAATCTTGACTATCTTGCCATTGATCCGAATAACTTTCACTATAGAAGTATAGATTTGACTGTAAGTACCTATGACTGGAGTGAAAAACGCTTACCTGTTTTATTATTTTATTTTAATTATTTATAAGGCTAAAGTGGGACTGGGCTGAACATGTCTGCCAGATGCATGATGACAGATGGGCCGAAATAGCCACTAGCTGGCATCCCCAGGGTAGTCGTGGCAGAGGCAGATCGAGAAAGAGATGGCGGGACGACTTGGATGCATTCCAGCGGGATTGGCGGGATCTTGCTCAGCACAGGGAGGATTGGAAAGGGAGAGGGGAGGCCTTTGCCCAGTGCAGTGGGACACACACATAGGCTAATAAAAAAAAATAGATACTAGCGGTCAGCGATTTAAGCGTGCAGAGGTAACAGACAGACAGAAAGAAGTTACTAGTATCTGCCCGCGATGATGATTCATAAAAACTATTCTGATGTCCTTTCCCGGGCCCCCAACTATCTACATAGCTATCTACATTGGTTCAGTGGTTTAAGAGTAAAGCGGTAACATACAGACTTTCGCATTTATAATATTAGTAGGGTGAACAAAATACGCTAATTTGATTCGATATTTCTTATATCCTGGCAGTTGCCCGGATTTTCTTTCAGAAAAATAACTACTTAAATATGCAAATTAGACATGTTACTTGGTTAAATTATTTTTGGTTGTTGGCGCGTACCCTGCATAATTCGTACCAAAAATATAATACAAAATATTTCCTACAAGGCATCACTTTCCAAACGCTCCATTATGCGAATTATGTCACTACCAGCCTTCGTCATGTTTTGTTTAAATTAAATGTTTAGCCATGTTTAATAGCTACCTCGATAATCTTCTTAGTGGAATACAGGTTTTGTCATGTTTCTATTTTAAACTCGAGACCGTATCTGTTTTTAATTTTTGATATTTTTTCCATCTAATTTTGATACGAATATGAACGTGAGCACCGATAAGCGTTGGCGGTTCTCGCTGATTGGTGCTGACGATATGCAATCAGAGGCCTAGAATTGATTGATTGATTGATTTATTTATTGGTAAAATTTGTTGTTTTACAAGTCAAGGTTTTGTACATATTTACATAATGAGATTAAAATACTAATATTTACAAATTATAACATTTACAACCAAATCTTAAGCTACGAAATTCATTCAACACCATAAATAATAATATTACAATTTTTACTTAAATCTAATGATCTCCACGAAGAAACTCGTCTACGCTGTAGCACGCCTGCGCAATTAGTAGCGATTTAAGTTTCCTGGTAAACTCAATGTCACTTTTCGCTGATTTTATATCGGGCGGAACTGAGTTGTAGATTTTTGCCCCAATGACACTGAGTGAGTTCCTGAGTTTGGCTAGTCTCTTTACGGGGGCAACCAGCATTGGCTGTCTGCGGTTATTCCCAGCGCGGCTACAATTAGTTTTATACCTAGCGAGGTTTGACCTGACGTACTGACACGCTGCTAATATGTAGACCGATGGTAGCGTTAACACTTTGTTGTGTGTAAATAGTTCCTTAGCTGGGTGGTCGTAAGGTTTCTTAGATATTATCCGCAGCGCCCGCTTTTGAACTTTGAATACACTGTCCCGACTCGCAGCCAGGCCCCAAAGGTCAACACCGCGGATTGCAATCGAGTGGAAGTATCCATAATAGGCCTTTCTTAGGTTATCTGCCGATAGGGTGGGCGCGAGCCTAGACAAGGCAAAACATGCCGACGAAAGCGAGTTGCACAACTGATCAATGTGCGGGGACCATGTAAGTCCCGAGTCGATTAAGTATCCCAGATATTTAGTTTGGTTTACTTGTGGGACTTTAATGTTATTTATTTTAATATTTAGCTGGGATATGTCAGTGCTCCTTAACCTGAAGTGCACAATGTTTGTTTTGTCTGGATTGAGGAGCATTCCGTTTGCAGAAAACCACTTATCGACCTCTATCATGGTTTGACTCAGTTTTGAGACCAGATCATCAATGTTTTCAGCGTGTAGTATGATACATGTATCGTCGGCATATATAACGTATTCAGGCTCAGACGACGCAGAGGTGATATCGTTTATTAGCATGAGAAATAGGTTGTTTCCCATGCTCGAGCCTTGGGGTACTGCGCATCCGCCTACTGGTTCCAGCTGAGACCTTGCGTTTTGGACGCAAGTACTTTGTTTACGGTCCTTTAAAAAGGAAGCGATTGTGTCATGGAAGCTTCCATCAAAGCCGTAGACAGATAGCTTTTTAAGGAGGAGGGAGTGGTCTATCATCTCGAACGCGCGCGACAGGTCGCAGAAGACTGCTGCGACCTGTCGCCCGCCCTCGAGGTGGGCCAGAACCCGCGAGACCACATCACGAGCCGCGTCGGACGTCGATCGACCAGGTTGGTATGCATACTGGTGACAATTCAGTAGGTTGTTTGTGCTTATGTGATACATTATTTTTTTACACAACAAACTCTCAAATACTTTTGACATGACTGGGATTATTGAGATTGGGCGGTAATTTTTAGGTTCGTGCATGTCACCTTTACGTTTATATACAGGTTGAATTTTTACTTGTTTGAGAATGTCAGGATATTTACCTATATCAATACATTGGTTAAATAACATTAACAGTAAAGATATAACGACTGGAGGAAGGTAGTCAAGTACGCGGGTCGACATATCGTTTATATCTTTTGAGTCCTTTCGTTTAATACTTTTGCACACCTTTATCATTTCATGTAGGGTGAAATGTGTAAATTGGAATCTCGGAGGCAATTGTTGTAAGTGTTTGACCAAGTATTCCAAAGCGACGTCACTACACGGTTGTCTATTGTTTACATTTGTATCGATGTAGTAGTGATCAAGCCGCGCGGCGGCTGCCGCAGCTCGAGTATCGCGACAGGTACCGGCCGACCCGTTAATGAGTACGTCGAGCGCCGCACTCCTGTTTTTATTGTTACTACAGGTCTCGGACGATATTACTCGCCAGATAGTGCGGCACATATTATCGCTAGCGTTCTCAATAGTGCTATTTACATGGCAACGCCGTGCGTCCGCCAGCTTTGACCAATATTGAGACTCATATGCCAACAACTCAGAACGCAGCCCATTATCATTGTGGTTTTGCAGCAGTTTACTTTTTGTATTTTGAATGTCGTTACGTAATTTCTTTGTGGATTCATTTACCCACGCTTGTACATGAGATTTTATTTGCTGTTTTTTTACAGGAAAGTGAATATCGAAATAATGTTTAATAACATGCAATACCGATTCTATCTGTTTGTGAGGGCACTCACTCTTGTTTAATAAGCTATCCCAGTCGTGGTTATTCAGGCCTAAGGTAAAGCTACGTTTATTACAGTCACTTACCACTCGTCTCAAGGTATGCCTAGTGGAACATTCACTTTTTTGTACTTGGAAAGTCAAACATATGCATAAGTGGTCAGATAGATGCAGATCTAAGGTAGATACGTTTCTTACATTCTGTTTGTGCATGTTTGTGTAGACGTGGTCGATACATGTTTTTGATGTGTTCGTTATTCTAGTAGGAACCCTGCTTACAGATTTGAAACCAGATTGGCAAAGTATATTATTTAGGCATTGTGTGTTGTTACATTTAACCAGTAAATCTATGTTTATGTCTCCTACTATTATGACATTGTAGTTTTTAATTGCCTGTAAATTAAGTAATTCATCTAGTTTTAAGAAAAATAATGAAGTATCTCCACTTGGAGGTCTATAGATGCATACAATGATAAGTTCTAATCCGATGCACTCGACAGCGCAGGACTCAAATTGCATCTCCACCGACAGGTCCTTAACTTCGGTACGTTCCATGGTTAGAATATTTGGCTTCACATATATACAGGCTCCCCCTCCGTGGCGAGTAGGTCTTGAATAATATGCACATAGGCTGTAATTCATTATATTTACTGACGCTACCTGATTTGTTCGCAGCCAATGTTCGGTCAGGCACAGCACATCAACCTGTCTATTAATCTGGAGCTCGCATTCAAGTTTGTATGTTTTGTTCGCAAGTCGATTTATATTCTGGTGCCATATGTTGATTAAGTGGTTATCATTTCTCATTGTGGGGGTGGCTGGGCTAGGGGCTATCACTGGTGCGCGTGTCAGGACAGGGTTGTCCGAGTTTTGTGTTTGTGCGATGGACTTTTTCGAAAAAAAACTGCACTGTCAGAGTTTTTTGTGGTACTTTTCTGCGGTCTGTTCTCGGACGGCAATTTTACAATCTCATCTGCTATGTTTTGAAGAATATTTTGCACTCCATCATTGTTAACTTTTCCAGATCGAGATAAGAACTGGTCATGGTTTAGCCATGTATCTAGATAGGTAGCATATTTGTAAGTTAGGATGTCTTGACATAGCAGATGGTTAAAAAGTTCTACCCTTCGGTTGTATAGAAGTGACCCATAGATGTTAGTAGGCGCGGCTATTATAATGTTTGTGTTCGTGATTGGTTGCAATATATCTCGGATATTTTTAATTGTGGCGTTGTAGTCATTACTTTTGTAGAAATCAGCTTCGCCAATTAAGATTACGCAGGCATCACTTTGGGTGTAACCGTTTAGTTTTTCATTCAGACTTTTTAGCAGTAAGTATGTTAATTCCGACATTTGGTGTGATGTAGTGGCACCTTTGGTATTTTCCGAGAACGTAAATATTTTTCAGATTTTCTAGTATCCGATATCTCTTACAGCTTGATATGATACACAGTTTGTTTTGTTTGCCGGCTGTAGTATCCTTATTGTTAGTACTCTGGGCCTGCCTATAAGTTTTAGTCGTGTAGGTATCTGTTTTTTGGTTATTTGACAGATCTGGAGGAGGTAATAGTCCATGTTCCAACTTCCTTATAGTATCATTTAGTGCGCATGTTTCTTGCTGTGCGTTAAGAAGCTCACTGTCTAATTGTTTTATATATGTTTCTAATCCTGTCTTTTCGCTGCAACATTGCCTGTACTTAGTAGATATGTCATTAAGAGACTTTTCCAAATCCTTGATCCTATTTGACTTGCCGTAAAGCTCGCCAGACTGGGTTTCGAGTTGGTTTTGACATAATAATAGATCACGGGTCAATGAGATATTTTTTGACCTAGAAAAACAAGCCCTAAGAGCTCGCTTATGGTTTTTAAGCATTTTTTTAGATTTTCTTATTTGCTTATTAATTTTTATATATTTTTTTATTTTATTTGAGCCCTGGATTAAAATATTATTGCATTCATTACTTGATTTGTCTTCCATATTTGATACTTGTGAAATATCTATATTTTCTACACATTCTAAACTTTCATACATGCTAAGTCTATTAATACTTGATTGATCACTTACACTAATATTTAAATTCGAGTCAAATTTCAAATGCGCCTCCTCCAATTGATGCTCCAAGTTTTTGATGCGAAGTAAGGCCTCCGTGTGAATTTCCTGACAGTATTGGAGCTGGTCCACGGTACTCTGGAGCTGGTCACGCTGGCCTCTCATGTCCTCCAACTGAATGTCGTAGTCAGCCAGCTCGCTCTTTAGTGCTTGGTACTTGCTCAGGATACTCTTCATCTCTTCTTCATGGTCATCATGTTCACTAAGGAGCCGATCATTCTGTTCCTGGGCTTTTTTTAGTTCCATCTCGGAAATTTGAAGCTTGCTGACGATAACATCTCTGCGGGTCGTTGGTTTGGTGGTAGTACTGGTAGTTTTTCGAGCTTCGATATGTGCCATCTTAGATCTTGATGCTTTACTCATCCATCAGTTTTAGACTGAGCAGCGGCGCGCTTTGGAGCTTGATGGCGTGAGTCGGAGCGCAATGGCTCACCACGGAGCACGATGGCGCGCCGTCGCAGATCGGCGCAGTAGCGCACTTTGGAGCGTGATGGCGCGTGTCGGAGCGCAGTGGATCACCCCGGAGCGCGATGGCGCGCTGTCGCAGATCGGAGTAGTGGCGCGCTTTGGAGCGTGATGGCGCGAGTCGGAGCGAAGTGGCTTACCCCGGAACGCGATGGCGCGCTGTCGCAGATTAGCGCAGTGGCGCGCCTCGGAGCGTGATGTCGCGAGTCGGAACGCAGTGGCTCACCCTGGAGCGCGACGGCGCGCTGTCGCAGTTCGGCACAGTGGTGCGCTTCGGAGCGTGATGGCGCGAGTCGGAGCGCAGTGGCTCACCGCGGAGCGCGATGGCGCTGTCGCAGATCGGCGCAGTGGGGCGCCTCGGAGCGCAATGGGGCGAGTCGGAGCACAAAAATCACATGAATGGAATGAAACACAAAAATCGTTATTTTGTTATCGGCCTCTCTATGTATACTCGTAAGTACATGGACCGTGTAAGTGTATGGACCAAGGTCTGAAACAAAAGTTTTTTTTTAAATCACTCTTGTATATTCATACAAGAGTGATAGACAACCCGATAAGGAAATTACCTACGATTTTCGTGTTTCGCGGTAGGCTCTCAGGAGTTGTCGCATTCCACTTGCACTTATTTGTACCTGAGGGCCTATAGCGAAAAACGAAATCTCGAAATTTCGTTTTCTACGTCTCTATTATGTCTCTAACATAGACAACGAAAATTTGATTTTAGTTTTTCGTGGTGGGCTCTCTGATAACACAACTCAAGGTCGTATCAAAATGAGATGAAACCTGTCAAATTATTAAAACAGAATCAGCCCCCTGTCTTGTTTTATTTCTCGTACATTTTAAGTTTTCCGGAACTGTCGAGGACAGGCGGCCTTCGGCCCTTATATAAATATTGTTTTAAATGTTGTACAAACAGCAACACCATCGGTAGACCTTACGCCTTTTGTAATAAGGTTTACGAACTGTCAGTTAACAGTGTGGGCGATGGTTCAGTCAGCGGCAGAAGTTGCTAAGCGGGCGAGGTGTTTAAAATTACCTTGACGCGCTCTTATTCTCTTAACAATAAAGTCGCGTCAAGATCATTTTGAACACCTCGACCGCTTAGCAACTATTGCTGCTGACTGTACCTACGCCACTCTCTCTGCTGTTTAATAATTTTCAAATAGGGTTGGGTGAATAATACAATAATGTAATCTCCATTATTTAGTTTACTGGCGTATCAGAAAAGTTTTATTTTTTCCGTGAAGTGAAAAAAATTAAGTCACGTTTAGCTGTAGTAAAATAAACTTAAAAGGCTTTTTAGCTTTAGTATAAAAAAAAATAACAAACATTTAAAGTGTTTTTTCACAACTACTTATTTAATGCGCAATTTCCTTTTTTTACGCATATTCTATTGTCCGGGCGAAGTACATTACAGATGGCGCCAGCATGTTTTACTTGTGAATCCTACGAATTATGTCAATTTTCATTTAAATTCTACTAATAGAATTGAAAACGAGTGGTCAATACTACTCGATTCCCAATTTCTATCGCTCGTATTTAAAAAATTAGCGTTTCGCTGTTTTCCACGGATTTTCGAGTGACGAAATCGAACGCTCCAAGTTCAAAAATCGGCCCCCTGGATGGCAAATCTCATAAAACTATAGAGACAAGGAAAACCTATGCTGTCTATAAAACATTTGACAGTTTCCGACCCCAATTATTTTTACAGTAACCAAGAGTGAATTGCATAAAAAAATGTACGTAATTAAGCGTTCTAAGAGCAGTGATTAGTCTTAAGTTAAATGATTCAATTTTGTAACGAAAATTAACCATGTAAATTGTACTTATATTGTATTGTGGGTACTTAATTCATACACATATAATATAAGTCTATAGCATACGCTAGTAACACACTTTGAAATGGCATTGTCGTAACACAATGGAATCAATTAACTTTCCACTTTTGCAGGTCCTTAATTATGTAATTTTTTTTGCAATTCACTCATAACGTACATAAATATATAAATTGATACTATGTAGGAAATACGATTATAACTTATTCCAACTCGCTTAACTCGCGAATCACGAACATAATAACCGTCAAATCCCTTTGCCACCGGTCCCGTCCCGGATATTTTCAGGTAATTCCAATAAACCACTGAAATTAACAACTGAAAACTGACGCTTCACCGGTCCAGATAATCCAGCGATTATCTGCTTATATGTGACGTTATCTATGGAAAGGGACCTTATTGTCGATGGCGCTTACGCCATTATTAACGATGCTCTGATATAAATACAATGCCGCGCGACGCTGTGCGGCGTAAGCGCCATCGGCAATAAGGTCCCTTTTCATAGATAATGCCCCATATTATCTGGACTTTCAACTCATTTAGTGGATAATTATAATAATAGTAGGTTTCGGGTAAAGTTTCAAAAGTCTTGACTTTCCTTTTGACCTGAACATAGTTAACAATATTTTTATTTAATTATCAAATACCTTTACTATATAATAGTACATTGTGCAACGAGGTAAGTGAAATATTGGAAACGGGGGTAAGAATAAACCCGAGTTTGTGATATTCTTACCCCCGGAGTTACACTTGGAGCAAAAATATTCACTTAATCACAATACTCTTATTAAAAACCTTGAAGTTATTTTTGAAGACCTACATGATGTGCCACATGTTGATATTTACTGAAAATTGATTTTATCCACTTTTAGTTACATGACTGTATGGGAGTCCCCTCTATTTTATTTTTAATTTTAACTTGTAAACTAAGTACTGGCGGCTTAGCACGGTCGCGTTTTTATCCCTTGTCACCATGCCTGTCACGTTCTAACAAGTATGTAAGTGCGAAAGGGACGCGCATAGTGATAGTCGATAAAAATGGAACCGTGCTGAGCCCGCTGGTCATAATATTACCTTTGTTCCAAACGCCATTGTTATGTCACGTATAGTTTTGGGTTAAATAGCTGTGACATACGGGACACACAGACAGACGGACATAGCGAAACTAAAAGGGCTAGTTGCCTGCGGAACCCTAGAAATAACGCACGTCACTTCTACCTGAAAATTAGCATTAAACGACCCTTTCCTGAGGTCATGCGTAAAAAGCAAGTTTAAACAAGTTTCGGGAAGTTTCTTCAAATCGAAACACTAAAAGTTTCGCTATCCAATCACGGGGCTGTTCTATACTTGAACTTTCAGACGTATTCGAATTTTCATTATAGGATAACCAATCAATCTTTGGATGTTATGACTCCATCAATATTGTCGATCATTCCGCCAACGTCAAGGTCACGCTATAACATTGCGCGACTGGGCTTCGGCTAAGGCGAAAATCATAGGTGGGAACGAAAGATCCGATCGCTGGGTCTCGCTCTACTATGGTTGTCGTCTTAGCCGAAGCCAGGCGCGCAATGTCGTGGCCAGGCCGTTATGTGCTATGTGCCTTATGAGGGGTGGAGGGAAATTACCGAGCGGCATAGTCTTATGTATCTTTCAATAGGAGTAGCAGAGAAAGCGCTATTATTGTTTGTCCTTGTCACAATCTCACATTTTTTATATTCCCCACCGTAAATTTAGTATGGATTGTGGTGGGCAATAAATAAATTCGACGAATCATAGTGTCGCATTGCGTATGTTTTGTCCCTCACGGACGCACGCGTATAGCACATCTATAGAGGATCCTACCATCTATGAAAAAAAATCAAAAATTCACTTTTGACACTGACAGATCCGATCCATATCTAATCCAGATCGAATTCATATCCTATAATTAAAATTAGAATACGCCTGTTAAATTTGGAATTTAACCTTTAATTTCTGAACGAGTTTTTGTCGGTTTGAGTTTGAATTTTCTTAACACTTGGTTTTCGATAATTATTGATTGATGGTGGAGAAAGTTTTTCTACTAACTGTTTAATTTATAAACTATATTATAAGCTTTCATTGTATGTATGTACCTTTCTATGTATGTAAATCTTGGAAGTTAAATTTGTCCCACTTCGCGGTTTCCGATAAAGCTGAAAATTTGCATGCGTGTGTAAGTCAGGTGACAATGCAATATGTGACGTTATCTATAAAAGGGACCTTATTGTCAATGGCGCTTACGCCATTATTAACGACGCTCCGATATCAATACAATGCAGCGCGACGCTGTGCGGCGTAAGCGCCATCGACAATAAGGTCCCTTTTCATAGATAATGCCCCATATATTATAATACTATGGAGCTGATCTGATGATGGAGACAAGAGGTGGCCATAGAAACTCTGTGATAAAACAACGCAACCACGTGTTTGGAGTTTTTAGAATTGTCTCGATGAGTATTAGTTGGATGTGGAAAGAAAAGTGCAGTCAGCGATAAATGCTTGTAATTATGAAATTATTGCCAAAAACTTTTTTAAGTAATCTTCAAGACATGTAAGAGTGCCTTTAGATTAATATGATAATCAAATAAACAAATATGTACGTACATGTCGTACATGAGTGTGGCAGTAGATAAATGAGTTACTCGTAACAGCTCGTTAGACTCCCGGGGGATTTCAACCTCGCATTCATATGAAACAAAACACATTACGAGATTTTAGGAACAAGAAAAATAAAACGAGAAGAGAAGATAAAGTAAGAAAGATGAAGAAGAAATACATTTATTTAACAGCTTAATAGGTATACAAATATCGATACAGCGATTTAGAGCACGATGCTTGTTTTTGTATTAATTAATCTTAATTGTAAAAAGTCGTTATGTTGTATCTTCTTGCTGTGTAACTTTTTTCTTATTTAACTAACTGTTTACTGTATGTTATTTCTGTCTTTTTTCTTCTTGTCTGTTACCTTCCGTGATTCTTCTCACTTGATGGTCTCATCGGAAGATCAGCGCTGGAAGCCACCAGCAACATGCTGAGATGGGGCCATTTCGTGGCACTTTAATCTTATTTTGTGTTTTCTTTTATACTATGTACTGTTCCGATTGTTTGTGCTTACGAATAAATCTATTCTATTCTATTCTATTCTAAATAACACATACAACACAAATTACACAAACTAGATGCTAAACAGGATCCCCACTCAGCATAATGCCACGGCAAGCCATAACGCTGAATTTCAGTGGGTACCTGGCTTAAAACTAAGCTACACCTAAACTAAAACTAAACTAGTGACTACACACACGTCAAACACAGATTACATAATTCCAACACAAAAAGAGAGGGAAACTAAAAATCTGAATTTTTGGTTCGTAATTCTAAATGATTCACTTATTCTCGCTTTGTCAGGGACGCAGAGGTATTTTCTGGCAAGGGTCACGGTTGCGTAGGTTACAGGATTTGTAAAATTAAACCTTCCCGGCCCTTTGAGCGATACGATTCCATGTAGGATACGTCAAGGGCGTGGGACTTCGAAATTGGAATGCGTGAATTTGATATTGGTAAGGATTTACTGATTGTATTAGACGTATTGTGTTACCTAAGTCTAAAGGTACCGTGCGTATTCAGACTAACACCAGCATTTCTGCTGCAGTATTGCATCGCGTTTTTACTGCCGACACCAACATCGATTTACACATTTGCGACACCAATGCAGTTGGCAGTAATGACACGCTCGCGTTGCAATATTGCTGCTAAATATGAGTTTATTCAATACAGTTGTTGAGTTTATTACATACATGTGGTGGGAAAAGATGGGTATGATCGATATGAATGCATCTATTCTCATCGGAGACTAGGAATATTCCAAAATTATTCAATTGTTTTGCTTATTATACAAGCCATATGGATAAAACCGATGTCCGTCGGTCGGCCACATATTTATTATTGCCCAGAAATGTAATATGGAAGCGCAATTGTATTTATTTTACTTGTTTAAACAGGGTGTGGAGGCTGTCACGAAAGGTGTGGGCTAGACAAATGGCTGGGCAGTTGTAAACACGTTTTTATACCGAACAAATACTGCAGTTGGAAATTCCTATTAATCAGTGGAACTGCCACGATTTCCGAGTGAGACTTATTTGCTTTTTATGTTTTCGTGCACAAATACCTATATGCTGCAATGTATCATCCACACACCTATGTATTTTCCTTCACTGAAACATACATAGGTGCGTGGATAATACATTGAGTTATTATTACTATAGAAATGCTATACTAAACAATTAAATTGTCGCAATCACAACCTGTACCACGCGACCAAAAAGTCGTAAGCGCTGTAAATAAAATTCATGGCGCTTACGCGTTTAGGTTGCGAGATTCACGCTCCGCTTCTATGGTTTGTTGTCAAAACGACAGCAAACCATTAGTAATAATAGTTCAATAGGATAATAGTAGATTGTTAACCAAGGGATGGAAGGCACCCACTACTGAAAAATATATGTAATACATATTAAAAATATAATTATGTTCGTGCGAATGAAGCCATTGTTATTGGTATCCTACGACTTGGATTGGTTTATTCAGAGGGCCTACCGTAAACCACGTTCGATGTGATGCCTCCATATCACACTTACGTACTAATTTACAAGTGCGACAGAGAGCCAACACGTCGAATGTGGTTCGCGGTAGTCCCTCAGAATTTAATTGCCTTTTGTATCGGACTTTGTGAAAATTTAATTTATTCTAACGTTCATTGGCAAATTAGAAAAGTTTAAAATGTTAGGTTGTTGGATAGGCAGACCAGCAGATACCTAAATTCCATTTGTCGAGGCTATATCAAATGAATTAACATAGGAATCATCATTTGACGCGGAATTTATTGCAGCATTTATGCCCGTTTCTGGACATATGCCTCCTCCAAATCTGTCCAAGACTTTTTGACCTGTGTGAGAACCTTTACCTACCCGAAAGCTAGATTCTATTAATAACGACAAGGATACAATAATCAAGAGCTTTCCATGAAACATGCAATAAGAAGTGTAAAGAAATCGCGGACTTCTAAAACTCCAAGTACAAGGCTTTGAAATTTTAAACTCAGCAACTTTGGTACCGTGCATAAATCCGAATAATTTAGAAAACTTTTAATTGGATGATATTTTTGCAGGTTTTTCTTGGACTTGCCCTTAAGCTCGGACTTTGGAAGCTTAATGAGTTGATTCGGCTAATAAGAGCATGTATTGTACGAACGTAATGTAATATCATCGTTAAACTCATAAATATTTTTTAAAGAAAGTTTCTAAACTTTTTAACAAAGAAGAGACTGATTTCTAAAATATTGAAAACATATTTAAGGTACCGTGAATATAGCCAACTTTGCCACCAGGGGAAACTTTGCCCAAAACGACAATTTTAAGCAAATTCGTTAATGTAGAAAAATTTAAAATACTTATGGCCACCCTGCTATTTTTAGCAGAAAATAGGTTAAATTTGTGACAAAACTATATACCAAACATGTGCACAACTTGTCAAATACAGGGTATATTTCGGCGGGCAAAAAATTGTTAAAAAATGAATGCATGTAGAAACAAATTGAGAACCCTTTGACAAATATTTCCGGGTTTCAGTTATAAAACATGAAGCATAGATTATGTCCATTGAGGTTTAATCTAAAAAGGCCTAAAGACACAAAAGTTTTGGCGGTGGGCAATCTAATCCGGTAATTTACAGACCTATGGATGCCAACATTGCCCACCACCAAAAACGGCTTAGGGTTGTCACTTTTGACAAATTTACCCAACTTCGCAAGTAAAAGAAGGTTATGTTTGTACACTAAAGTAAGTTTATAAATATATACTGTATTTGATTGGTCTTATTATCCTTTATTTAGATGTTTTATCCCTTTTACGCATGAAAAATACAGCAAAACTCATATTTTAGGCCATTAAACTATTGTAACAGGTTTTCTCTAAAGTGATAAACCTAGCCTTTGTAAAATGCTTAGGTGAGTCTTGTATGGAAAAGGGCAAAAACGGGTAGGCAAAATTGCCCACCCGATTTATTCAAAAGTTTACATACTTATCGATAAGTTATTAACAGGGAATGGTAGGATTTCCCAAAAACTTTTTGGGATTCTTAGACATCATCATCATAAGAGCTGTATTTCAGCACCAAATTGACGTGGGCAATGTTGGCCACAACCCCGGATATCTTTGCCCGCCCTCTAAAATGCCAAAAAAGTGGGTAAAAACAGGATTAAAAAAATTCTTCTTCAAGTAAACTGACGCGGTTGATTACAATGGACGTGCTGAGCAAAAAAAAGTCATACGATGTCATATTTTTTTTTGGGAAATTCGTGTTTTTTCGAAAAAAGCGGGCAAAGTTGGCTATATTCACTTGGACTCACCGATTGGTACATTTAGCAGACGTACGCCCATTCACACTTGACCTTGGCAACCTCAACACCCACATCTACCAAAATACATATACAATACAATATACATGTTTAATGTGCAAACACGTATATTAACGGTTATCGTTACTCACGTAATACAAGCGACGACTAATGGTCTGAAGCACTTTGCTCCAGAAAAAATCACTTCAAACAAACAAGTCGCATTAGACGGAATGTCTTTTACGTATAAAATCTCTTTGTAGCAATAGCAAAAGGATTATTCGGGGCCGGGTAAGATCATTTGAAAATGAACTGTGTGGTTAAGAGTTACGGTGGGTTTTGGAATGGGCTGGGTAATTGTGTCGGGAGGATGTCTCATTGCTGTGAGTCTGCGTGTGTAATGGTTTTAAGACACGCTTCTTCAAACTTGGTAACAATGTGTTTTGTATTTGGCGTAATCATGAATCAAGTATATAATTGGATAAATATGAGGGGTGGAGGGAAATGATCGAACGGGATAGTCTTATGTATCTTTCAGTAGGAGTAGCAGCAAAAGCGCTATTATTGTTTGTCCTTGTCGCAGTCTCACATTTTTTTAATCCCCACCGTAAATTTTGTATGGATTGTGGTGAGCAATTAATAAATTCGACGAATCATAGTGTCACATTGCGTATGTTTTGTCCCTCACGGACGCACGCGTATAGCACATGTATAGGATCCTACCATCTGTGGGCGCAATTGTTATAGTTTGCATGAAATGCTTTCAATAAGGAAGTCTTGAAAACTAATGCGGTTGACAATACCTAGTCACGATTGCAGGACAGCGTTAGATATCCTACATTTAAGTTTCGAATGGCATTTTGTGTCACCGATTGTCATCTTGGCTAGGGCCCAGGGGGCCTACCGTGAACGACGTTCGACGTGTTGCCTCTCTGTCGCACTTGTGAATTCGTACGTAAGTGTGACAAGGAGGCAACACGTCGAACGTGGTTCGCGGTATGCCCTCAGGTGTCTTAGTCTGATAGGTGTGGACGTTACAATATATTATTACGTTTGTGAAAATTGCTACACTGTCATTGTATGTTCTATGATGATGCTTTAGGTTTTATGATTACGAGACTTTAAAAAAAACTTGAGTATGCGAAGAATTAGCGAAAATCACGTAAAGCTGTAGTTTCGAAAATATTGGTTTAGAACTGAATTTCAGCAAATGCGAACTCTTTATTCAAAAATCTTCTCGTACTTTGACCGACTTACAACCCAAATTTGACAATCTTACTCCCAATATCCAATCAGTAGACAAGTATTCTCTTTGCCTCCTGGGTTCTCCCATATTCGAAGAATCTTTTCCCGATTATATGTCTAACTCTATAACTAAATTCAAAAGTCTTAATCTTAAGGGCTTTGCCCAGGCAAACAATTTCCAGACAACCCAAATTCACATAGGAGCTGGGATAATGTTTACTTTGATTTAACTTACAATACTCTCCTTAACAACTGTACAGGTCTAAATCGCGCGAGGCTTTTGGCGGTCGGAACCCGGGAAGCCGGTTACGGGCTACATGCCCATCCTTCGCCCAACACTGGTACTTTTTTGGATCCGACCTCCCTTAGACTGGCGACTGGTTTGCGACTCGGGGTTTCGGTTTGTACGCCACACATATGCTCTTGTGGCACGGATGCGGACCGACTGGGACACTACGGATTATCTTGTCAAAAAAGTGCAGGCCGTTTTTCGAGACATGCGTTGCTTAATGACATAATCCGACGGTCTCTTGCCACCATCAATGTGCCTGCTCTTCTTGAGCCGACTGGCATTATCAGAGATGATGGCAAGAGGCCCGATGGGGTGTCCTTAGTTCCTTGGAGCTTGGGACGGATGTTAGTGTGGGATGCTACCTGCGTAGACACACTGGCACCATCCCACCTCCAACGGACTAATGTAAAAGCGGGCGGGGCGGCGGAAAGCGCCGAAATTTTAAAACGTAACAAATATAAGAGCCTCGGTAGAGAGTACCATTTTGTACCATTTGGAGTTGAAACTCTAGATCCATGGGGTCCCAGCGTGCATAAGTCGTTCGCAGAAATCGCGAAGCGCCTGGTTGACGTAACTGGTGACCGAAGAGCTGGCGGCTACCTCGCCGGGGAAATGCCGCCAGCATCCTTGGTACAATGCGTTAGGGGCCTATTTTACATCTAAGCTAGTTATTAATCTCGTTTAGTAGTACCACTGTATATATATTGTATGTAAATAAATGATTTAATAAAACTATGTTTGAATTGACATTAACGAGTAAACAAAATGTGAAAGCAAGGAAAGTTGAATCAAAAACGCTTTTACAAACAATTCTTTTGAATCTTCATGACATGACTTCGTGTAATACAGATAAATGTGTACATTTCTAATCCATTCAGACCTCGCTGCAAAATAAAAACCGCGAAGGTAAAACGCCTATTGTGCCCGGTCCGAGCCGGGTTTAAAATAAAATATGGCGGAATTATGACATAGGAGGCTTGGGTTGGGAGGCAAATTGTCGAGGCTAAAATCAGGTGAGGTTTCGTTTTGCTTATATTATAGTATATTTTTACTTTAGATTTTGATTATTTTTACTTTAGAATTGGACCTAAATGTTATACGTACCTGATTAGATATGTTATAAACTTTTTAGATGTTTATACGTTAAAGAAAAGGTATATTGTCGAGGCTAAAATAAGTAAGGTGACATTTCGTTTTGCTTATATTTTATACTTATGTGAGTTTTGGCTGACATTGACTCTTTCCTTTACTGTAGAACATAAATTGGTATTATACGTACCTGATCATATGTGTTCTTTTTTAGAGCTTACGTTAATGAGAAAATTAGGATTTCTTGACGTAATTCAGACATAAAGGTGATACATCATTAGCTTGACTATTTAGTAAACAAAAATAAAACTAGAAAATTATAAATTGAACTATTATTACTTATGTATAGAACCGGCACAGAGAACCAGTATTTTGCGCCATGAGTTGGTGTTGTTTTGACAACAAACCATAGAAGCGGAGAGTGAATCTCGCGACCTATACGCGTAAGCGCCATGAATTTTACGGCGCTTACGGCGTTTTGATCACGTGGTACAGGCTGCGATTGCGGCAATTTCATTGTTTAGTATGGCTTCTTTATGGTAATAATAACTCAATGACCTGTACCCACTATGAAGGACTAGGTCCTATATGTTGATTATTCACTACTGGAATAATAACAATTGAACAATGAGGGTTTTATTGTTTACTAAAGCAGTAAAATTAAGAAGTACATTTATTGTGTTTCCCCTAAAAACGCTATAAAAACGTTTATTAACGAAGTATTTTTATTTCATCCCGCCGAACAATTCTTCTCGCTTTTTCAAAGCATTATTGTCCTTTCATGTATTGTTTTGTATTTACATAAAAACAAAAGGAAAATTTTACGGGAACAGAACCGTGAAATTTATTTCGACATTTAAATGGCTAGTATAATTGTAAAAGATAATTTTTCATCCTATTGAGTAAAATTAAGATTCTGTTACTTGTTATAATAAAATTTTATTAAACCAAGTACCTAAGTAAAGTATTCGTTCGTTTGTAGTACAACCTTCTAACGTTCTAAAAACTCCAAGGAAAAAATTAAAATTCCAATAAATAAATAAAATAAATAAATAAATATTATAAGGCATTTTTACACGAATTGACTAAGCCCCACGATAAGCCCTTGAAGGCTTGTGTTGTGGGTACTTAGACAACGATATATATAATACATAATAAACAACCATGACTCAGGAGCAAATATCTGGGACCATCGGCTTCATAGGCAGGGTCACTACCCACTAGGCCAGAGACAAAAAACTACAAAAAAAAAAAACAAAAAGTAAAAGTATACAGTAAGCATCAAAACTAGTGGATCAGGCTATAGGTTTGTTATAGTTAGCAAAAACTAAAAAACTTCCTTTGTCTTCCCATAACTGTACGTCTACCATCAGTTTTGACATTGACATATACGCTCACGTCTACGTAATTTACTTTCTATGCATCTCGCTCGTACTCGCATATGCGAGCAACAGTGCAAGCGAGATGTACAGAAAGTAAATTACGTAGACGTGAGCGTTATGTCAATGTTAAAACTGATGGTAGAGGCTCTGGGTCACTTAACTTCAAACCTGGGTAAATCCATGTGTAAGATTATGCGATTTTCGTATTAACAAAAGGTAATATGGTAGATATTTCCTAAGAGGGTCGAATGGATTTACCCGAGTTTGGAGTTAAGCGACACAACTGGAAGTTACAAAGCGTCAGCATAATCAAGCCTGCCAGGCAGCAAAACAGGACGTAAGAGAATCAAAAGACTTCTTCATAACGAAACTTAGTTAAAACTTGGGATGCGATTTAAATACTTTTACTCCAATCATAACAGAGCTTCTGTGGTTATTTTTTGACTTTTGAGGCTTTTGTTTGAATAAGAATAGCTATGGGTCAACAACTCTTAGTACCTATGAGTTTAAAGTCGCATAGACTTTTCTTGGGTTCGGACATCCTAAAATAAACTACAAAGCCTATTTTTCGTATTTTATCCTTCTAGGCCTGTTAAAAGTGTTAAAGCCAATTTCATAAAATTTGTATGTTAGTGTAAAATTGTAGTTAACTTTTGAAATGTCCATAGAAAATACGCTGGTTGTCCTGAATATTTTTGACCCTAAATAGTACAATAAGTACAGACGAGATTGCTAAAATGATCTTCTCGCGCTCTTGTTTAACAATAAATCGTGCTTAGATTATTTTGAACACTTGGTCTGAGCTACTTCTTTTGATTGTTAATGTCGCCAACTTACACCGTTAATATGCTTGTCACATTTTGAACAAAAAAACTATAGGTACGTTTGTAAAAAAATAGTTTATGTTAATTGTATATTAACCTTACTAGGTTAAATTTGAGAGGGACAATTTGAATTACTATGATTAATGGCGTAGGATAATTTTATCCTAAAACAATATTAACTCTGCCAGAAATGAAAAAAATCTACAGAATATTGGATAAAATTTTGTAAAACAAGACGACCCAGAAAATTATAGGTATGTCTTTTTTTCTTCGAAAAAACTTTCTTCGTTGATTGGGTTAATAATGTTTTTAAATTAAATATCGCACTGGCCAGCATTATGCGTTGAATTTAATTTCGGATAATTTAAATTGTATTCGCTTCGGAACTTTAGAATTTATTCTGGAACTTCTGAAATGGAATTTTTCGCCTTCGAGTAGGAGTTAACATAAATTTTATAAACAATGTGGACTATTCTGTTATGGAGGAACAATTTACAACATCATTTAAATATTTATTAACTTGTAGGTACGTGACCTTAGGTAACTTTTACTTTTTATTAGGTTCCTACTTAACCTAGTGAGAATTTCATTCGACAGTGCAACGTGACGTACGCGTTTGCGTTATGTGTCATTTTGTATGGGATTTTGAGTTTCCAAAACGTCCCGCTTGGCGCGCTGTTCAAAATCCCATACAAAAATAGACATAACGCAAACGCGAACGCTCGTCATGCTATTGAATGAAATTTACAATAGGGGTTCTGAGGGCCTACCGCGAACACCGTTGTGTTGCCTCCTTGTCACACTTACGTACGAATTTACAAGTGCGACAGAGAGGAAACACGTCGAACGTGGTTCGCGGTAGGCCCTCTGATATTTATACAACGTTTGTTACAAGGTGGCCAAAAAACACGTTGACAAAACGTTTTTAGGAATATTTTTCTTACTTACACGTCTCAAAATGTCATTAAAAATACAATTTTTTACTGAAACAAAACATAATCTTCAAAGTATTTTCCTTTAGCTTTGATACACAAATGCAAACGTTTGTTAAACAATATGCCGTAGTAAAAAAAATGTCAAAGGAATTTTGAGCCATTCTGTATAATGGTAGAGGTAGAGTGGTGGGGTAGCAAATCAAAAATATAGGATTTGATTTTCTAAAGATGAATGACACCCCTTGACCTGTGACCATTTAAATAGGTACCTAATTATTTACTATCAAAAGTTAAGCCTACATTGTGCAATATAGACATAACAAAGCGTATAATCTAGGTATATATTGTAAATGAGGAGTGTCTTAGGCCTTATTTTTGTACGGTGTTCATAAAGAAATAAGCCCTTTTGAAAAGACTCTCCTCTAATGTAATAGCCCCCCACAAAAAGTTAACTTTATACAAGCTGGCTATGCTTGAAGAAATTACTTTTTTATACTTAAAACTCATAATTTCAATGCAAATTTCTCCCAACCTGCATGAACTGAACCTCACCTAAATCGTTACGAAACTGACGGACAACAAATCACGCATCTCATTACGCCGCCATTTTGTTTATTATTAGTGGGACTAAATCACGAATGGGGTCCATTTATTTTGTGTGAAATTATGATAATAAAGCCATTATATGCAACCTCATCGCATGACTGGGGCATATTTACAGGAGCATAAAAAGCAGGGAAATACCGATGCCGCTGAAAGCGTTTAGGGTTAATAGTTACATTATTTAGTAGGTATACGACGTCACAGTTTAGCAACGAATATTGGTAATAATTTGTATATTTTTGAAGTGAAAACTTCTTTAGCGGCGCTGTGCACTTTTTGAGGTGGGGAAAAAATGATAAACTCGAGACAGCGTAAGGCGTAACGCGTAAGGCGTCGCTCCTCTCTTTCTACCGCACGGCGAAAATGTATGCCTGAGCCTGCTGTTTCATGTAGGCGGCGCAGGGCGCTTGCGTGACGTTATGTTATGTGTGACGGACAATGTCATTGTTTTTTGATTTAAATGCCATCTAGTGAGTTTCCCTCAAACTCGTATTAATACTCACAGTGATGTGCTTAGGGGTTTCAAGTAATGCGACGATACAACGCTAGATGGCGTTAACCTCAATTATACATAGTGCTGCAGACATTTTGCACTATATGGCCCTGTTATTAATATTTTGAGTTACAATGTCGTTGGGTTTTCACTTCTGCCGGCACTCCCGGAGTGCAATCCGTTGTTTTTTTTATTGACTTTTTTATATAAAATCATGTTACTGTTAGTGTTCTTCTAACTTTTTAGTCTGAATTTGAAGAACTACTTATTTTTGCAAGACTCAGCGCTTCACACTAGTCTTTTATTCAGTCTTTTTTTAATCGCAACTAAAAAGGACAACAGACGAGTCTTTTATTCACTCTTTTTTAATCGCAACTAAAAAGGAGTCCTTCAAGACATCGTGAGAAAACCTAATCTCAACAATGCTCAGTTTTTCTTCTAGGTTGGAAGATCCAATGGCAGGCCTTATTAGTAGGAGGGTAATACCGAAAGCTTTTAGCAAAACTGTCAAAATATTTATAACATAATAATGTTATTTTTATTTACGACTGTCAAATGCTTACCTATATGTATAGTCTTTCAAGAAATGGCGTTTTGTAGGCAAGCTCCAAATTTTACATCTTTGTCCGGGTAACTTTGTATTTCCAACAAAGTGTCCCAATTTCATTGATCCTACCTAAAGTGTTATGTTATGGATTTATGAATTTAGCCTGTCTCCGGGATCACGCAGCATGAACTAATGCTAATGCATGCATACATTAGCGTTAATGGTCACTCCCCTTTAATTACTGTGTATGGTGCCATCAGCATGTCTATTAAGCTGATTATAGGTCTATGGCAGCTGCTAATAGGTTTGTAATGGAGAGTTACCTCCTTATTCATAAACGCGCTACAAACCTCTTAATCTAGCTAATATTTAGCTAATAATCGTATGTCTTTATCTGTCATTTTGATTTATGTATTTGTAAGAAAGGGATAAAACATCATTTACCTAACTGAATCAGTCCCGTAAAGTTTTATGAATATGGGAGTTATTTTTAAAGCGGTACGGATAAACGGATTTAATACGCATTGGATTTTTGCAATGTATCTTTGTACGAGCATAGTTATAAAAATTAAATACATAAAAGGAAAAGTTTACTGTCTTAACAAGAAAGATATATCTCATTAATATGTACAACAATTAGACTGTTACAAATAATTTTGAACACGTACTTACCTACTGTTTTGACGCCTTGTTTCATCCGCTACTAGAGTTAGACCAACAAAAGTCTGCAGTGATTTTGATAGCCCACGCAGTGCAAGTGTTATTTATACGACATAATTTCATAGAAGTTTGACGTTTAAAATAACACTTGCACTGCGTTGGTTTTCAAAATCGCTGCAGACTATTCTTGGTCTAACTCTATTGATGCTGACTTCTAGGTTTCTAGTTTTAACTATTCCGAGAGTATACAGGGTGATTCATGAGACGTGAGCAGGACTAATCCTGCACACTCAGTAACTGATAATTGATCGATCACCGTCGTATTTAGGTGAAACAACCAGACTTTTTCCTATTTTTTAACTTTTTGGTGAGGGCAAATTTAATTCTCTACAATCATGGTCACCCTACAAGACCTAATTAATAAACATAAAACCTCTTTAACCGTAATGACAGAATTTTGATTACCTACGAAGAAAATAAGCTGTCAAACTTGAGTGAGATACGAGTTTTCAAAAGTAACCAGACCGTGATGACAGTGATGACATTCAATTTGACACAGAATATCGGTAGTTTAGTATTGTAATTGTGGGTGACCATGCATGTCGTAAATAAATTAATAACTTTTTTTTTCAACACGACTAGAAAATTAACGTAAACCTCACTAATACTGATACGAAACAGTTGCTTATAATTTACGAAATGCGCAGTGTTAGTCCTGCTCACGTCTCCTGGATCAACCTGTGTACATACCTACATTTCTTCTTCAATTTAAGAGGTATCCTCTTGTCTGTGGAGTATTTTCCATTTCTCCCTCTCGTATGCCATATCCTTGACCTCTTGATACGACACGACTCCATATACCACATACATACCTATATAAACAAGACCGAAGTGATCCCATAAGTGTTCCGTGAACAAAGTTTTGCACGGAACACTAAGTAAGACCAGTACCTTCTTCATCATCGGTAAAAAAAAAACATAAAGCGCCTAAAACTTTGAAATACTTACACTGATGAACTATAATATATTTGACGGAGAGAGCATGCATGGGTGTTGTACAGGATGGCGGGTGGGCGTAGTATCTCAATGTATTACTTCACAGCTAACTCAGTATGCTACCAGTGCATGAAATAAACTTTCGGACTTGTTAACCATACTAGTGCCTACTATATTTCAGTACTAAATGATTAAAATATCTAGTCACTCTTGGGATGTATTTGGATTGCACTCAAATAAAAGGATCGCATAAAATCGTTCAAGTCTTTATTCAAATCAAGCTAGGCCGGTTCCAACCGTACACCTCTGACCCGAGAAGATTTAGCCCAATATGGGACCGGCAACAAACTCGGCGGGACACATCTTTTCAAAACAACACTTCTTCTCTTTATTTTACAAAGGTAAGCTCCTAATCACACGTAAGAAATCAAAATAACACTTGAAATAAAACACTTAGTTCAATGGTTAAAGAACGTTAGAATCTATAAGCTTTCAGAATAATCCTTCAGGTATAAGCCTTCATCAGGAACGTGGCGAATTAGGCACGAGGTTGGCTAACGTCCGATCTCTAGCGCGGCTCGATCAATTCTGCCCGAGGAGCCTCACCGCTCCCGCCTTTAAGTCAAGTAGGCAAACCTGCTCGACCGGTCTACCAACATAACGACAAAAATGCCAACTCGTGCCTACGTTCACCCAAGATAAATCTCTTGACGTTCCAAAGCCTTCTACCTGTCATCTTAGTTCAACAATACGCCAATAGAGGGCGTTACGAGTACTCTTTACGCAACTTTATGAATTTCGTTACAACCAAGTAATACGCAGCTCAACATTGCTAATCGATTTTATACAGGCGTCAAACTATGAAACTGTAACGCTGCAATACGTCCTTCTGGAGTCACGCTCCGACATATTTTATGTAGGATTGTTTACAGTAGGTTAACATATATAATCTAACTAGTCACACGAACAGTTTCAGTAAATTATGAATACTGGTAGTTTTATACTGTATACTATCAAAGTAACCCCAAATTTTCCTAAAGCCACCCCGTTTTACCTTTTCATCTATTGGCTACCACAAAAGCGGACACTAAATAGACTCGATACACCAAACCGTTAAATAATAACAGTTATTGAACAAACCGACCCTTATTATTACAATACGAGTAGTTGCTGAAAGTAAATACCCGGAGGATAATCCAGCCAAATTCCTGTTATCACTGGCCACAATTGGAAGCTGATTCTGAATTATTAATTCGATACAAACTTGACTCACTTGGAACTCAATACAGATTTAGCAACTTGTTACGGTCTATCACTGGTCTTACGGTTATATATAATACTTGAAGTGGAGCTGAAGCGAAGCAGAAGTTGGGCTGAAGTGGGACTGGGTAGGTCACGTCTGCCGCATGCTTAGGGATAGGTGGGCTAGTATAGCCACCAAGTGGATGCCGCAAAGGAAGCGCGGACGTGGCAGGCCCAGACGGAGATGGCGGGACGACTTAGGCTGGTTTTAGTGTCACGCGGACCGTCCGTGCGGATCGCTCCGCACCGCCAAATTGTATGAGAAAGCTGGCCGGACCCGTCAGCTTTACTCTATAACGCTCCCTGAACTTAATACATATTGGTCCGGTGCGGAGCAATCCGCACGGACGGTCCGCGTGACACTAAAACCAGCCTTAGGCCCACTTGCACGTCTTGCACCATCCCACAAACCCGGGGTTAAGCGGTTAAACCATTAACCTAGTGTCAAATTGTACTGGTAACCATGGTAACTCCAGGTTTAACCGGTTAACCCCGTATTAGTGGAATGGTGCAAGTGTGCCTTAGAGACCTTCATCAGTAACTGGCCGGAAAAAGCACAACAACGGGAGTTGTGGAGATCAAGGGGAGAGGCCTTTGCCCAGCAGTGGGACACTATAACGGGCTAAGGAAAAAAAAAAGATAATACTTTCGGTGCGTAGTCTGCTCCGCTACTTTTGAAGCTGATTGTACCATTTAGCTGACCTTTTAAAAAGTGAAGCTAAAATACGCCCATATACATTTCTTTCACTAATAATGTTTTTTTGGACAATGTTTTGTATAAAAACGTCATTTTAACGTTATGACTTATGAAGTTTATGTAATGGTATAGTTAGATCAAGTCTGCAACGATTTTGATAGCATACGCAGTGCAAGTGTTATTTATTAACTCACATACGTCACCATTTTCATATTATTTTATATTATTATTTATTTTCATATTTACACGTCATCATTTCATAGAAGTTTGACGTTTAAAATGACACTTGCACTGCGTATGCTGTCAAAATCGTTGCAGACTTATCTTGGTCTAACTTTATTAAGGCGTTAATTTGTTAATCGTGATTGAATGATTTAACATTGTCCCAATATTAATCCCATTATTCACATCAATTGACTGAGTGAAGCGAAAATCTCCATTTCAGCTTTATCAAAAATATTTTCGTATGTCCAGATGTTCTCCTCTTACTATGTATTTGTATTGACTATTTAATTATAACTGTTTTTTGTATTGTTACAGGTAAAATCGTGTATTTTTCGGAAGTGAGGTACATTACTAAGAACATGTATTTTATTTCGTTTGGAAACTGGGTAAGTTTTTGTACTTGGCTTGATTTTGATGCCACTTTTTTAATAATGTGATGCTTAATTTGAGGCTATTATAAATTTATTGACGCTAAAATATATACACAGCCAAATTATATTATTATAATGCCCAATGAAAGTTCCTGTTTAATATTTTGGATGCCGGAATAATAATAAGCCGTTTTAAATGCATGTACGTAAAATGTACACTTCTGTATACAAAAAAAAAGCACTTTGAGTGTGAATGGAGCCAATTAAACGATTATCATCAAACTATAGTCCAGTACTACAACTATGGTCCATAACTATAGTCCAGTACTACAACTATGGTCCACAACTATAGTCCAGTACTACAGCTGTTAGCGACGCTACGACAAGACGCGGATAATTATAAGTTAGATTAAGATCAAATTCGATTAAGACTGTATTCTCAATAAAGATTTATTTGATAGGTAGGGAAAACCGCGATTAGATTGTCAGTAGTCATAAGTATTCAAAATATCCGTTATTTAACTCGTAGGTTCGTAATAAGTTTTAGGTCACCCAGTAAGTTAGGAAAAAAACATGGTTAAACCTATTTCCCAATTCCCAAGTAATCACTATAAACTTGGTAAAATAATGTAGGCTCTGTCATTGGTTAACCAAAGAAAGGCGGATCAAGACAAGGAAGTCTCAATATGAAAGGGACAGAATGACCGCTTCTCATTGGTCGGCCAAATTCGAGCTCAGCGCTCCGATACAGCGTAATTTTCACTTAGAAACATACACGTTTCATTAATTAATTCGTAACCTGTTAAAGTTACATCATAACAATATTTGTAGATATTATAGGTCGTTAGCCTAGTCACCTAGTTAGATAAGAATCATAAGGCAGTCACAGGTAGACAAAGGCCTGCGAGTCGGCAAAAGGGCCATAAACCATCCATTGTATTCATTTCGGCCGCTTTCCTATCTATTGTAAGCCAAGTCGTAAGGACTAGTGAACTTGTTATCGTTTGTTTTTATAACTAATGAACGTAGTTAACTATTTGTAATAGTTTTAAGTCAGTAATTAATCGGATGTATGTAATATGAGTCGCAGAACGATAGCGGGATAATGAAAATTCACCCTAAAATGACCGTATGACGTAATCAACCAATCACAGGCCGATTAATTCCGCGAATTAAGACATGATTTTATCTCCCTATCGTAGGTGACTCTCTTTCTTGATTTTTCGTATAAAAGTAAGACGGAACCGCTTCGGATCGTACAGTACACCAGGAGCAGCCGAAAAGGAAAAACCAAAAGGAAGAAAACCAAAGGAAGAAAACCAAGGAAGACCTGAGGGATCCGAAGCTGTACCGCCTAATCGTTGTAGGAGTATTTTTATATTTGTACCGCGTAATAAAAGTCAGTTTTTTAAATCGTGTAGTTTATTCTTTATCGCGAGGCGGTTGAAGATATTCGTCGAGGGCTTCGCACATGGGCATCTAGTAGGCTGGGGCGACTGCGGTTTCGAGCGAGGCGCCAGTAGACCAGTTACCTTCTCCAACTGCTATCGTCGGCTATATTGGGCGTTGAGAGTTCAATATTTTCTGGTTCTTCGAGCCGGATCTACTGTCAGCGCACCGGGACGTCGTGCTCAAGTCTACAGTTGCTGCGAAGAAACGTCACAAATGACCGATAAAATGGTCGGTACGCGTTCGCGAAAGGCTGCGTCGATGCAGAGCGACGAAGATAGGCGGCGTTACCTAGCGGAGGGCGCGGCGGCGGCTCAGAGGGCTGCCCGCGCGGACGCCGAGAGGTCAGAGGGCGCCGAAGCGGCGCGCCCCCTCCTCACCCCTGTAACGTCGTCCGACGCGCTCAGCGAGCGTCCGCGCGCCGCTAGCGCCGAGCCGTTTGGCGTAGCGGCCGCACCACAGCACTCCCTCAGGGCGGACGACTTCATGAGGCCACCGGGGTCTCCCTCGCAAGTAAATACACTGCTGTGGAGCAGAGAGCTCCGCAAGCGGTTACGACGACTTGCGAGGCCCACACCGTTACCACTGCGACGGGCGAGAACGAAACTTAAGGACGTCGCAGCTACGCAGCAGGGAGGCACTATGGAGTCGAGCACTCCGTATGCACCTGCCCCTACTCAGTCCGTGCACTCATGCGCTAGTACGGTCATCGAGGCAAGGCTATCTCAAGTGGAGCTTGAGGCGAGCGAACGTCTAGCAGAAATTCAGCGAAAAGAGTTGCGGATCGAAGCCGACTTAATAAAGAAGAGGCTAGAGGCGCAGAAATCACAGATTATAGCGGAAGGAAGCACGGGCGCAGTCTCAGATGCGGGTGACATCGAGCCACAACAGAAACGAATCCTGAAGTGGATGGACGACTCTCAGGATGACAAGACTATAACCGAGCCAGTTAAGAAGAGGTTAGCCAACGAGCCACCACCGGACTACGAGACTCCTAGACGGCCTCTGCGGGACGAGCGACATATGCGACGCCGCTCACCGAGCCGCGAGGAACGTCAACGGCGATCGGAATCGCCACCGGAGGAGCCCCGTACGCCGCACACGGCGCGTACGCAACACACGCAAGAAGGCACAGTTGCGGAGTCTATGCTGCATTTGTTCGAGAAGATGCAGATGGCGGCTCGTCCGGCACCTAAAGATATCTTCGAGCTACCTCACTTCTATGGAGATGTGAGCGAATGGCGAAGCTTTTACAATACCTACATCGAGACATCGAAGCGCTACAAGTTCACCGACTACGAGAACGTTGCAAGACTGCGTATGGCGTTACGCGGGGACGCTAAGATGTGCGTGTCACATGTCCTGTCTACAGCTACTCGTCCAGACATGGTTATACGTATTTTGAAGAAGCAGTTTGGCCGAAGCGAGGTGCTTTTGGATAAAGCAATCGAGGACCTACGAAGACTGCCACCGTTGGGGCCGAGCGCGAACGACCTCAATACGTTTGCGATCAAGATTATGAACGTCGTATCTACTATCATGGACATAGATAGAAGACACTACGCCGACAACCCGATGCTGATACGGGAAGTAACCGATCGATTATCGCCTCATCTACGAAGCAGATGGTGCGACTACGCCAACAGACATCGCGATACCGACGACCCCGAGATCCTGCAGTTGGCTGATTTTCTGATGGAAGAGAGCGAGCTAGAGATGTCATTCTGTCACGCGCGCGCACCAGCGAAGCGCGCGCAGGGACCGATGACAGCACCGTACGCGCGCGCGCCTGGCGCTAGACTGAACGCGCCCGCTGCTGTGAAATCCTTCGGCACCCTTTTTAAGGGGTGCGAGTGGCCTCTTCCGCCTTCCGGCTGCGGAGGCTGTCTCGGGTCGCGCCCCACCTTGTGGGGCGGTCGGTCGCTCGTCATTTTGGGGACGGCTGTGTATCCGTGAGGGCCAGCTTTCTCGCCACCGGCCGTTTATCCAACCCCGCGACCCCTAGCCTGGTGATACCGTTTGAGCGGGGCCAGGCATCGGGGACGCAGAGAAGGCGACCGGCAGCTTAGGCTGGCGTGTGCATCGTGCCTATGTAGGCGACATCCGGTGTGGTGTGTGCGTGTCTTCTTCTTCGTCTTCTTCTTGTGTGGTGTGTAGGAGGGCTCGGGGGAGATGCCGAGCCCCGTGTTGGTCCGGCGGGCGCGTGTAGTGAGGCGCAATCCCGCGCAGGTGATCGTGGTCGGTGTTGTCCGCGCGGTCGAGAACGCGCCCGCGCCGCGCTATCCCATCCCCACTCCAGCTCCGGCCGCAAATCGATGCAGCGGAGGGCAGAAGGCGACGTATGCGGCTCGACAAATCACAGCGAAGAGCACGTGTTTGTACTGCGGTGGCAATCACATTACTACAGATTGTCGCAAGCTGGCCGCACAGAGTATAGGCGCTAGATGGGAATGGGCAAGACTCAATCGTATATGCTTCAGATGTATGGACGCGAAACATTTGAAGTCGCAATGCAACGCGAAAGGGTGCGGCGTGACAGGCTGCCCGCACACGCATCACCGTTTGCTGCACACCGAGCCTACACAGGCGAACAACAGCAGTGGGGCTACAATAGCGGTAGCTCAGTCGACGCATCGAGCGGTCGCCTCACCGAGAGTGACGTCATCGTTTGCGGCAGCGGCCGAAACGGAGTCGCGGCCTACAGAACGAGAGGACAACGATCCGCGCGTCTACGTGTCGTCAACCCCAAACTTCAACGTGCTACTGAAGGTGCTGCCTGTAACAGTCACGGGGCCGAAGGGTACGGCTCAAATATTCGCTTTCCTCGACGACGGGTCAACGCTTTCCATGATAGATCAAGACGTCGCAGATGAAATCGGAGCAGTAGGCGAAGACGAACCTCTCTGTCTACGTGGGATAAGAAACCTGAAGCACACATCTATCACGCAAACTGTAAAGGCGCAAGTGGGACCGCTGCGAGGAGGCACCGTGCACGAGATCGTCATGAAGACCGTAGAAGGACTTGGCATACGATCGCAATCACTCAACAAGGCCGAATTGATGAAGCACAAACACTTAGAAGATTTGGGCGACGAATGCTACGTGGGTACAGGAGTACCGCAGATGCTGATTGGAGGCGATTTCTGCCACCTGAAGACTCCCATCGAGATCAGGCAGGGCGGAGAGGACGAGCCTTGCGCAATGAAGACACCCTTGGGTTGGGTATTTTTTGGGCGAATGCCACGCATCATTCGCACGATCGAGCAAACCGTACTTCATTGCCGCACAGAGGACGACGAATTAATCGATCAAGTTAAGAAGCATTGGTCGATCGAAGCGTTAGGAGTAACGAATAAAGAAAACGTCAGTCCGAGCGATCAGCGAGCCATCGACATTTTCAACGCTACGGTACGCAAGACTGCAGGGGGCCGGTACGAGGTCGGTCAACTGTGGGCGTCGGACAACGTGAAGCTACCACCGAGTTACGTAATGGCGCGGTCGAGGCTACACAACTTGGAGATGAAAATGCGGCGCAACAAGGACTTCGCTGAAGACTACGAAGCCCAAATTCAGAAGTTACTACAGAAAGGATACGCGGAACGTATCATGGAGCCGCCGCAGACCGACCGAACCTGGTTTTTGCCGCACTTTAATGTATTTAATTTAAATAAAGGCAAAGGAAGAGCCGTTTTTGACTGCGCGGCAAAAAGTCAAGGAAATAGTCTGAATGACTATATTTTATCGGGGCCAGACCTACTACGAAGCCTATTAGGAATTTTGCTACGATTCCGCGAATGGAATTTCGCGGTGGTCGCGGACATACAAGAAATGTTCCTGCAAATTCAAATGCGAGAAGAAGATCAACAGAGCCAACTCTTCCTGTGGCGCGGCACTAGAAGAGATATGGAGCCCCAGGTGTACAAACTAAACAGAGTTTGTTTTGGCAACGTGTCATCGCCTTTCCTCGCGCATTCGGTGCGTAATAGGAACGCGCTCGACAACCAGGACAAATATCCGGACGCGGTCTACGACATCCACAATAATCATTATATGGACGATTACGTGGCATCGTACGAGACCGAGGATGAGCTGCTACGAGTATCACAACAAGTGCGAGACTCGCACGCGGAGGGCAGTTTTCATCTACGAGGCTACGCGAGCAACAGTACGCGAATGCTGGCAAGCGTCGAGCACGAACTACACGCAGCGCAAGGACCGACGCATCTGGGCGAAGGTCAACCTACAGTTCTAGGCATGACGTGGGACCCTAGGACGGACACTCTGGGCTACAACACGAAAATGCTGCGAGTTCCCGAGGCTGTGAAGACGCAAGAACGGCCGCCGACAAAAAGGGAACTTCTCAGCGCGATAATGTCCATATACGACCCCATGGGACTTATCGCTCACTACGTCATCAGCGCTAAAATGATATTTCAGCGAGTTTGGACAAAAGGCACTACGTGGGACGCACCGCTACCAGACAAAGAAGCTGAAGACTTTTTTCAGTGGCAGAACGCACTGAAACACGTAGCGGCGCTACGCATACCTAGAAGGTATGAGTCACCGGGCGGAGCTACGAAATACACGTTACACGTTTTTACCGACGCGTCAACTGAAGCCTATTGCGCCGTGGCGTATTGGCGTATCGAGAACAAAGAAGATGTACGAGTCAGCCTAGCAGCGGGCAAAAGCAGAGTTTGCCCCCTGAAAGTATTGTCAGTACCACGACTAGAGCTTACAGCCGCAGTAATCGGAGTTCGACTGGCCGAGACGATTAAAAAGGAGCAACGATACAACGTCGAGAAAATTATCTACTGGACGGACTCTCGAGTATTGCTAGGATGGATCAAAGACGACGCAAGAAACTACAAGCCGTTCGTGTCACACCGTTTGGCTGAAATAGCTGAAAAATCGGACCGGCGGGCGTGGATGTACGTGCCAACCGACGTGAACCCCGCAGACCACGCTACGAGAGGGAAGCCGGCGAGGAAAATCACCGCTCACGACGAATGGTACAAAGGACCGTCATTTCTTCACCGACCAGAAGTGGAGTGGCCGAGTCAAGAAATAGGCAGACCGACTGAAGACCTTCCTGAAAGGAAAAGCGGAGTCACAGTAGAGACTACGTTATCTACTACTACGTCAAAGTCAGATCCGTCGAGCGTGCTACCTGACATACGACGCTTCAGTAATTACGATAGGCTAATGAATTCGACGGCCTACGTTCTACTTTTCATAGATAAGATGAAAAATAAGAACAAGACGCTGCAGCTGCAAGTGAACCACATAAAGCGAGCCGAGCATATGTGGCTACAGAATAGCCAGCGAAGAAGTTTCCCGGACGAGCTGCGCACTCTAAGCGCAGGACGCGATTTGGACAAGAAATCGCGAATATACAATCTAGCACCCGAGCTGTGCGACGACGGCGTGCTGCGAATGAAGACGAGGTTAGGAAACGCTCCAGTGTTGTACACATCGGTACGACCCGTAATATTGGACGGCAAGGACTCATTTACCAGACTAATGGTCCAACGCGCACACAGGCGAATGGCGCACATTCATAACGAGGCAGTGGTAAATCAGCTACGACAACATTACTGGATATTACAACTGCGACCTACCGTGAAAGCTGTAGCGCGAGACTGCGCGCTGTGTAAGCTACGTCGAGCTTCACCGCGAGCGCAGCCCCTTGGCGATCTACCACCCGAGCGGCTACAGGCTTACCAGAGGCCATTCACCTACACCGCGCAAGACTACCTCGGGCCTATGTACGTGACCATAGGACGACGACGAGAGAAACGCTGGGTGTGTCTGTACACATGCCTAGTAACTCGGGCTATTCACCTCGAAACTGTACATAGCCTGTCTACGGATAGCGCTCTACTGGCGCTAAGGCGCTTCGCCGCACGAAGAGGATGGCCGAGCGTTATGTATAGCGATAACGCAACCTGCTTCAAGGCGGCATCGAACGAGCTGCGCGAGGCCTACAGGCAATGGCTTCCGCAATTGCAACACTACGGCGTGCAGCGACGAATGGATTGGAAATTCATTCCCCCCGGCAACCCATCTGCAGGCGGAGCTTGGGAGCGAATGGTACGCACCGTGAAGACAGCAATGCTCTATACCTTCAACACTAGAGCACCGAAAACCGAAGTGTTCGAGACTCTACTGGCAGAGATCGAGAATATCGTTAACAGAAGGCCGTTAACACACGTGAACGTCGACCCAGAGAGCGAAGAAAGTCTCACACCTGCGCACTTTCTTCTACTTCATAACGCTAACTTACCTATGATTGGCGCTTACGAGGAAAACGACAAGCGACAATGGAGGGCTGCCCAGGCGCTAGCAGACCACTTCTGGCCGCGCTGGACCAAGGAGTACTTTCCACTGCTGGCACCACGCAAATCATCCGACGACGGAGGGCGACAGATCCAGCCGGGAGATGTTGTCATCATTTCTGAACCCAACGGACCACGCAGCGTGTGGCCTAAAGGAGTCGTCGAGACCGTCTATCATGGACCCGACGGGAGGGTTCGCTCCGCAGACGTCAGAACGAGGCACGGGACGCTACGCAGGCCGAGCTGCAAGCTGGCGGTCATCGCGTCGCAACCCATGCACCAGGAGTCTTCGACTGCGGGGACAAAATGTTAGCGACGCTACGACAAGACGCGGATAATTATAAGTTAGATTAAGATCAAATTCGATTAAGACTGTATTCTCAATAAAGATTTATTTGATAGGTAGGGAAAACCGCGATTAGATTGTCAGTAGTCATAAGTATTCAAAATATCCGTTATTTAACTCGTAGGTTCGTAATAAGTTTTAGGTCACCCAGTAAGTTAGGAAAAAAACATGGTTAAACCTATTTCCCAATTCCCAAGTAATCACTATAAACTTGGTAAAATAATGTAGGCTCTGTCATTGGTTAACCAAAGAAAGGCGGATCAAGACAAGGAAGTCTCAATATGAAAGGGACAGAATGACCGCTTCTCATTGGTCGGCCAAATTCGAGCTCAGCGCTCCGATACAGCGTAATTTTCACTTAGAAACATACACGTTTCATTAATTAATTCGTAACCTGTTAAAGTTACATCATAACAATATTTGTAGATATTATAGGTCGTTAGCCTAGTCACCTAGTTAGATAAGAATCATAAGGCAGTCACAGGTAGACAAAGGCCTGCGAGTCGGCAAAAGGGCCATAAACCATCCATTGTATTCATTTCGGCCGCTTTCCTATCTATTGTAAGCCAAGTCGTAAGGACTAGTGAACTTGTTATCGTTTGTTTTTATAACTAATGAACGTAGTTAACTATTTGTAATAGTTTTAAGTCAGTAATTAATCGGATGTATGTAATATGAGTCGCAGAACGATAGCGGGATAATGAAAATTCACCCTAAAATGACCGTATGACGTAATCAACCAATCACAGGCCGATTAATTCCGCGAATTAAGACATGATTTTATCTCCCTATCGTAGGTGACTCTCTTTCTTGATTTTTCGTATAAAAGTAAGACGGAACCGCTTCGGATCGTACAGTACACCAGGAGCAGCCGAAAAGGAAAAACCAAAAGGAAGAAAACCAAAGGAAGAAAACCAAGGAAGACCTGAGGGATCCGAAGCTGTACCGCCTAATCGTTGTAGGAGTATTTTTATATTTGTACCGCGTAATAAAAGTCAGTTTTTTAAATCGTGTAGTTTATTCTTTATCGCGAGGCGGTTGAAGATATTCGTCGAGGGCTTCGCACATGGGCATCTAGTAGGCTGGGGCGACTGCGGTTTCGAGCGAGGCGCCAGTAGACCAGTTACCTTCTCCAACTGCTATCGTCGGCTATATTGGGCGTTGAGAGTTCAATAACAGCTATGGTCCACAACTTCAAGACACAATCTAAAATTGTAATTTTACACGTTTCAATCAAGTTTTTATGATACTTTTGACGTGTAGTCTGATCCGCTTTGATTCTGACTATACAAAACATAAATAACATAATTATATGTTATTAAAACGGGTCACTTACGTATTTTAAGGCGAAAAACGCTCGTCATGTTTCACTCTACGTTTCACGGCTCCACGTTTTACCAGTCGAAAAGCGTTTATCGACTTAAAATACGCGAGTGACCCGTTTTTAATATATTTAATTTGTCTGTTTCTCACGGACGTTTTGTTATGAAAATTACATTCTTAAGAAAATATGTGGATAGTCGTATGTTGGCTTCATTTTCTAACATGTCTAAATTGCCTTCCAAGCTAGAATATTCTGAGATAAGTACCTTTACGGTTACCATCAGTTTGTCAGTGACATAAACGCCGTCGAGAACGTAATTTACTTTCTATACGTCCCGTTTGCACTAATATGCGAGTGCGAGCGAGATGTATAGAAAGTAAATTACGTTCTCGACGGCGTTTACGTCAGTGACAAACTGATGGTAACCGTACTTGTGTGTACAAGTAACGAGAGAAGATACTGCTACCTCGCTGCGGGGCTTGCTGTATCCCGAATTAGCTAACTTGTGCTCAGTTACTGCTTGTTAACATCTTACGAGAGCTAATTTGTTATGTTTCCGTGTATAAGGTAAACTTACGAGTGTTCTTCACTGTCCTAGTAGGTACAGTAAATGGTTAAGCGTATGTCATTAGCAATGGAGGTGACGGATAAAGCAAAACTATCTACTATCTATAAAGGTTCCCTACTGGGACTCTAATAAAATTCAATAAGTCGCGTTTCCGAGTAAAGCCCTCTGGTGGAATTTCATTAAAATGTCTTCATGTTATAACAAAAATCTATTGTGTATTATCTCCATGTAGGCTTTTACTGAAACGTAAGTATAACATTTTTAATGTATGCCAAACAACGCTTCAATGGAATAACTCTTTTGAAAACGACATCAAAGATGGTATGAAAATGTCAAATGGCATTCGTGTTGCTTATAAAAGCATTTTAGGGTCAAACAGATCTCTGTGTTATGTCTTTCCTGTAGACATACACAAGAGTTAAGGGCTATAAAGGTTAATTTTCTTATTTAACCCTTATCCACGTGAAAAGGTCCTCCTTTTATTTACAGAACTATGATAAAATCATTACTTACATGCCCACAAGCTGTTAACTATTGCCCATAGGAGAGAAAAATGTACAGTTCGCGCGAACACACTAGTTTTCTCTCCTGTGGGCAATAGTTAACAGCTTGTGGGCATGTAAGTAATGATTTTATCATAGTTCTCTAAATAAAAGGAGGACCTTTTCGCGTGGATAAGGGTTAAATAAGAAAATTAACCTTTATAGCCCTTAACTCTTGTGTATGTCTACAGGAAAGACATAACACAGTGATCTGTTTGACCCTTTAACTCGAGTTCGGAAAGGAAGGTTATGTTAAAATGTCTTGAACCTACTCGCGATCTTAGAGACCTACTGCGGATATCTAAACGCTAAAAACATCTTACAGTAAGTAACTAATTTTGATACTTCTTATAATTGAGTACTGTACTATGCATAAAACTATTTCGTTCATTTCTCTCTAGAGTTAAACCAAGAAAAGTCTGCAGCGACTTTGATAGCCCACGCAGTGCAAGTGTTATTTATACGTGATAATTTCATAGAAGTTTGACGTTTAAAATGACACTTGCACTGCGTGGGCTATCAAAACCGCTGCAGACTTTTCTCGGTCTGACTCTATCACTCTTCCATAGTAGCGTTTCGTTCGCTACGGAGCGTAAACGATTGGCATGTCCGAGGGCCTACCGCGAACCACATTCGACGTATTGTCTCTCTGTCGCACTTGCAAACTCGTACTGAAGTGTGTGTGGGAGGCAAAACGTCGAACGCGCTTCGCGGTAAGCCCTCGGTTCGCGAATGTAGTAAGAATCTAACCTAAATAATACGCCGCGGCAACTTACAAAACATACAGGGTGGAAAGTTAAATGTACAGCTCGTTCCCGGTTCTGTTATAATTCGCTTTAGAGATTTTATAATTGCTGTTTTGTTTCCTAACTAGGCCAGCGGTAGCAGCATGGTTGCATTTTTATCGCCTGTTATATGCCTGTCACTTTTGCACTTACATACATGTTAGAACGTGACAGGCATGGTGTCAGGCGATAAAAATGCGACCGTGCTCGCCGCTGTTATTGTTACGCTGGAAGGACCGCTGTTTTATAGGTTTTATTTAGCATAATGCTTACTTTGGACAGTTTGAATCGAGTTTGTAACTATGCGGAGTAGTTTTTATGCCCATCCGACCTTCGAGAGGAAAAACTATTCACGTTTCTTATATTTCTTGCACTTATACCGTTGTATAATGTGAGTGACTAATCCAGGTCAGAATGACCCCAAATCCAAATAAATTAAATAATTTATTAATTTAACACCTGCTTGCCTAAATATTTTGTTATGAAATTTGGTTCCGTTTTGTTCCGTTCTTATTAAAAGAGTTCCTTTTGGGAATAATCCGGTAGATTTTCAGTGTTTTCTCCTTTCGAAACTACCCGAATGCACCTTAGTTTGTTTTGCGGCTACGTTAGTATGAAGAACACCCACAAATAAACTCATAAATACATATTAAAAACTGCTAAATTATCAAATTAACAATTGCTTGCCAGGTAGAAGTCATTACTACCTACATCTCATAGTTGGGTAAAAACCGGGCAAGTGCGAGTCGGACTCGCGCACGAAGGGTTCCGTACCATAATGCAAAAAAAAAAACGAAAAAAAGCAAAAAAAAAAACGGTCACCCATCCAAGTACTGACCACTCCCGACGTTGCTTAACTTTGGTCAAAAATCACGTTTGTTGTATGGGAGCCCCATTTAAATCTTTATTTTATTCTGTTTTTAGTATTTGTTGTTATAGCGGCAACAGAAATACATCATCTGTGAAAATTTCAACTGTCTAGCTATCACGGTTCGTGAGATACAGCCTGGTGACAGACGGACGGACGGACGGACGGACAGCGAAGTCTTAGTAATAGGGTCCCGTTTTACCCTTTGGGTACGGAACCCTAAAAATGCCCAGCCTCACTGAGAGAAAAAACTAACAAAAACACACTTAGAATTACAAAAATAAAACTTAATCCGGGGACAAGGAGAGTCAACTAATAGGAACAAATTGACTTTTGCAATTTCCATTTAGTAGGAAATACAACTTCTATATTTGTAATTTGAAGTATGCTAGAGTAATTTCAGAAATTTGGTTTTGTTATTCCGAGAGGTGCTTTAGCAATATCGGAGGTGATGACGTCATGGGTGAAAACTAACCGTTTTGTAATTCTAAGCGTGCTTTAGCAATATCGGAGACGATGACGTCATAGGTTTTACTAAACTGTACTGCGATTCCAAGCTAGCTGTTGTTATTCTAGAGATAATGACGTCACAGGCAAAAACTAAACTGTTTGCAATTCCTCCGCCCCTAGCAAACGGGCGCCGCGAGAGCATGTCGCGCGCGTGGTAGCTACCCGTCTCTATTTCTGTCTGTATGAATAAAAAAGCATTTGGTAGTATATCTCTGTACTAAAGAGGCACTATAAAAGCCTGTCGAGATATTCTACCCATTCCTTTCTTATTCATACAGTCAGAAAGAGACTAGTAGTTATTACGCGCGAAACATGCTCTCGCGGCGCACCTGTGCTAGGGAGGTTGGAATTGCAAACAGTTTAGATTTACCTTTGATGTCATTATCACTAGAATAACAACAGCTAGCTCGAAGTTGCAGAACAATATATTCCTGTAGACCCCAACTACACAGTAGGTCGCGGGTTAATATGTCCATGGCCCACAATATATCCTAAATTTATTATTTAACTTAAGTATGTTTTAAACAAAGAAGACACGAGACACGCCCGCCCGACATCCGACACAATACTAACTCTAACCAAATGAACGTAGCAAGTAGCTGTGTTGGTATTACAAAACTCGTTTAGTGATTGGTACAACAATGAACATAAACACAACAAGTCTATCTACTAAATACCAGTAAACTTTGTAATGTCGCTATAGTAACAACTGAATTGTGATTTTAAATGGGGTAATGTTATTCCCGCGAACTCGTTTTTTAGATATTACAAAACTATGTAAGTGAGACATTTACTAAAATCATAACTTGAAATCACAGATGCTTTTTTCCAAAAATCACAAACTTTACTAGTAAAAATCGGAGAATTTTAGTAGTAATAAAAATGGATTGTAACAAATACTGAACTTTGTTTAATGCTCCATTTACTAAAGTCTGTTTGCTGAAATTAGATTTAGTATTACTGAGCTGTTTGTAGAAATAAATAAATTTTACAGAAATAGTGAAACTTCCATGATTACTACTAAAAGTTCATTTTTTCCCCCAGTACAGAACTGTTTATTAATTCCTGGTGGTGATTTTTCTCTCAGTGCTGTTAAAATTCTATACAATTTTAAATAACTCACACTAACAATTTTTTTAAACAAGACATCCTATAGCAAAACCCCGTAACAAAGCTAGTTTTCAAACCCATTAAATTATATCGTCAAAAATCCGCATCCGCTTTCACGTCAGTCCCAGGCGTCTGTCATTCTAAAGTTCCATTTTATACACCAATTTCGCATGCGTGAAATATAACAAAAGCCGCCATTTTTAAAAACAAAATCTCTTCGAAATAGGGGTGTTGTTACTGCCAAGCAGAGGCGAGTCGAAGTTTAAGAGAAACTGATTAAAGCTGTTTCCCACTTGAGGTCCAGTTTTTAGCGGGTACGGTTTTTAGTAGGATCCCGTTTTAGTAGTTTAGGTGCTAATATAGTAACTTTCACACGAGGACTCTGTTTGCGGGATCCTGCATGCATACTACAGAAAACGGGATCCTGCAAAAAACCGTACCCGCAAAAAACTGGACGTCAGTGGGAAACAGCTCTTAGTGTACCTACACTTGTACAGTACAGAAGAAGTGCTATGGCCTATGAGTAAAGAGTCACTCCATTTTTGTCAATGTTGTGTGCTGATTTAGGAGGACTCACAGTTATCCACTTGGGTCAAACGAAAAATAAAGTACGTCGATATACCAAAAAGTTAATAGGGGCTATAAAGGTTAATTTTGTTATTTAACCCTTATTTACATGAAAAGGCACTCCTTTTATTTGGATAAGTATGACAAAATCATTACCTACAACCTACAAGCTGTTAACTATTGTCCACAGGAGAGAAAACTGTACAATTCTGACGAGAACACAAGTTTTCTCTTTAAAATGTGTATTTCTAAAACTGAAAATTTAGCCAAACTAACTTTTTGTTAGCGGATCATTATGCGTTAATGCATCGCTGATCTAAAGGGACCCACAGATTATCAGTTCGCCGGACGATATCAGCCTGTCAGTTGTTCGGAGCTGTCAAATTTTGCGTTTAACTGACAGGCTGATATCGTCCGGCGAACTGGTAATCAGTGGGCCAGTTAAGTGTCACGATACACCGGTTAACTTATGAATTCAGAACGCCAGCGCTCATGAAAGCAAAGAGAACACTTTGCCAGCTGGAAGTCATTAAGGTGTTCCGAAAGGCAGCAATTAAGAGAGACAAAGCCAGAGAATAATACTTCATACTTTAAACAGAGATGGAGTTATCGTACATTTCGGTATATATTATTTAATAATAGCTCTTAAAAGCTTGTAAGTTAATTAATGTTCGTGTCTTTGATATTTCATTACTCAATTTAGGTAAACGTGAAATGTTGCTGTTGTAGATTCGGAAAGGTTTCTGAAGCCCCATATTAAAGTGCGGAAATCGAACATTTGCGTACCTAATATGTTATAATATAATTAAAAGCTATTATAAGCTCTACTGAGACTTACCTACGTGACGTGACCAATGTCATTGTATTTAAAGTTTTTCCTTTATTAATAACAAATCAGTCAAACGAGAGATATACCTACAAAATATCCTTTTTTGGTGTGAAGAAATAGTCTTTAACATTTCGATACAAAACTTAAAAATATTTCCCAGCTATGATCCTACATACACATGGCTTGAAAGTTATTTTTATTGATTTTTACAAATAATACTTCTTTAGCAATAGCAGTTAAAGTAAATGTAACTTTTTTACATTTACTTTAACTACAATTTTCTAAAGAAGTACTTTTTCGCAAGTGTCTAAATAAATTCAATTCTTTCTTGCCTATAAAATAAAGTTAAGATGATAAGTTCCACCAAATAATTACCTTGAAATGATATTAAAAGTCGAAATTGAAAATGTAATGTAATATAACATTTCCCTAAGGATACTACGTTAAATTCCAGACAAATCAATTTTACCGCTCAATTTTACTATGGAAATGATATAATAAACAATCATTAAGTTCTATATTAATAATTTGCTAACATTTCTCTTGAGGATTTGTAGAATTAGATTCGTATAAATTATTCTGAGAAATTGAAGGCGCTATTAAATTTGAGCTTTGTAAATGTTTTATCGCCTTAAGGACAATAATGGTTTAAGTTATTGTAATATTTACGTACTTTATATGCGAAGTAAAGCTTTGAAAGCAAAATAATGTGACATTAGGATGTGGAAATATAATATATTGAAGTTCTTCTATAGGAATTATTTTTCCAAATGAAGATTTTGCTATAATGACTGGAAAATCTTTTTAAAATCACCACATACCTGTCATTTTTGCTTAAAAAACACGCAGACCAGTCAGTGTCAAGAAACTTTAGTTATTATAAGTTTAGAGGAACATGGTTGGGTGAGTAAAAGGTACCGTTAGTGGGTATACCTACTTAGACTAATTTATTCCATCATACCTAAGCGTTTTATACATCATGTTATCTTAACATCACATCTCTAATCTGCGGCGATACAGACATTATCTTAACTGACTCAGCGCGTGCTCCAATCTATACCTAAGTAATACTAAGTTATCGACACGTGCTGATTATATTTTGCTCACCGCAATAAGAAAAAATACCATTTTTGCGAGACCTGAACCCGCAACCATGACTTCACCTGCACCAAAAATGTTGGTCCAAATACTTAGAATAAACATAGTACTAGTGAAAATCTTGAAATTTTAAATGAATCTGAGTAACAACTTAAGCAAGAGTGTCACAAATGTCACAATTTATATTATACCTATAGCAAGAGTGTCACAAATGTCACAATTTATATTATATCTAACGCAACAGTGTGACAGAGAATCTAAATGCTAATAAGACAGGATCCCCGGATGTTCCTTTACCACGAAATATTCTCCTGTTTTCAGAGGGTCACATTCGACGTGTTGCCTCCCTGTCATACATACGTACGAATTTACAAGTGCGACAGAGAGGCAACACGTCGAACGTGGTTCGCGGTAGGCCCCCTCTGATTCTGACGGTCAGTCCAAAAGTCGGTCGTGCGTAGGTAAACGGGAGGTCTACCACTAACGTCGAAAAATTAACTGTTTCTCTTTGTCGCTAAAATATTACTATTAATCCCAAAAGCGATGAGTTTTTGATGTCCAGTAATAATTGAAGACTAGCGACCCGCCCCGGCTTCGCACGGGTTAACAAATTATACACCTAAACCTTCCTCAAGAATCACTCTATTGATAGGTGAAATTTGCATGAAAATCCGTTCAGTAGTTTTTGATTTATCGCGAACAAACATACAAACACACAAACAGACAGACGCGGCGGGAAACTTTGTTTTATAAGGTGTAGTGATTAAGATTGTAGCTTAGAGAAAACGAAGAAAATAGTTTAAATTTTTGATTGAAATTTATTGAGATTGAAATATCCATAAAATTATAACCTATAACTACACTCGGCGTCACGGAAATCGCACACCCACGGATTTTTGTTTCAAGCCGTTATAAACCTTATGTTGTTGAAGGTAAAGTATGAGTGTGTGGGATCATTTTAAAGAGAATTTAACCCTTCATTTAAAAACAATGCAATAGTTACTAAAGAGTAAAAAAAAGGCACCTTTTTTAATAAGAAATAAAAATCGTATATTCATGCAAAAAAATCAACAAATTAAAACACAATAAAATCAACAAATATCGGAATACAAATGCCTAAAACTAAACTTAAAACCTAGTGTTGCCTCCTCTGGCCTTAATGACTGCCTCCATGCGAGCCTTCATGGACCTCACGAGAGACACGACGTATTCTTGAGGAATAGCATCCCACTCTTCAATGACGGCATCTCGAAGCTGTTCCAGGGTCGCAGGTGCAGGATTACGTGACCGCACCTTCCGTTTTAGCTGATCCCAAAGGTGCTCTATGGGATTCAGGTCCGGACTCCTTGCTGGCCACTGCATGACGGTGATCCCAACCTGATCAAGGTAGTCCCGAACAATCAACGCTGTGTGGGAGCGGGCGTTATCCTGCATGAATGTGAATCCAGGACCGACAAATTCGGCGTATGGAACCACATGGTCCTCCAGGATCTCTGTGATGTACCGATGAGCAGTCATGGATCCCTGGCCTCGACCACCACCAGTGCGGGAAACACAAACGAGCTCGGTTTTGCCGGCGAGGGAAATGCCACCCCAGAACATGCAGGATCCTCCTCCGTATCCGACGGTTTCTTCAAGACAGGCCTGTGAATAACGTTCCCCTTGCCTCCTGTACACTTTTCTGCGCCTATCGTTGCAGAACAGGCACACCCTGGTCTCATCGGAGAAGAGGACAGCCTTCCATTGGTCGACCGTCCAATCCTTGTGTTCGCGAGCAAACTCACGTCTGACTCGCCGATGCTCTGCCGTCAATTTGGGACCCGTAGCCGCTCTATGGGGCATGATCTTCTTCTCCCGCAACCTTCTTCTTACTGTAGAGACACTCACCACCGTTCTCCGAACTGCTTGCAGCTGTTGCTGCAGCTGGACAGCGTTGGAGAAACGGTTCCGCAAAGACGTCGACACAATAAAGCGGTCGTCTCTTTCGGAAGTGCAGCGTTGTCCTCCGGATCCAGGCTTCCTGGTGAAGCTTCTAGTCCTCTGGAATCGATGAACTGCTCGGAGAACTCGGAAACGGCTTATGTTGAATTGCCGAGCAACCGCAGACTGCGTCATTCCTGATTCCACCAGGGCTACTGCTTGAGCTGCTTCTGCTTCCGTGGTATCCATTTTCTTGGGGTGTTTTCTTTCTCCAGCTGTTCCGGTGTGACCTCTGTGAACTCTGGATACCGAATGACCCATATTCCACTTTTACCCCCCCTTTTAAACCTATCCAAGGTAACGCAACTAGCGACCCTTACAACGCGTATTGTAGGTGTTCTTTCAGAACGCCGTAATTTCGTGATTATTATTATTTTTCCCAAAAATGCTTTACTCATGTTTTAATGCTTATTAATTGTGCTTTTAAATGATGTATATATTGTGAGGGTATAATACATATGATAAGAGCTATATTCGCTTAAAACAAAAATCGGTGGGTGTGCGATTTCCGTGACGCCGAGTCTAGTTTTTAATATCTAGTTTTTTCCAATTCTGTTCAATTTAACAATTTTTATCACATATAAACACGGAGCGTACTGTTTACGTGACGCGAGCGCCATCTATATTTTCTTAATTATATTAAAGCGCATTAAAAAACAGAGTAGGTACAGTCACCAGCAATAATATGTTACACAGCGAAGGCCGCAAAAATATGTGACGCGCTCTTATTGCGCTACAATTAAGATCGTGTCAGATATTTTTGCGGCCTTCGCTGTGTAACATATTATTGCTGGTGACTGTACATATCAGTTGTTTCAAGTGTAACTAATTGTAACAGCGGATTTCAAAAATATCATAGAACGAGCTAGCAGCAGAGCGCGCCGAGGGCCCTATTCTACCGAGTTGTGTCGAGAGGCACTTATGTTACTTCTACGCCACTATTTATGTAAGTATATAGCTAACGAAAAACAATTTACATTTTCTTGAAATGGCCTATATTGAGTCCCACTGCTGGGCAAAGGCCTCCCTTGTCTTTCGCCACTCGTTACGGCTTTGTGCATGCTCCCGCCAGTCGCCACAGAATGAGTCAGGTCGTTTCGCCATCTGATTTTTGTCTGCCTCTGCCTAGGGTGATCTGTGGTTTGATTCTGATGATTTACTATTAATCTACATTTTATTAATATTATTTCAAAAGGTTTTTGTATGAATTATGACTAATAAAGCGCATTTCAAAAATATCATACAACGAGGTCTAAGCAGAGCGCGCGGAGGGCCCTTATCTACCGAGTTGTGTCGAGAGGCACTTATGTTACTTCTACGCGACTATTTAAGTCTATAGCTAGTCTGTATGTATTGTAATTACTAGTAAAGCGCATTTCAAAAATATCTCTAAGCAGAGAGCGCGGACAGAACTTATCTACCGAGTTATATCGACAGGCACTTATGTTACTCCTACGCGACTATTTAAGTCTACAGCTAACAAAAAACAATTTACTATTAATCTACAATTTTTGATATTATTTCAAAAGGTTTTTGTATGAATTGTAACTAGTAAAGCGCATTTCATAAATATCATAGAACGAGCTCTAAGCAGAGCGCGCCGAGGGCCCTTATCTACCGAGTTGTGTCGAGAGGCACTTACGCTATTTCCGCGCGACCGGTCAAGGCTGCAGCTAACGGGAAACGAAATGTATCGTAGTTTTACTATCTCTGTGTTTTATTTAGCATTATGCAATCTGATTGGTCTTTCTCGAATTTCAACAATGTGTACCAAAAATGGCTTCCGAGCAGGCTGAACTGAACTGAGTTATACTGAATTAAGTAGGTACAGTTAGCGTCATATGGTAGGTGGTATCCAAAGTATACAAATAGTTCGGTACACCATACAAATTATATGGTGTACCCAACTCTTTAAATACTTTGGATGCTACCTTCTATATGACGCTGACTGTACATATCTACCTTAGTTGATAGTTGTATTGTTGTATATCTACGATATTTTTTTCACGAATAATCTATAAGACTCCCGTGAGATTCGTCGCGGGCTCGACCAGTGAAGGTGCTCCGTGAAGAAGATCCCCGAAAATTGGGTCATAACATGAGTGTCTTTTCGACTTAATAAAAAAAAAGTTACCTAGATTATTTTACGTCAGTAGCCAGTTGAAAATAATTTTAATAATTCAGTGTCCCTTACCCACAAAAAAAAGTTCGAAATGCCATTACGTAAGCTACAGATACCTAAATAAATAATATTCAATTGACGAAAAATGTAATCTATCCATTAGTGAAACGATGTTAGCTCCATTACCCATGTACCCTTCTGAGAGGCATTAAATATTTCACGGGCCAAATCCGATTCCGACGATGTCATCCCGTTGTCAAATCACTAATTGCTCGGAGACCCACACATTTAGGTACCTACCAACTCATGTCAGTAAGATACGATTTAAATTTTTGTATGTAAATACTTACGGCCCGACTCGAACTTTAAGATACGTCAAATATTACGACTAGATACGATATGGGTTAGATATGTCAGTGTCCAAATGTTTGACGTATCTTAAAGTTCGAATCGGGCAGTTAGATTTGTTTAAATATGTCGTGGCCGGGTGTGTAATGTTTAACACATTCACTGCCAACGTTTTCGCTGCGCTACGCTCGTAGCCAATCCCAGCGTTTTCCCGCTTTGAAGCGGAAAGCGACTGCGAAGCCCGCCGAGCGGGTTCCCGGCACTAATACAATTTATAATTAAACTATCATACACTGCCATAATGGCTTTTGGTACATTATATTTTAATATACCGTTAAAGTATAAAACTTTACACTTTAACATAACTTTGCCAACTGCATCACAGTTCAGTAGGTAAAAGCGAAATAACATAAAAGTATAACACTTTAAACTCTCGCGTTTTGTACACATATTTAATTACACAAACGGGTCTACCGCGGGTTTACCTTTAATTCCGACGTTTCAGCTGAGTTGCACCAGCTGTGGTCACGGAAAGACCCGACGGAGAGGCGGTGGTGTGGTGCGGTTATATCGCGGTAGACCCGTTTGTGTAATTAAATATGTAAACATAAAAGTAGTTACAGATACACTTTCTACACTTTCTTTAAGTGAATTCGCATTTACTGAACTGTGACGCAGTGGGCAAAGTTATGTTAAAGGGCAAAGTTTTATACTTTTACGGTAATAAACACACTTTCAGGTTTATCATAAAGCTAACTCACCTGAAATCGTAACATCTTACAATATAGCCTAAAAGCCGGCTTGCAAACTTGGCAGCTAAACGCTACGTGCTCAGAGCGTGGCCTCTATTTCGTAGTGGCAAAGACAACGAAATAATAAAGACCCTACTAATATTATAAATGCGACGCGAAATGGGGATTCCCAATTTTTTTCATTACGCGGCGCACTTGCAAGTTTAAAATTTTGGCGGCAGCGCCTTATCCGAAATAGCTAGGTAACATGGTGACGGGGATTGCCTCACGGCGCCCCTCTCTACTGACAGTACTGACTGGCGCCCCAGGGCGCCGCGGTGCACAGTTTCGGAACTGCGCTGAACTGATTTAGATGAAATTTGGTATAGAGATAGTTTGAGGACCGGGGAAGGACAGGGTAGTTTTTATCAATCATATTCATGTTGTTTTAAAATAACATTATTTTCACTCATAATTTTAACATTAAAATGGGATTTAATCCCTATTAATCCCCGTATTATATCGCCGGTCAAACAACTCTGTCAGTAGAAAAAGGCGCGCGCTTACCTACATTTTTTTAATTTGTAGCTTTCTTCTACTGACTAAAATGGCTTGACAGACTATAGTTTTTTAATTATCATTGGGGCTTATTTCAATAATTTTCAGTATCGTTTGCAGACATATCTGCTTGATAAAAAATAGTGAAATTTCCAGTCTTTAAATTGTTTTTGTCTCTGGTAATAGTAAAAGTTAAATAACGTGCTAGCTCTCGTCTAACTCCACAAATGGGGTGGTAGATGGTCTCTGAGTGGTCAAAGTTAGGTACTTAGGCTTAGACCCCGTATTTTTTTAGAGCAGGGTTTTTAGGTAATATTATGTTAATTCTACACAGAGTTACGATCCTATCCTATCGATTTGATCCTACTAGGATTAAAAACTATTGAATATAATTATGCAACCTTATGAGAATGAGAAAAAATAATTACTATTCTCTCACACTATAACGATCTCTGTTATATCACACTATAATAATTGTTTAGCGAAAAAAATGGACCTACATTCCACCTGAGACTGGGTCAGTTGCATCAACCACAATAATAATTTTATTCACAGACTGATCAACGTCACTCAGCCAAGGACCGGAAAACCCCTCTTTACGCTTAATCCTATCAATTCGGTAACCCAATCGATTCGGTTACCTTATCATTCGGTAACCCTATCATACTGTTACCTGATTGTAATGGTAACCTTATTGAAACGGTAACCCTAACCTTTAACCGAGTTAATCTCAAAACCCCATCGCGATAGGGTTTTTGTTAAGGGTTTTTAACAGGTTTTCATTCAGTTATGGTAACCTTTATTATCGGTTGCTTACTGGTTTGCTACATTAAAGTAGTTTTAGTGATGTGCCGTCAGAACTAAAAAAAATACTAAAAAAAATGTTTATTTTATTTACTTTATTTATATTTTATTGATTTTATTGACTTTATTTATTTAATTTAATTAATTTATTTTATTTATTTTATTTATTTTATTTATTTTATTTATTTTATTTATTTTATTTATTTTATTTATTTTATTTATTTTATTTATTTTATTTATTTTATTTATTTTATTTATTTTATTTATTTTATTTATTTTATTTATTTTATTTATTTTATTTATTTTATTTATTTTATTTATTTTATTTATTTTATTTATTTTATTTATTTTATTTATTTTATTTATTTTATTTATTTTATTTATTTTATTTATTTTATTTATTTTATTTATTTTATTTATTTTATTTATTTTATTTATTTTATTTATTTTATTTATTTTATTTATTTTATTTATTTTATTTATTTTATTTATTTTATTTATTTTTTTATTTTATTTATTTTATTTATTTTATTTATTTTATTTATTTTATTTATTTTATTTATTTTATTTATTTTATTTATTTTATTTATTTTATTTATTTTATTTATTTTATTTATTTTATTTATTTTATTTATTTTATTTATTTTATTTATTTTATTTATTTTATTTATTTTATTTATTTTATTTATTTTATTTATTTTATTTATTTTATTTATTTTATTTATTTTATTTATTTTATTTATTTTATTTATTTTATTTATTTTATTTATTTTATTTATTTTATTTATTTTATTTATTTTATTTATTTTATTTATTTTATTTATTTTATTTATTTTATTTATTTTATTTATTTTATTTATTTTATTTATTTTATTTATTTTATTTATTTTATTTATTTTATTTATTTTATTTATTTTATTTATTTTATTTATTTTATTTATTTTATTTATTTTATTTATTTTATTTATTTTATTTATTTAATTTATTTAATTTATTTAATTTATTTGATTTGTTTAATTTATTTAATTTATTTATTTTAATTATTTTAGTTATAATATAATAATATTTATAATAAGAACACACCACACAGGTAGGTATAAAGATAAACAAAGGAAAGGCAAAAAAACTTGTTTGTGCTGGAGGCTTCATAGACCGCCCATGCCAACCTCGGTTATTCAATAATAAGTGGGAAAGATTTATTACAACACTATTAAATAAATATAAAACATTAAATTAGCTTAAAAATAATAATACAAACTATCTCTAAACTAAATAAACTTAAAATAAAACGCCTATAAATAAAAAACGTCCCCCAAGTCACTGCCGATGGGCAGTGTGCCCAGAAGGCTGGCCGCATTGCCACGTTGTATGGCAATACTAACGCGTTGAGCAAAATACAGGCCAGCCCTCTGGTCCCCTGCGGCATCTATAAGGCGCTCCGCTAAGGCCCTGTATATACGGCGCGCGCTTGGCCCCCACGGCCCCAGCGTTTCGACCCCAAACGCCTCAAAAATATAACTACTGCCAAGGGTGGCATATTTGCGGCGTTTGAGGTCTTCTGCCATGGACGCGGCATGACCAGCATCTCTGCTGGTGCCCGGAAGGTGGGACGGCGCGAGGGTGTCAACACATGTGGCATCCCAGACTAGAGGCCGTCCCATCTTCCAAGGCACCAACGTCATACCGTCGGGCCTCTTGCCATCGTCCCTAGCCAAACCGACGGGCTCGAGTATGGCCGGGACTTTGATGCTGACAAAGGCCCTTCGGATGACGTCGTTGATGCTGGCGTGTCTGGGTATGCGTCCGGCGCTTCTGCCGCAGGAAAGCCCATGATGTCCAAATTTGTCCACCATGGCACCACAACGGCAGTGATGGGGGACGTTTGTTACAGTCCCTATGCGCAAACAAGTCGCCAGTCTGAAGGTGGTGTTGTCCAATAGGGTCCCTATGAATGGAGAGGGTAGGGCTTGTAGCCACAGACCCGACTCCCACTCCGCAGTGGCAAGAAGACGAGCTCGGTCTGCCGTACTAGTTGACGTATCAACGAGATTATTCCGTACTAGACGGCAGAGCGGCTCGTCCCATTGCCTCTGCGAGCATGGATTGGCAGGCGGGTCCGTGTTGCTGCAGGTTAGTGACCAAACATTCTTGGCCTCGGTGCAATGTGCTGCCTCTATGGCCCCGAGAGAGCGAGATAAAATGCCTCCAATCAGGTTTTGAGCACTATGCACCGAGGACAAGAAGGCAGGCAGCGACACACTGGAAATTTTGCGGATACCCAGGCCACCGTGCCGAATAGGCAGAGAGGCCTGGGTCCAGGACCTTTCTTCAAAACGTATGTTGAGAACAGATGACAGAGTATCCTGAATTAAGGAGTCAAGTTTTAAAAGTAGGGTGGGATGCTTCCAAAGGTGACTACAGCGGAGAACATAAGTAAATTTGGGTACGAATAGGCAATATCGAATGATGGAAAAGGCGGTATGCATATTAATTTTTAGTAGGCGTTCCGAAACAGAATTAAAATTTTGGATTTTGGCATTGACATATTCGTCGAAAGATTGATCTAAAATAGGGCAACCAAGAAGGTGAAGCTGATCGTCACTAATAATTTTGATTCCGGGGGCTATCATAGCAAAGCTGTCCTCTATAATTTTGCAATCGGAGGAAGGATTCAAAATAAAAAGTTCGCATTTCGAAAAGTTCAGAGTTAAGCCGATTGATTTTAACTCTGATGTTAGTTTTTTTAAATCGTCTAAAACAGTATCGGCTTCACCTCCAAGGGTTCCGTCGTCCAGGTACCAGATATTTAATTTAGAATTTAGATTTTTTATGATAGAATGAATGGCGAGACTGAAAATGGCTGGGCCTAAAGGATCACCCTGCTGACAACCAACGGAGGAGGCCAAAAGGTTTGATTTATATAAAAGTTTCGTAGGTGAGCTGTAACATTGCCATAGGAAATTGTAGGTTTCCGGGATTTTTTCTTTGATTTGGGTCAGCAGGGCGCCTCGGTCCACGGAGTTGAAAGCGTTAGTTACATCCACCTTCAGCAGTACCTCGCCGGCCCGACGCTCTACGTAAGTACGCACGGCGTGGACGGCGGCTTCACAACCGCTTTTGGATCCAAAACCGAGTTGAAAAGGGCTAAATTCTCGGCCTAATTTTTCGAGAATGGCACGGCAGGCTATTTTCGCAGTGAGGCGGCGAAAAGTGCATCCAACAGCGATTGGTCGGATACCGCCGTCTTTTTTTTGAAGGGCGCATAGGTTTGCGCCGTACAGGATGTCGATAACGTCCTCGGGTACTTTTCCTGTAAGCATAAGGTTAACGAGTGACGTTAACTGTACAAGGAGCTCGTCACGCGTTCCATTGCATTCACTACTTAAAACATCCTTTAGGTGTTGCGGTGTGAGACCATCTAGGCCGCCAGCCGATCCATTCGGGAACGACATGACGGCTCCTAGGACGTCTTCTGCTGTAGCCTTAAGCGGAATGTCAGTTAATTGGGGAGCGTCGGGCAGGACGAAGCTGGCTGCTGGAGATGGATGCTTATTAGATAGTGCTGAAAGCGTGTCTGTACTGTTAGGTGCTATTACGTCGTTGGAGAATATGATGCGAGCGGCTCCCCTAATGTCACCATCGGCTACCTTGCTCTCTATTATTTTAGACATGTTTTGACTGTTAGTATATTGTTGATGTATGTTGTTAATGTGATGCATAGGAGAATCATGAAGGCAGTTTGCTTTAATTTTTGTGGTAAGGGACATATGCGCCTGATTATTGGCATTAACGTGAAGAACTTTGAATGAAAACGTCAAAAGTTCTTCCCAGGCATGTTTTGAATTTTCGCTCACTGTATTTTTTACCGTTTCAGCGAGGCGTTTCGAAACTGCGACGCGAGCGCCTCTGGGTATGCGTTTAACAATAGGGAGGGTATTTTTGAGGTTACTAAGAGTTTGCCAAAAAGGCGGGTCGGAAGGTGGGGATCGTGGCTGTAAAACTGGTGTTGATGGGGGAACCGATATTACGGGAGCCGAACATGAGACCTGGGGTTTATGTTTTTTGGTGATGTGGATATTCAAGCCTTTTGAGCCTTTGAAATAACGGGGTTGGGGACATTGTGGGCACCGTACATCTATATCCAACGACGTAGTAGGGACGACAACATTGGATGCGGATAGGGACATTCAATAATTACTCTAAAACTACTTAATTAATACAAATAAAGTAAAAAAGATATAAAATAACTATAAGAGCACACGCGAGCACAGAGACTAGATCCCAAGTACTTTGAACAGCGGCGTCAGGAAGAACAACACTCGAATTATTACTTATATCGCATATATCGGCGTCCGGCTCTGGTTACTCCAAACCGGGCACTCATCAGTTACGAAAAAAGCATCTGTGTCCAACATTTTAAAAAGATTGAAAGAATTTCACATAAACATGTTTGTTGATATTTTCATTGACATCTTGTCATGTCAGCCGGCCGTGGAACGGCGCTCCTTCTTGGCTCGGCCTGCGGCTTGCGCGGTCTCCATAGAGAAAATAATAACGGCAGAACGATGTCGATGAATAAAATAGTACTTTAACTGTATTACAAGATTAGTAGATCGAAAATATTGAAATATTTTATTTTCCAGAAAATTTATTTTAGGAAGTACGTGTTATTCGGTTGCTAGGTTTTTGACAGTCAATTGTCAAAGATTTAGAAGAATTGTAGGTAATTCTTGACAGGTAATGAGTTATATGTCGGAATTTCGTGACAATTGTAGTGTTTCTTGTGACAATTGTCAGAAACCTCGCAGGAGAAATATCTGTTTTTATCCCATATAATAAAGTTTTTTTTAATAATACAATGATGGTGGCAAACAGGAATACGGCCCGCCCGATGGTAAGCGGTAACCGTAGCCCATGGATGCCTGTGACGTCAGCAACAGTGATTTTACAATTCGTCGCACCTGTCACGTTGGTGAAACAGGGGCCTGGTCAAAAACATCATAATGAGGTAACTGAATAGACTGGGTTTTTATTTCGGTTACCGGTAACAGAGGTTAACTCGATCTGATACGGTTACCGAATCAAAGTGTTACCTTATTAAGCGGTTACCGTTATGGTAGGGGTTTTTATAAACACCTCTAAAATAACCCTATGAAAAACCCCGGTTAAGGTAACCGGTTCCTGTCCCTGCACTCAGCAGTGAACTACCTATGAAATTTCCCATACAATAAAATTTAACGAACGTTTTAACGGTGACAGGCGGTTTGGTGCTACGGAGACTAAGGGTCAGTTGCACCAAACTGTTCGTATCGTTAAAGAGTTCGCTAAATTTTTATGTATGGAAAGTTTCATAGTAAAGTGCCGGGGGGTGCCGGCTGACGTTGATCAGTCTGTCAAATGTGGTTGGTGCAACTGGCTCTAAGTATTGGAAAATACATTATGGATTCATGGTATCTTCGATAGCGTAGCGTAGGTAGGTAGCGTAGCGTAGGTAGCGTATGTAAAAGCAATATTACTAGTGATGTACCGACTATTGATTTGGCCGACTAGCCGACTAGCCGACTAATAGGCGCTCGAATGGCCGATTAGTCGGCCGACTAGTCGGCTAGTCGGCCAGATCATTAGTTTGGTATAAGTTCAGGTGGAAAACAATAGTTTTGCTCCTTTGGTTGCGCTATTCATCATATTAGCTTGGCTAAAAGGTGTTCTCTACAGGTTCAAATACCTATCACAAGAATCCTCGTTCAATTTCTGTCTTTAGTTCTTTTATTTTACGATCCTGAGCAGACCGTCAGTACCTACAGCTTGTAGGAGGTATTTTCAAGGCTCTATTTCCCGTACGTAGTCGCCAGTTAAGAACCTATCCCCTGTGGTCAGCGTCTTTACGAGCAACGTGCATTGCTAAATTTAGAGACTTAGACAGAGTCTCTAAATTTTGCAATAACATTAATAGTTCCTCATGGCTCTACCATAAAAAAAAAAAAACAAAAACTAAAAATAATAATTAAAAAAATCGACTTGCACATGAAATTACACGAGAATCAGTTGAGATCGACCTGTAGAGGAAAACACCTGCCAGCAACATACGATAACGATCAAACGGTCAATTATTTACATTAACAAAAGGTTTCGTATGCATCCTGAATAGGTATTTCAGTAAAATAAACATAAATTACATAAAACACTTGTGGTATTCTTTCATTGGCCATTTTTGCCGACTAGTCGCCGACTAATCGCCGACTACAAATGTGGCCGGATAGTCGGCTTTCCCGACTAGTCGGCGACTAGTCGGTACATCCCTAAATATTACCTACAAAAGCTTTCAAAATGGTCTGTAGCGATAAACAACACAAAAGTTTTAGGAGGTTCAATCAAGCTGTCAATGCTGTCATACAAAACAAACTACCAGGCCTATTCGGATTTCGAGATAATCACAAGATCTTGAGACGATTTAGAGATCAACTAGATCTACATTAGATATCGACTAGATGTGACTTGGATATCTAAGTCATAACTTGTCGAAATCGTTCAAGAGGACCTCCAGGATCGCGGAAACGTCAAATTTGACATATCTATCTTACAAATATCTTTAAATTATCCGTATCGTATCTTGTTGAAGTCTAGTAGAAATCTAATTCATTTTCCGAATCGAGCCGTACAACATTATAAAAAAACCGCCTAGTACAAGAAAGGCTTAAGTACCGTTGAACAATGTAAAGATTTCCCACCTTTTAACTAAAAAACAGCCGGCGTTATGAGCTAGGCTAGGGGTGTCAACATCGATCACCGTTGCAATCTGTTCCCTAATACTTGCAAAACGTCCGAGTTGAATAAATCACAGCCCTTCGGAAATCCGGCTTATTATTTATCATCCAAATTCCAAGATTGATGTGTATGAGACAAGCCGATAAGAGAGCTTTCACACTATGCGATACTATCGAAGTCGATAATTTGTAATAAAATGTAATTGGGATGATGACACAATGTTGTATGTTGTATTTTATGTTGTAATTGCTTATCATCAGGCGATGCGTCTGCTCGTTTTTCTCCTATAAAAAAAAACATCAAAAGTTTACAAAAATGTCTTATTACTGTGTAAGGTACTGAAATCGTGTCGTATAGTGTGAAGCGTCTCTAAGAAAGGATTGTTCCAAATTATGCTCGGGTCTGGAAAAACATTTTGGGAAAAGAACTCTTAAATGATTGATCAATCCAACAAGTGTTGTAAGGTGAGGTTAGGAATATAATAAACAAATACAAATACAAATGGTTTATTCGCAGTAATATGGTTACATAGTGGTCTTAAGTAGGTACAAAATAGTTCTACATATTACGCCTTTTCTGGCGCATACACAACATTGTTAAGGTTTACATGTTTAAGACATCAAAAAAGGCTGAGATTGTATTTATAATAGCAAAAAGAATAGATAGTTTAGAGGGGTCCTGTCATTGTAAATTTTGTAGTCACTGTAAATTTACTGCCATCTATCGACACACGACTAAAACTCAAAATGAAAACGTATAAAGTTATCAAAAAATGTATATACAGGTTGATCAATCCAAATGGGTCAGTATGGAGAAGTCAGAAACTATAAGAGATAGCGAAATCTGTTCTTAGGAACCATGGCTTCGATTTTATATTTAATAATAATGGCATTCAATATTTTTTTTTATCTATCATACATAACCGGGATTCGAACCAATATTCTTGTTGTATGTTTGTATGGCAACTTTTAAACGATGCGTGATAGGTGGGGGGTGCTCGATCAAATATCAAAGAGGGCCCCGAGACAAAACAAACTACATAAAAAAAATCAAAATGGCCGACTTTTTTTTTATATTTTCAAGTTGGTCCGAGCGCGCTGAGATTTGGCATGCGGCGAGCCTGGGAGCCTAAGATTACCATGTCAAAATAAAAACTCGGAAAAATCCAAAATGGCGGACACGGACAAAGTCAAATTTCCAAGTAGGTTAAGCGAGCCCGAAGGGCGAGCTTCAGGCCGGGAGGCCGAAGACCGACCCCGGCAGAGGGCCGAAGGCCCGGAGCCTCCACCCCGACTCCCAAAACGCGACTCCCAATAGGAAAAGTGTTGGGTCGTGTTTAAGCTCCAACTTCCCCCTCTCGTGTGACCTCTTCGTTTACTCGGCCTCGGCCTCGCGTTTTGGGAGTCGGGGTGGAGGCTCCGGGCCTTCGGCCCTCCGCCGGGGTCGGCCTTCGGCCTCCCGGCCTGAAGCTCGCGCTTCGGGCTCGCTTAACCTACTTGGAAATTTGACTTTGCCCGTGTCCGCCGCCATTTTAGATTTTTCCAAAATTTTTTTTTGACATGGTAATCTTGGGCCCCCAGGCTCGCCGCATGCCAAATCTCAGCGCGCTCGGACCAACTTGAAAAAATAAAAAAAAAATCGGCCATTTTGATTTTTTTTTAATGTAGTTTGTTTTGTCTCGGGGCCCTCTATGATATTTGGTCGAGCACGCCCCACCTATCACGCATCGTTTAAAAGTTGCCAGACCAGGTTCGAATCCCGGTTATGTATGATAGATTAAAAAAAAATTGAATGCCATTATTATTAAATCTAAAATCGAAGCCATGGTTCCTAAGAACAGATTTCGCTATCTCTCATAGTTTCCGACTTCTCCATACTGACCCATTTGGATTGATCACCCTGTATATGGATAAATTATTTTATTATTTTTATATCATTTTGATCCATGTTCATTCACTGATATCTATGTGTTAAAATTGTTAAATATGAAACGGTGTCGTTACGTCATCTAGACGAGGATAGGCTAAATGTGTGTGCGGCATCTATTCGAGAATGACTTTTACTTGAATTCCGAGGCACGTTTTTTCCTTAGACTTTATTCGTCTTATACGAAGTTACATATTATTATGTCTTTGATAATAGGTAGGTATATTAAAGGATGACTCACGCTAGACCGGGTCGGAGCTTCCGGCGCTTCGTTTTCTATGGACAGCACCACGTGATCACAGATCAGCCGTCATAGAAAATGACATGGTGGACTCTCGGCCCGGGCACAGGCAATTAAAAAAAAAACATTCAATGCAGTTTTGTTTCTTTTTAAAAATAAATAGTAGTTTGTGATACAAGGGATCAAAATGATATATTTCCGTCAAGGGCGTACATTGTATCCTGAGCGTAATGAGGGATTCAAGTGTTAACGCCCAAGACGAAATAATTGTGATACCGTGTGACACATACTGCTTTTCACATCAACTATGAGAAAATTGTTATGTTCCAAAATATGTATTAATTGACCAAAAAAATTAGTATGCAAGAAAGAAAAAATCGTGTCCTAGAACAGAAAAGTACAACTTTGACTCCTAGGGAAGAAAAGTGCCACTTTGATCCCTCCTAGCGGGGAAGAAAAAGCCCTTTTTTGAATAGGTGATGTGGAAAGAATGTTTCCGTTAAGTAAAATGAGCTGAACTTAAAGTTTTAAGGTAAGTACTTTCCCTCCAGGGCCCATTAATTATTTCCTCACTGTATAATAATATACAGCAGTTTACCACAAATACATTTCTCGCAGTATATTGTAGTATACCTATAAATAAATCGGCATGTATGTATATGTATTAAGCTGGCTTTGAACTAGCATCCAGTGGTATAATGGTATATTGCCACATTCTAAAAGGGCGTAACTCCATAGCAAACACTGGGACAAAAGACCCTTCTATTTACAAGATACCATGAACACTGTGACCCTTTTCTAAAAGGACGTAATTCCTTAGGTTTTTACTGACTTATAAGTCGTTTTAATGACAGGGTAGAATGATATTTGTCCATCGCGTTACCTGTTGGCGTTCGATGTCTATTGGCAAATAAATACAATGTATTCAGATACGATTTCCATTTTATTTGTTTGGTATTTGTTTTAGAATAGCATTGTTTTGTGTAAAGCGAGCGCTTTTTACAAAAAACAATGTTTTGAATTGATAGCAGCTTTATAATAGGTACAATGAAACCAGCGGCCCGATTCGAATAATATTTATAAGAGGTCACAGCGGTCTACTGATCTGTCAGTGTCAACACTGACAGATCGGTATCGTACCGCTGTTACTTCTTATAAGCATTTTTCGAATCGGGCCGTAGGACAAAGGTAAGGTCAGGACAATATATTGTGAGTTTTACTGAAATTTAAAAGGTTTTTAAGGGGGCTAACGGAAAATTGTAGGTTTTATGTAGGTAACTATTGAATTTTATACGTTTTATTTTTTTAATGCCTTGAAAAATTCACACGGAAACTATATTTGCAAGGGCCGACTCCAACCAAAACCTGAAAAGGTTATAGTGGGCGCCATAAAAGAAACACGAAATTGTGTCTCATTTTCATATATTTTTAATTGTATGCGTTTAGTATAAAATAGTTAGTGCTATTGCCAAGAGATCTGACGAGCATAACTTTAAACAATATTTTACCAACGTGTTCATAAAAAGATATTCAGAAAATATATCGTCTCACTTACCACTGATAACTTGATAAGTATAATAAAGCATTATAAAAATCTCAATTGTTTTTAGGGTTCCGTACCCAAAGGGTAAAACGGGACCCTATTACTAAGACTTCGCTGTCCGTCCGTCAGTCCGTCCGTCCGTCCGTCCGTCCGTCCGTCCGTCCGTCCGTCCGTCCGTCCGTCCGTCCGTCCGTCCGTCCGTCCGTCTGTCACCAGGCTGTATCTCACGAACCGTGATAGCTAGACAGTTGAAATTTTCACAGATGATGTATTTCTGTTGCCGCTATAACAACAAATACTAAAAACAAAATAAAATAAAGATTTAAATGGGGCTCCCATACAACAAACGTGATTTTTGACCAAAGTTAAGCAACGTCGGGAGTGGTCAGTACTTGGATGGGTGACCGTTTTTTTTTTTGCTTTTTTTTTGTTTTTTTTTTATATGGTACGGAACCCTTCGTGCGCGAGCCCGACTCGCACTTGCCCGATTTTTATTATTTTTGTAACGATATTTTTGACCTTTATTAAATTGGCCAATGCGCGTGTTTAATGGCTCCTCTACACGATGGGCCAACGCCGGCCACTCCAAGGGACGCATTTATGCGTTAGAGGGAGCAAGTGATATTGCTATCTCATTCTACCGCATGGCTGCGTCCCTTGGAGTGGCCGGCGTTGGCCCATCGTGTGGAGGAGCCATAAAAGTGAATTAACAGTTTTGAATGATTCACGGTTAGTTTCACTATACTTATATCGACCGAAATATCGGGAGCTCGAAAACAATACAAAAGGTAATCACAGTTCATATTCCGGTCGATCTCTCTCTCTTCAGTCGTTCCCTCATTCCTGAGGATCGTGATCACTTGGTTTCACATTCTTGATCAGCTGTCTCCATCGGTCTCGATCCATTGTTGCCCTCACTGCTTGATGGAATTTGCTCGAGGAAGTGGCTTCTCTAACTTGGTCAGTCCACCTGGTTGGCGAGCGACCGCGACCTCTCTTGCCTTCCACTCCACCAATCACGACCAGTTTCTCGAGACTCTCAGCTCCTCTTCGCATTACATGGCCAAAGTATGCCAGCAACCGATGTCGGCAGATAGAAGATAGATTCCGGTCGATAGAAGTCTACTAAAAGTGAATTTATTACTCTTTCTATAACAAACGTAACTTATCCTCACCCTACACTCATGTATCACTCCGAAACACTTTAACTGTAAGACCTCAGGACCTTTATTCATATTTAATGTAATTTTTTCACGGATAAGTTCTACTAAGCGCCCTTTAGACGTTCGTATGAATTATTAATCGAAAAAGAAAGTATATTATTCACCTAGGGCCTAAAGTGACGACTAACTTCCCGAGGGAGTAAAAAAGGAAATTACTTTAAAATGCTAAAATTGTTCGTGTAATGTAAAGATCTGTTTTTAGGTTTTTAGATCCGCATCACTGTAGTAGTCTATTTAATATTATGATATAGAGATAATTCGCCAGTAACCGGCCACCCGAATGAATTCTGTTTATAGGTGAATAGAATTCATTTTTAGTTTAGAGTGGCCATCAGTTACTGGTGAATTACCCTACGTCAAATCGATGACATGTAAACTTTAAAATTTAAATTTGACGTCATATGATAACGTCACAAAGGTAGTAAAGGAAGTAGGGGTGTGAGTAGAAATTTATCTAAACCGAAATTAGCCGAGTCTCTTTCCAAAGACCAATGTGCAATATTTATCGTCGGGTCCTGTATCATATTTCTTTAAAATAGAAGCAATAAACACTATGAAAACTATTAATTAGACTGTGGTTCCAAGTTTTTGCTCTTGAACAATATCCGTAGGAATAGTATTGCTTCATTTTAATTTAAAAGTTGAAACGAGTTATCACGGCCGCATGAAGTTTATATTAGTTTATATAGAGTTGGTAAACTGCATCTTGATTCTCATTGTCTTGTGGTAAAGAATAGACTTTGAAATGATTATGTAACTTTAGCTCAAGTTTCTTCGGAGGTGCCTGCATTAAAAAAAAACCGGACAAGTGCGAGTCGGACTCGCCCACCGAGGGTTCCGCACTTTTTAGTATTTGTTGTTATAGCGGCAACAGAAATACATCATCTGTGAAAATTTCAACTGTCTAGCTATCACGGTTCGTGAGATACAGCCCGGTGACAGACGGACGGACGGACGGACGGACAGCGGTGTCTTAGTAATAGGGTCCCGTTTTACCCTTTGGGTACGGAACCCTAAAAAATGTTTAAAATAGATTTTACGAGTTTTTTTTGTAAAAGAATAAACACAGCAAGTGGAAAAAGGGTGGTTGTTTTAGTTAAGTATTAAAAAACCAGCAAAACTACCAGTTACAATAATAGAATTAGCCATACTCCAGTGTCACTGTAAACAATGTCACAAGTGTCACCAGTTCTGTCCAAAGCACACTCAAGACCTGACCTTGCGCTCTTTCTTCTAAAATTCTAAAACCTAACCTCACCTTGACACGGCCTTCGTGTCGCTAATTGGACTCTAGGAATTTAGAAGAATTCCATTTGGGCTAGCAATTTCTGATTTAATTTGATTGATGTTATCGTTAATGACTGATAATTTATGTTGTTAAGCTTAGGTAATACAGATAATAACTCACATTTATAGACGGGTCTATCGCGAACTTATTTTATTAACTTAACAATAATTAACATTATGTGTAGTGAGTGGTTTGAAAATGTGATGTCTACCCCAAACTTTACCATACACTTTTCGTCGGGTAGTTGCACAAATCTCTGTTTTGACATTTTGCTGGGACATCAGTAAAGTTAGCCGCGACCACGACCAGTGAAACCTGTGTCGAAACTTCGGTAAATAAAGGTAATAAAATAAATTCGCGATAGACCCGTCTATAAATGTGAGTTAATATGTGTTCAAAACGCGAAAGTTTTAAATATGTATTATAGGTAATACTATTAGACGTGCATAATTATTTCCCTTCGTATTTTCACGGAAACAAACGAATGCTATTTGAGTCAGTGTCGGTACAAAAAATACGGAGGTTGACTGAATTAGCATGAAAATTACGAACGTTTCCGAGAATATACGATGGAAAACAATTATGCACTAAAACAGAACTGTACCAGCTTGTGGGAGATCACGGTTGGCCAAATACATAAGTAGAATGCCGTATTTGTGAATTCCTTTCGTGGCGATATTGAGACAAATGAATAGATTTTCAAGAAAAAATGAACACCCGTCGACGTAATGTCCAGGTGCGTAAACTGTGCATAAGAACGGTAATATGTTCTGCAATTTTAAACCTTATTACGTATTCATTCATCTTATTGGCACATACGGATACTTATTAAGGGTTAAGTGCCCTTCTATAAAGATTCAATCGCAATTCAATTCAAATACGGACTGAATGGGCACGGGCGGTCCATGGGAGCTATGCATCATTTCACCTACACGGCCATTACGAATAATTTATCAAATCGCCGACACCGGCCATTTGAAAACTTCACCCAATAAATCTAAAATCGACTTGCTACTTCTGAACACCACATTTCCTTTATCCTTTCATTGTAAAACCAACTTTAAATTAACGCAGTAAGACCGCTTTTGCGGTAACTTGTTCGCGTAAAATATGACATTGTTTTTAAATAATTGAAATATGAATTCGTTTTCAATCTGTCGTATTGAAATTAAATAGCAATTAACTATGATTTAGACAGCGCAAATGTTGGCGATGTAATCAAATTAAGGTTTTGAATTTATTTAACTGAAACAATATTTGATAGTTCTCAAGTATTGAGATTTATTTACAAAAAAAGACGTTTTGTTCTTTGGTGAAGTAAGAATTTATGGCAGAACAAAAATATTTTATTTAAATATTTTTGCTTAATTGTCACTATTATTGATGAAAATAAATTTAGCAAGGTTTTCTATCAATTCCAAGGGGTCAGATTGAATTGATAATAAACGCTTAAGACTTAGTTATAATTAAAAATAAACATGTCTTAGCTATTCCAATCTACCTCCATTTAAACACAAATGTTTGCCTTTATATATATTAATACACATTATTACGATTATAGTTAGGTATATACTATCCAAACCGATCTTCTTGAATTTGGTTCGACAAATATTTAGTGTTAAAATTAGGATTAGAACAAGCGTTATAATTGTTACTTCAGCCGAAATTGTAGTCTAAAATAATATATCAAAATAGATATAAATTAGTTAGGTACTACACTATTGAATAGGACTACTTATTAAGTATAAATGTACTATGTATTTCTACAGTAACCGTTTTTACGTTTTTAGATTAGGGTCTCCCCAAATATGTCGACGCGCATTCGGCAAAATCCGATAGGAAAAAGCTTTATGTCCGCGCAATAAGAGCGAAAAAGCCATCGACGCGTCGGCAGGCGCCGGCCGATGCGAGCCGAGCCGAACGACGACTTTTTCACTCTTATTACGCAGACATAAAGCTTTTTTCTATCGCATTTTGCCGAATGCGCGTCGACATATTTGGGGAGACCCGAGTAACACCGGTCTTTGAGATCAAGGTCAAACCACCTATGAGATTATTTTGACGCTTTTCTCACGTGTTCAATTATTTTCGCAACCGTGTTAATACCAGTCAAAGCTTATATAATCTCACCCCCCCTCTCCTTTTCAACACGGATGCTAATTTGGTATTAAAATTCCGAATTATGCCGGGCCTTTTAGTATTTTTTAATTAAAATTGGCGACACCCTCGTTTGTTTAACTAAAACGATAAGCGATTCGCATCCCACAATGGAACAAAGAAAAAAGTTTTAGCCAATGTACAAGTATTTGCTCGTAGTGGGACGGATCCCACCACGGACAAATACTTGTACATTGGCTAAGGGTCAAACAGATCACTGTGTTATGTCTTTCCTGTAGACATACACAAGAGTTAAGGGCTATAAAGGTTCATTTTCTCATTTTCAGGAGAGAAAAATGTACTGTTCGCGCGAACACACTAGTTTTCTCTACTGTGGGCAATAGTTAACAGCTTGTGGGCATGTAAGCAATGATTTTATCATAGTTCTCTAAATAAAAGGAGGACCTTTTCACATGGATAAGGGTTAAATAAGAAAATGAACCTTTATAGCCCTTAACTCTCGTGTATGTCTACGGGAAAGACATAACACAGTGATCTGTTTGACCCCTAAAACTGATTCGGTAATCAGGAGCCAAAAGTGGTTATATAACAAAAACCTAACAATAAATTTAATATGCGCCCGTTCTCGAGAATGGTCGTGTCACGCTCTATTGGGATCGATCTATCATCACTGACAGGACTATTGTAGCTAATAAGCCTGACATTGTGATAATAGATCGATCGCAGCGCCGGGCCGTGCTCGTTGAAATCACCATCCCCCATGATGAGAATCTCGTGAAAGCCGAGAAGGACAAGTCTAGTAAGTACCTAGACTTGGCTCACGAGATAACCGCCATGTGGGATGTTGATTCGACGATCATCATCACGAGGAACTAGAGATGGGTAGGGGTGAGTTCAGTATTTACTCGGTATTTACTCAAAGCACCCGATAAATACCCGTATTTACTCATTTAGGTGGGTAAAAACGATTGGTTATAAAATATTCAAAAAGTGAGATTTAAGAACAAAATTGTCTTTTATTGAAGAGTGCTAACGTGTATTAACAATATCTATAAAATAAAAAGCAGGACGCTTAATTTAGGAAATAAAAGTAATTATTAGTGAGAGGCAAATTGTGATAATGCGTGGTTAACAATTTTGAATAGAATAGAATAGAATAGAATAAATGTTTATTGTATAACTGTGTACATACAAAGGTGGTAATTTACAAAAGTAATAAGTATCAACAGTTGCCTGCTAGGGCGTACAATCATGGTATGTAGGCAACCTACCTATCTTAAAACTAAGCTTATAATACTAATATTGTTATCTGTTAACTTGCAAAAAATTCGTTGACATCATAAAATACTTTATCTATTAGCCAGTTCTTGAGCCTCCGTTTGAACATAATTCCGTCTAGCGCTTTCATGTCTAGAGGGAGATGGTTGAAAATACGGATAGCCATAACAAAACTTGTTTTAAATAAGAAGGTATATACTTTAAAAATATGGTGCTTAAATTCTATCGATGTTCTAGATAACTGCATGTTGCGCAAAAGTGCGTGTTTACGCGGCACTTACGACCTTTTATTAAGGGTTTTTTAAAGAAAACTCAAAAATGGCTCAACCGATGATGTTCAAAATATTGTTTATTGTACTCTACGTATTATACGGCTAATCTCCCGATATGTTTTCATATTTTTTCTGAACTTTGGTTCTAAAGTTATAGAGAGATAATCATTATTTTGGCCTTTCGAAACGGTTTTTTTCCAAAGATATTCAGTTTATCCAAAAATGTTCTTAGAAACATTCCAGTCATTTTTAAAGACCCATTTAATGATGTACAACAAACACCTTGGTGGTTTCTGAAACTTTTTTTTTGTGACAATATTAGTTACATGTATGGAGTACCCCTCTTAAAAATACATTGCTTACAATTTTGAGTACTTAATCCAGTAGCGGCTTACAAAATACACCTATATTTCAAATTTATATGCCCCTTTCAGCACTCTAAATAGTTTATACCCACCAATTTGGGTATAAACGAGTAAATACGGGTAGGGTATATTGAGTAAATACTGAGTATTTACTCGGTATTTACCCGTGAGTATTTACTCACTACCCATCTCTACGGCCCTGACCACCGGTAGCTTGGGCCTTGCTCCGCTGCTGGCGGCACCCTAGGTTAGGTTTCTTATAATGTGTTTATATATATACTTTTATTGTTTTGTAAGTGTTTTTGTATTTTACTTTTATATTCATAAGTCACCTAGCTTAAGAGTTGAAATAAATAAAGGAAATAATAATTTGATGAACTAACTAAGCGTCAGTATAAGAATCAAAGTTGCTGTCATAGTCATATGTATAACTAAAGCGCTTTACAAACCTTCAGTAACTGACGACAGGGACGTAGCAATACGTAGAAGTGAGATGCAGATAGTATTTACCGTGTTTAACATATGTATAGCTGTGTACTTGTCCTCAGTTACTGAATTAAGTAAGAGAAAATACTTTGGTTCCCGTTTCGTTCATAGTAGTATTTAAACAGGGGTGTTGATTGACTAGTGTTATTTATTTATTTTATATATTTGGAACCTTTTAATTCAGACTCCAAATGAAAATTTCACAAATTTCAAAAGCTTAAATGAAAAATAGCACAAATGTATTTCATTTTACATATTTTGCTTGAAAAATAGCGTCGGGAAAAGGTACAGCGAAGCGTTTAAATGAATAGAGGTTTTAATTGGTTTCATTTCAAGTTTTTCCGCCGGGACATTTCGCGATCCCGTTTTTATGATCCAAACTAGAGTTGGGCCTAATATTCGGTATTCGGCAAGTTTTCCAATGTTCGCATTCGGCATAATTATTTGTCTTGTTGCAACACTGTAAAATGTAAGCTCCTCCAGAAATTTTCAATTACTCTCTTCCATCTAGTTTCGTTTTCCCAATGTCATTAAAACGCATGATGAGAATGTTGAATCCAAAGAATGTTTGTGTGTAGTACTTTGTTGACCTGTTTTTAATAGTAGTAGTAGTAATCACTTTATTGCACACAACACAGGTTTACAGGGTTTGTGTTTAAGGAATTGACGAGGAAGCGATTCATCTTTAGCTGCTAATGTAATTGAAGCATTTTCAAATCGTTTCTATAATGATACAGATATTAGATATCAGTTCGGTAAGATTTGAACCGAACATTCGGCCGAATATTCGTATTCGGCAAACTTCATATTCGGCCCATCTCTAATCCAAACGAGCTCTGTCGTACATTAATTTTATTTTGTGCTGAAGTTATTACTTGTCTTTGAGATGGAGCTAATTAAATTGTATGTTTAAAGGATAATAAAACATTTAACAAAGAACATTAATTTGTTGAAGTGGAAAATAAAAGGTAGAAAGTGGAAAGCTTCAGACTTATAATGTAAGAAAGTTTTTTTTAATGATGAAAATTGTACAAATAGCCAAGAAATAACTACAATTAGTACTTACTTGCATTTAGTATAATCCCTCAATATATTTTATATGTTCTTAAAAAGATTTCGATGCTTGTGTTCTAGTACATATCGGCCAAAACACGAATAAATTTATCTGAAATTGCCGCCCATTGTGAACAAGAAAAAGAAAACGGTTTATTTGATAAAATAAAACATGGACCAGCTTTAATATTTATTTAATTTGCCTGGTATAAACAACATTTAACATCCCCAAAACAAGTACAATCATACAACCCTTAAACAATACCATAATTCTCATGATTATCCTAATAGATAATAAAGAGAATAACAAGTTTAGTAACGAGACCGCAGTATCACAGCGAATAAACCAACAAAACCAGACGATAATCTGCGAAACCTCGAACATTAAATAAACGAGACATTTCCAGAAAATCCGATCGTATTTGTACGGATTTGTTATTTCAATGTTCAAATCCACTTCTAATCCTAGAGAATGTAAATCTAGCACACATTTGATACGCGGATTCTTCGCGTTGGAGCTCGGCCAACTTTTGGAGCACCGTTCAGCGAAATTCACAAAAGACACTCTCGAATATTAGCCATTATAACTTGATCTTCATAGTCGTAACTCTTTTATCATCATCATTCTCCTAGCGTTTGCGCTCGGGGGTCTGATTTACTGCTTTTCTCTTCCCATTTCGCTGTATCCCAAACATCGTCTTCAAGTAACCCACAAGCATTTAAATCATTGGCGATAAGATGACATTGCGCTATCATTGCTTTGGTTTGCCCTTTCTTGTAAAGCAATTCTGTTACTACTTCAGGTGACTATAGGAGCTTACTGGTGACATATCTTACTCCGAGGCCACAACAAATGTGTTCACAAATTATTCCGTTGGATATCACTTTAAAGTGGTTGGTTCAAGTTATGGTGAATAGCTTAAGCATAATGTTAGGCATCTAGTCCTATCTGACATTCACATTTGGGTCATAATAATATTTTATCTCCAATATGGCCTGTGGTTGAGTTTGAGAGGTATAATCGTTAGCTAAACTGTTCTTTCGATCGTTTGGCCATTTGACTTTTTGCTGTGCTTGTTTGCTTTGTGTACGTTCGTATTTCAATTTGTTTTTCATCCTTTAGATAAGAAGTGAATTCGGATGAGGAAAATACTTTTTCCCCAAACCCTCTGCTCGTAAAGGCTGTCTTTATTCTTCAAAAACTGATGAATGAGAAAGTTGCATTTTATCCATGTTGGCTGGTGGACTTGACTTAAATGATTTTGGCAGATAAGTATAAATATTTGCTCAGTAATGTTCTCGTCTTAAATTCACGTTTAAATCATGATAATATTATTATTGCCAAACTGTGCACATTTAATTTTAATCAAATTGTTCGAGATTGTTCTAAAATTTTGTTTATTATTGTGTAAAGTTTTGATGCCTGTTGTTCTTTGAATTTGGTAATGTACCTACTTCAGTGCTTAGGGTCAGTTTAATGTGCTATACATTTTATAGCAAATAAAACAGACGAAATGCATACTTATAAAAGCACATTAATTAAAGTTTCTAAAACAATATTGGTAGCCACTTAGGTATATTATAATTTAAGTTTTACAATGATTAATACATTTTATTAGTTATATACATTTATTTTAATTTTGGATTTTATATTTAATGTAGATATACATCCATATTATGTACTGTCGTATTTTTATTTATGTGGTCACACATCTAAATTTGCTTACAAACCTCTTACTCAAACTTTGTAACTTTGTAAGCGTTGGCGGCTTGTATATTATGTATAAGCGTAACTTGACTTTGGTAGAATAAAGTAGGGGGTGATTTGCTATATGTGATGACGATGATGAGTGGGAGGAGAAATTATTTGGACATTTTGCATCTAAAATTGACGAGTGTTAAAAATCGTCTAGAGAATTTAATCATATTGATTAAAACACGTTTGGTCGATCAATGCCCATAGATGTCGAATATGCTTAACAAAATCCGATGTCTGTTAAATCGTGTGTAGCACCAAGCGTCGAAATTGGTTACCTACGCTCAGACGAAGCGGCTAATTCTCAATAAAATTGAATTCAAAATTTAAGGGTCTGTCCCTTTGATGTCGCGTAGGTAATTTCTTATCAAGGGACGAATACGTGATCTCCTGAATCCAAATAGGGGTAGCTACCGGTCACCTTAATCTTTTCATTTAGGAAATACCTTCATATGGGCTCCAGGGTAAAGATAACATGGGGATTCTTCCCAATGCTTTACTATCTAAATACCTTATAACCAGTATAAATCTGGCCTCGAAACTTGTTGATAATACTTGTGATTGGAGCTCATTTTAAACCGGTTTGTTTAATGATAGGACTTATGGGCCCTTACGCAGGATTAGGCGGCTAAGTTGATTTTGTCCGTTTTGAATGTCTAAGGTATTTTATTGTTTTAGGATCTGTTAGAATCAGGATGTTTGTATAATGCCAACTAGTTTGAAAGGTTGGGTTGCGGTTTTAATGTTTTTTTTTTGGGAAAAGGGTTTTTTCTTGTTTATTTTTTTTTATGTTCCTTGAGGTATCTCTACGAAGTAACATTAATAAATGTTTGAATATATACGGAATACTATAATTACTGATGCGCCATGGAAAGTTACCAAAACTGTGAAATTTTCAGTAAAGCAGATTATTAGTTGGTTCAGTTGTTTAATATAGCAAAATATTGTCCAAACATTTTGAGACATTAATTTGTTTTTAACATAATTATTGTACATCAATGAACCATTTAATTAAACGGGCACGCTAACGATAATAATAACAAATTAATTTGTAATAATAATAATATTAATTGATAATAATAACTCATAATTAATCGGAGCATTAAGTATTGTAAAATGTTATAAGGGGCATGGCACACTGCGTCCGATTCGCACGAACGAGTAGACTAATTAGGTAATATAAGTTGATAATTAGTTTTTGTAACTGAAATTGATTGATGCATAATTAGGTTTTCAGTGGGTAGTTTAATATTTTCATTAATTTAACCAAATATTTGTTGAAATATCAGGTTAACGAGTATAAATTAATTATCAGACCCAGATTACATCAGGCACATTTTGTAAATCGTGTAATGATTATTGCACGCAAAATTTGTCAATACATCTATTTTTGCTTACAATGACATACATATTATGCATATTATACATAAGTCATGAAATTGGGCCACAGAATAAATAATAGTAAGTACATACTTACTAGAGTACTACCGTACAGAAATAAAACTTCCTACAAAACCGAAGTTTGACAGCGGTTCAGGGTCGAATCATGCTGTCCCTTTCTAATATACGACACTATCCCTTTCGGATATTTAGGGTTGTCAAAATTCAAGCCATTATATTATCTGTGGTCGTTCACGCAAAGGGACGTCAAGTTGTGTCAACCCTAATAATTGCTCGGACCGAACGGATCCGAGTTTGCCCGAAGAGAGGAGTTTCGCACCCCTGATTGGGCGTACGTGTGAGAAAAAAGACAGGGTAGGTAGTTTTCTCTTTACTGTGTTTGATTTCGAGTTTTTTGGCTTTATTTTGTATTTGCGAAACCAATATTTTTTGCTCCAATTTATATTTATAGCGCCTACCTTAAATTTGATTCACAGTACATAAATGATTTAAAATATTACGTTACCTTGATTTACGTGGCTTTTGAGAGTCGAGTGTCGGCGTTTCTGTTTCCTCATTTAAGCTAATTTAAGATAAAAGCCAGACTGCCAGGAGATAAAAGTACTGGGGTCCCTTAGTCAGTTTCTGAAATACCTAGTTGTCGAGGACTAATAAGGTTTTATATCTTATTTATATGTTTTATACCTTTTGTCTATTTGTCACTTTATTATATTGTTTTACATTTATTTTTTAGTTGTCAGTAAATGCTTAAATGGTTGAAGTCTAAAATTCAAGATTAAATAGAAAGCTCCTTGATGTAGATTTTTGAACGGAAATAAATGTTCTTTCTCGATACAAAAGACTGCTTGAACACAATTCCAGTGTTTATTCCACGTACTTGTGACGCCGTTTGTCTTGCGATACACGTACGGAACGGCCATTCGTTCGACCCCTGTTTTATTATTTAGACATAATAGAACCAATTTGTTTTACGCCGATCTCTTGGGCTAGTATTTTACACCACTTATATAGAAAATTAAGTTAAAAATACTATTAATTTAACGTCTATGTGTATATATAAAATTTGTATTTTAACTGGTTGGTTGACGTAAATAAATGTATTTTCTTTATTTCTTTCTTTCTTTCTCTCTCTCTCTCTCTCCCTCTCTCTCTCTCTCTCTCTCTTTCTTTCTTTCTTTCTTTCTTTCTTTCTTTCTAATACGCTTATAACGAAATGGTCGACATTGAAACCTGAAAATCTACCTAACATTAGAACACCTTTAAAATCTTGCTAGCTATTCTACAAATTTGAGATATGCCGCTGTATAAATATTCTGGAATATCATGTCAGCCGTTTAAAATTCAGATTTCAATGAAATTCATTAAATTATTAAATTAAATACCGAAAATGCGTCGTCATCTGTTGAAATACGCCCAGGTTTTTGGTTGAGCGAGTCGGTCTGAGGATTACTCGAATGTGATAACCTAATTTCTCTTTGTAGCATTGGCCGGGAAGTAAAATGTCGCATTAAAATGGTTGTAATGTTGTAATAATATTCTTTGTTTTACAGGTAAAAAGTAGCAGGAGATTATTCTAAGTGAAGCCAACAGTGTTTAAAGTGAGTGACATAATATACTTACCTATTTTCCTATCTATTATTTATATTGTTTAGCTCTAGCCGAGACAACACTATTAAATGTATTCATCCTTACTTGACTTATCATGTACACAATCACTTTTCGAAGACATTATCACACTTTTCTCTGGAATTACGCAATACTCATCACTTAAAATGATGTTGTTTACTTAAAGAAACTCACAAAGTATTGAAATCAACCAAATAACCACTGATTTTCTAATAAGATTTTCATCAATAATCGCAGTAACGAACGGATCACCTCAAAAACATCTGACATTACGATGTCTAGATTGTCTATGAATCGTATTGTTCGAAAGACACTTAGACGTCACGTTTGTTTACATAATAAGACATGTACGTACGTAAGGAGGAATGAATACACTTTAAAGATGATGATGACGATTTAAAAAGTTTGAATACGACTCTAAGTTTTAAAACGTAAAAAATCTTTTTAAAGAGAAATGCCAGCTTTATTTCTCGCCATTTAGGTTAACCTAAAAATATTTCTCTATTTCGTTCTCAATGTACAGTGAACACTCACTTACTCACTTAACAATGGTTCGGAGCAAGTTAAATGAACGCGCCCGTAACTCAACAAGTTCTGACTGCTTGACGTGTCCGCCATTTTGAAGCAGCCATTTTGACGACGCCATTTTGACAGGCCACTGTAAATTCGCGAGGATTAAAAGTTTCGTATTTGATTTAGAGTTCATCTAAGTCTAAGCTATAGTCCGACACGAAATTGTAGAAAATAAATGAGGGCGCCACTTCCTACGTAACTGTCACATTTTTGACGTAAAATGCTTAAACATGGAAACAATTAGTATGGAAATTTTTTAGTTACATTTTATTTAATTTCTACTATTTTATGTCGCACTATAACTTTACTCTCCATTGACATGACTGCAACAAAATGTGGAATTTGATTTTATGATGGCGCTTCCTCGCCAAGTCAGTGAAGAGCAAGATGACTAGGTATCTAGACGGACTCTAGATACCTAGTCAAAATGGCACCTTTGTCATGAATGGGTGTGGATATTTTGTGACAAGGGACGATGAAAAGGGACCTCATTATTAATGGCGATTGCGACGCGTTTTAACACATTCACTGACAGCGATCCACTAGGCGGGTTCTCTTTTCGCTGCAAGGCGGAAAATACGTGTTATCGGCTACGCTCGTGGCGCGTAGCTCGCGCTGGCAGTTAATGTTACAATTTATAATGCATAGCTGCTTTACTATACCCTACCCAACTTATCAATTGGCATTGGCACCTTCTAATTTCAGTCGATCAAATTTCATATTATTTATAGGAGATTCTATCTAACTGACTACAAATACATAATAAAGCTAGATATACATTTTAACCCGCCGTTTCACAAGATTGGCAATATAATTATAAATGCCCGTCCACCCAAAACCATAAGCAGGATCACTACGGACTAGGCCAGTGGTGGGCAAAGTACGGCCCGCGGGCCATCTGCTGCCCGCGAATGGATTTCATCCGGCCCGGCGCCGGTCGTATGAAATAATTAGAATATGGGCTATATGGGATTGGCCCACGATTATCACAAATCAAAATAAATTTTGGCTACAATTCTGGCCCACCAATTGAATTTCCTAAACTTTCTGGCCCCCCATGAAGAAAGTTTGCCCACCACTGGACTATGCTCAGTCGTCAAATAGGTATTAGAAAGTGCTAATCCTATTGAACTCGATAAAACACATGAAATTAGAAAAGTGCTAATCCTATTGACGTCGATATTAAAGTATGCTCTCAGCGGGAGTCAATCGTGGAAGTGCCCCGAACGGGGTCAGCACCTTGGCCTGGGAAATGGAGCGAGTCCGAGTGCACTGACGACGGTGGCTATGAGGCTAGAGGTTTAAGATTTTAAGATGAACGCAAATTGAAAACATCGCTTGATAATTTTAAAGACGTTGTTTCACAATAATCAATAAATCATTAACAATATTATACAGTCAGCAGCAGAAGTTGCTAAGCGGGCGATGTGTTCAAAATTACCTTGACACGCTCTTATTCTCTTAACCATAAAGTCGCATCAAGATCATTTTGAACACCTGGCCCGCTTAGCAACTTCTGCTGCTGACTGTACATTACGTATGTTGAGCAACGGATACTTTGTTCCTGCGTCACGGGTGTTTTCTATGTATTTATAAATATTTATTATGTAATAACTAATAACGTTTGTCGAATTACCCACAATACAAGTTTTGAGCTTACTATGGGGTTTACTTAGTCAATTTGTGTAATAATGTTTATTTATTTATTTAAACTTTATTGCACAAAAGAAAACTTATCGTACAAAAGGCGGACTTAATGCCAAAAGACATTCTCTACCAGTCAACCTATATATATATAAGGCAAAGCAGAGAGATTGTGGGCGGTGCTACTAATCACTAAAGCTAATCTGAAATTTAACATACATATGTTCTATTACATTTATTTATTTATGTGTAGCATAGGTATAAACTTCGCAAAAATATTTTACATGAATATTTGGATAAAAAATACCTACACTAACTAATACACTAAATAACTAATTTCGGGTACTTTAGTGTTGTTTTATTAATATCTCCGTTGACATTTGTTGGAACGTAAGTCTTTCCGTGACCACAGCTGGTGCAACTCAGCTGAAACGTCGGAATTAAAGGTAAAAACAATGAAATTATATCGCGGTAGACCCGTTTGTGTAATTAAATATGTGTACAAAACGCGAGAGTTTAAAGTTAAATATAGAAATATAGAAGTATAAAAAATACCTTTCACGAACTTACTGCACGGTTCCCCGGTACTTCCAGAGTAGGGTACCCATATATCGGGTTCGCGTTAAGTTGAGTGAAACAAATTGGGCAACAAATCCCCCCTACTAGCAACATCGGTCGAAGTCGGACAAATTAATCGAATTAACTATTTGTTACCTCTCTCTCTCTGTGGTCGCTCCCTCATGACTGAGGATCGTGGTCATCGGTGGATGTGGATGCTCCACACCTGGTCTTTATGATCTGCCTCCAACGGTGCCTGTTCATCGCGTCTCTGACCTACTTATTTGTTACCTACTTGTAGGAAATTTCCGTTGCTGCAGCGTTCGAATTAATATTTAAACATTCCTTTGTTAAGTTTAGCTTTCTTGTTGTGCCGTATTATACTCGTAGGGTACCTTTTTACTTCTAATCGATTTCTTTTTAATTTAGAGTTAATACAAAAAACCGGCCAAGTGCGAGTCGGACTCACGCACGACGGGTTTCGTACCGTTACGCTAAAAACGACAAAAAAATCACGTTTGTTGTATGGGAGCCCCACTTAAATATTTGTTATATTCTGTTTTTAGTATTTGTTGTTATAACGGCAACAGAAATACATCATCTGCGAAAATTTTCACTGCCTAGCTATAACAGTTCATGAGATACAGCCTGGTGACAGACAGACAGACAGACAGACAGACGGACAGACGGGCAGCGAAGTCTTAGTAATAGGGTCCCGTTTTTACCCTTTGGGTACGGAACCCTAAAAATGACGAAACTGTTTCTAAAATTATTAACCCTCTTACTAGACTAGTGTTTCCTTACCAAACAAGTCTTTGTTTACAACAAACATGTCTGTTGGGACGAACTAGACAATAAAAAAATATTTTGTAAATGGAGTTGCCAGTCGCTTTTGAAACAATAACACTCATTGCGACGAACATAACTCACTTACTTTGGTATTCACATTGATTTTAATCGCTTTTAGTTTTTTTTATCTAGCACTATTGCTATACATTGCGGAAAATTCCCTTAAAGGGATAAGTTCGCCTTTGTACTGCCTACCCTGTGCCATAAATATGTGTTTTGTGTTTTGTACAATAAAGAGTTTATACATATATAAATTCTCTTTCAGATTCTATCATCTGAAAAATATTTTTTCGCCATAAACAGCATACGAATATCACGAATGTAGTTAACACGTTTATAAGAATTTGTGCTTTATTCCCGCCATAAATTGACAGATCTTTTAGGTGACGAAGGTTCAGCCAGCAGAGTTTTTAAAAATCAAAAATTGTCCGTCATACAACCAGAGAGATGGATGTGATAGAGTCGCACCAAGAAAAGTCTGCAGCGGATTTGATATCCCACGCAGTGTAAGTGTTATTTATACGTCATAATTTCATAGAAGTTTGACGTTTAAAATGACACTTGCACTGCGTGGGCTATCAAAATCGTTGCAGAATTTTCACGGTCTGACTCTAGACACCTTTGCAAGTATAAGTACCCCTAGCTCTACAGGTAGACATAAAATAATAGACGGATAAAGAGAAAAATAAAAATAAAAACTTTAAAATACGACTCTTTATGTTTACAGACACGCATAAAAAATAAAGCTCTTTTTTACTGTAACATAAAATTAAACAACAATTTTGAACAAATACCTGCGCGACCTTTACGCCCTAATTATGAGTTGTTTTATGTTACGTCAACAAAGTCTGAAACAAAACCAAATAAAGGGGCTTTGGGGTAATTCCATATGTCTTCGGATTAGTTCATTTTGAGTTGCTATCAAGGCTCGGAACCGGTTTTTTCTTCATACAAAAAATACCCGTATTATTACGTTCTTCTTCGTTCTTTGGTTTATTATTTTATTTTTAATGGGACAATCTAATAATTACGAAGTTGTTACCTAAATACATGATTCAGGCCTACGTAAAGAGCATAAAATATTTAAAAATATTGGGATATTTTAGGATTAAAAAAAACCGGTTCCGAGCCCTGGTTGCTATAAAGTCCTATTCACATACACACAGCAGCAGAAGTACATACCTGAGCGGATGAGGTGTTGAAAATGAGCTACACTCACTTTATAAGGTTCTGTAGTCAAATTGCCGGAAACAGCACCCTTATGGTTTTTAGGTGAGGACACTCCATACATGTTACTAAAAGAAACAAAATAAATCAGTAATCCACGTGTGACACATGATTGGATAGGTTTAAAAAACATACTTTTATAAATAATCGCAATCCATAAAAATATGTTCCACCTCTTCTGACTTTTTTACCGGGCGATTAAAAAAAGAAAAAAGGAAATACGCATACGATGAAACATGATATTTTTGTCTATAGGAGTCAGTTTTTATAACAATAGGTTACATCTGTTATCAGAAACTATCCATATTTTTAAATTATCCCAAAGCACCCACCTAAATTAAAACGTAATTATTACCCAACAGCGGCGTCAGGTGCCCGCAAGAATAACTAATAAAACTTATTAAAGTTCAAAACCAAAAGCTCTGCCACTATAATAGCTATTTTTGCTAAAATGAACCAAAGTATTTTGATCTCAGTATTGGTAATAAATATGTGTAAGCGGATCTCATATCATATAATGTGATATTTTTTTAATTTTATGTCGATTTTAACTTTAATGTATTTTCAATGTTTTTTCTAATTTTGTTAATAAATTGTGTAATTTTAGTAATTTAATAGTCAGTCAATTACACCTACGTAAAACACATATTTTTTTTTTTTTTATTTACAAAAAAAAAGTTCCTTTTTAGGGTTCCGTACCCAAAGGGTAAAACGGGACCCTATTACTAACACTCCGCTGTCCGTCCGTCCGTCCGTCCGTCCGTCTGTCACCAGGCTGTATCTCACGAACCGTGATAGACAGTTGAAATTTTCACAGATGATGTATTTCTGTTGCCGCTATAACAACAAATACTAAAAACAGAATAAAATAAAGATTTAAGTGGGGCTCCCATACAACAAACGTGATTTTTGACCTAAGTTAAGCAACGTCGGGCGGGGTCAGTACTTGGATGGGTGACCGTTTTTTTTTTGCCGTTTTTTGCATTATGGTACGGAACCCTTCGTGTGCGAGTCCGACTCGCACTTGTTTCACTTTTTTTCTCGCATTGGATTTGCAAAATTTTGCAAAAATTTTGTGTTTCCCTCGGGAGCAAAGTTTGTTTAATAATCCTTGTGCCTTGAAAATCTCGCAACGCTTGAAATCCCACATTTCAAACAACAAAACACAGGATTCCCTGCCCGATTCAAACTTTAAGACACGTCAAATATTACGGCTTACGATATGGATTAGATATGTCAGTGCCAAATGTGACGTTTCTTCAAACAAAAACGTCACTTTTGACACGGATCTAATCCATATCGTATCTAGCCGTAATATTTGACGTATCTTAAAGTTCGAATCGGGCAGTCGGTGTTCTCGTAGCAATGGGAACACACCTCCTGTTTATTTTCTCGTTCGATTTTCGCGCGGAGTGGCAAGCATCGAACCGAACGAGATTACTGTTCCGTTTAAGTTGGAGCTATAAAATTGCTTTTGAAATTCAGTTAATAGCTTCATTATAATCTTATGCAGGAACTTTGCGCTTAGATAAGTCTGCCTGTTAACGGGTAAAGGGTTAATATTCTATGAATATTGTTAGTAAGTTTAACGAGAGATGAGCATGTAATGGTACTTGGGTAAGACTGACAGTTTTTGGAATGGGCCACATAGAGATCCTGCAGCAAAAAGAGTTTTATAAAGTTTTATACTAAGTACACTTTTTTTGAGATTTGGGAATTTTTACGTTAAATTCCCAAATGTGAAAAAGTATAGTTTATAATTTTATATAAAATACTTTGAGAAAAAAAAATTGCCTTTGTATTTGAAAAATAATAGTTTTTTCCAAAATTCACAAGTATCTATAATTCACCCATTCAACAGCGGAACCACACATCGCGATGACAGCAAATAGATCTTACGCAAGGCCAGAAATGTAAGAACAAAGAAAAGTCGCCAGAAAACCGGCCATAAATCAGGGTTCGGTAACGCCGCCATTATATGCGCGTTATTTTCAGCATATTTCAGTTTACAGTTCGGGAGGGCGCATATGTAAGCTTGAAATATAATTCAATTCAATTCAATTTATTTATTTAAAGACAACAATGGCCCAAAATGGCAAAATGTCAATTTGACTCCTCAGTGACACAAATACATCGTTACACTGAAAATATATTACTGTTTAAGATTTTGCTCGTCAGATCCCTTGGTAAAGTCACTAGCTATTCTAAAATAATATGATTATATTGCTATACTGAAAATAAATGAAAAAAATTGAAATGTTTGTTGAACCTACCCTTGTATGTTGTAAATATAGTCTAGTTTCCTTGTGGATTTTTTCACGGCATTTGCTTATGATGGAAAATGTTTAAATTAAATTATATTAAACCCACAGTTTTGCATTAGCACCCTCTTAAAAAGAAAATTTAAATAAGTGTCCTGATCAAAAACGAACTTTTAGTCAAAATTTTTATTATTATGTATCATAAATATGCTTATAAGTTATAACAGTTTTGAATGACTCACGGTTAGTTCTACTAGATTGATATCGACCGGGATATGAACCGTGATTACCTTTTGCATTGTTTTCGTATCCTGTGTGAAGACATTTAATTTCCTATCTAATTGTCTATACTCCCAACTCATGTAATACTACTCTGTATACAATTGTGCATCCAATTCTTTAATTAATGATGTCAAAGAATAACTTTATGACTATTTTGTTTCCTCAACTAATTTAACCATTGCAAAGCTTCCTTATATGTAATTAAGTGCCCATAATTTTAATAAACGATGACAGAGGACATCCGTCTCGTTTCACCCGGTCGATATAAGTCATAAATATGCTTGTTATACGTGGTAGTAATGAGTATTATTTTTGTATAATGTTTTCATTTCTGAATGTAGCTGTGGCCTCAAACTGGTGACAAATGGTGTCTTCCTCCATAGTTTTGCCATAAATATAGGGCGTTCGTTTTTATTACCTTCTTGCCTGCGTTGGAATGCCGTTTACGTCTACCCTTCATACAATTTTATCTCTACTTTTAACCCTAAACTTAAAATACCTAGGAAAAAAAGTGCCGAAGTATTAAAATGTATATTTTATGTTACTTTGTCAAGCGAAAAGTTAGATAATGTGTTTGGAATATAAATCAAAGTCCGCCGCCGCGTCTGTCTGTTTGTGTGTTTGTTCGCAATAAACTCAAAAACTACTGTACGGATATGATGGCCGTTCTTGTCTACGTGACAGCGTGATAAAACGGTGTCCGTCAATTTCTATCCCACGGTGTTAAATAGTGACAGTTATTTTGTCACGTGGCTAGAGCCATCCATAATACGCCGGCTGAACGGATATTCATGCAGGTTTCACCTATCAATAGAGTGATTCTTGAGGAAGGTTTATGTGCATAATTTGTTAAAAGATAGTTGTCGTTGTCGAAGCCGGGGCGGGTCGCTATTAGTATATAAAACTTAGCACATTATACATAATAATAATTGAGAACTATTTCAAAAAAGCCTGCTCATACAGTTTAAATAAAAACGTTTCACAAAAATCCACAGTTAATTTTGCTGTAACCCGGTATACTTATAGTAAACACCCCTATAATGGACGTGACACTAATAATGAGGCGTAAATTACAAATCCTATGAAATAAGTGTTTAACATCAGGTTTTGAACATTGATGACATTTTATTAAAAACTAGTACCCACGCCAATTCCTGGGATTAGTTGTCAAGCGAAGCCCAGGCTTCCATGAGCTGTGGCAAAATGCCGGGACAACGCGAGGAAGATGATGGTGACATTTTATTAAACAATAGTCAAAGAGCTGCTTAAGTTTGACGTTTCATTAGTTCTTTAAACTCTCGCGTTTTGTACACATATTTATTTACACAAACGCAACTCAACAACAAGCAAGCTGGTGCAACTCAGCTGAAACGTCGGAATTAAAGGTAAAAACAATGAAATTATATCGCGGTAGACCCGTTTGTGTAATTAAATATGTTTCATTAGTTTATGTCTGTTTTAAAAGAAATGCCGCCATACTGTCCATGAATAGACATAGTTTTGATTTGTTAATTATGATAAAACAAATAGCAGTCCAAAAGATAAAAGACAAATAACATTAAATTTTGAATTTGAAATTGAACAACGAAACGTTGAAAAACGCACAAAACGAAACAAACTTTACAGATATCAGAGAAATATCAAAAATACTACAAATTTTCTCATTAATGTCTCTTGATTGGTGCCGTTACCATACACAGTTGGCATGAAAATGGCACAATTATCAAGCCTTAACATGGATGCATTTTGCATATATTAGCAGGGTCATAGTAACTGCATAACTCGTTCCCAGCATATTTTAGTTTACAAGAATATTTAGCTTGTGGACAAAATTATACCTCTCATGTTATTATTAAATTGTCGTGTTTAAATTTCATTTATTTAAAATAATGAAGCTCCGGCCCGGACACGGCCCGGTCTAACGTGAGTCACCCTTTAGACTGGGGTAACATTGATCATCGATTTTTAAATTATTAGGATGACTTTATACAGATACCCCCTTTTCATAAACGTTTACTAAAGTTGACAAGCCGATAATAATCGTTTATCCCTTTCCGACGTATCGGTATGATGGAAAGGGACAAACGATTATTATCGGCTTGTCAACTTTAATAAACGTTTATGAATAAGGGGGTAAGTGTTAAACATCAGTTTTTGAACATTGATGAATAAGTTGCCAACCACACCATAAATTTTTTTGGCTTGCGTTCAAAAATCAACTCACGATTTCTCAAAAATCGATGATCAATGTATCCCCGCGATTCAAAGTAACCCCAGTTCACGGTGCTTCACGAATTCATTTTCTATCACATTCTAATTTGTCATGCTTTAGTCCGTAAGGTAAAGGCGTAACCACGAGTCATTACAGAATTAGATTTATGTACAGACAACGCCAATAACATGTATACAAATTTCGCCTTATTACTAATAGAATAGGGTGCAAAAGTTGATATATATTTTTAACGTAACACTACGTGATCAAATGAAGGCCTCGATGTGCCGTTTCGCTCAAACTGTCGTAGCGTTCAGTGACACATAAATGTCAGTTTCGCGTGTCCGGGCCACAGTGTACTTGGGGAAAACAGTACGATTATTATTTTCAAAGATAAACGTCTACGTAGCGTAAGTGTAAGCAGATGAAACAACGCACCAAAATTATCTGCCACTCTTTTATAGTAGATATTACAAATACCTATAGTGATACATTTCTACAACTGGCATTTATAAATAGAGTTAGGGCCAGTTGCACCAACCATACTTGACAGACTGATCAACATCACTGAGCAAGTATGAAAACTAACTATGAAAATTCCCATACAATAAAATTTTGCGAATGCTTTAACGGTGGCAGATGGTTTGGGGCACCCGGCCCTAAGACCAAGAAAAGTCAGCAGAGATTTGACAGCACACGCAGTGTATTTCATAGAAGTTTGACGTTTAAAATAACACCTGCATTGCGTGTGTTGTCAAAATCTCTATTTTTTTTGGTGTAGCTCTATCGCGTTGTTCCGGAATTAGCATGTTTAGCAATCTAATCCAAACAATTGGTACATGCACTAGCAGGCGTTCAAATGTTTGCGTCAGTCCATCCACACTATCCTTGGTTTGGCTTTCTTATCCCTCCACATGGTTCCTAATAGGTACCTTTCTCGTCACATAACTTTCATCCCTCCCAACAAGAGTCAGTACATATCATGCTAGCCGTTAGGTACTTTTTCTGCTATGAGTACAACTTTCAGGTTACTTATTGTATATTCATTCATTAAAACATATAGGTTATTATCTACTTCCATTAGCGTGAATTATTAATTTATTAACGTTATGGCTTCGCTTATTTGCGATTCAAAATATTGTCAAGTGATTATTGTTCTGTGACTTCTGTGTTCTGTGGATAGTCCGCAAATAAACGGGTACGGTCGGTCAGGGATTATCAGATTTAATCCATACATACGCCGTATTGGCGGCACTCATTGGCCTTTTAAATCTTTGATGACACGTTTAAGCCCGGCCTCGTGTTTGCGGATTTGATTACGCTGATTAAATTTAACGGAAGCTGATGAATCAAAATGGTGGCCTAGCGGTAAGAGCGTGCGACTTTCAAACCCCGGCTCGTACCAATGAGTTTTTCGGAACTTATGTACGAAATATCATTTGATATATACCAGTCGCTTTTCGGTGAACGAAAACATCGTGAGGAACCCGGGCTAATCCTAATAAGGCCTAGTTTCCCCTCTGGGTTGGAAGGTCAGATGGCAGTCGCTTTCATAAAAATTAGTGCCTACATCATTCTTCATTCTTCCAGGTTTCCATGAGCCGTGGCAAAATGCCGGGATAACACGTAGGAAGAAGAAGGGTTTTATAAATTTTTGATATTTTTTGTTTACTTTCATATCGGGGCTAATGCCATTCGAAAATTCACAGAGAAACTAGATAATTTTGTAAGGGAAGACTCCAACGAAAACCTTAAATAGTTCAAGTTGACTCGATAGAAAGAAGTCACAAAAACATGTCTAATTTTAATTTAATTTCAGTTAAAACTAAAGAAAACTAAACTGAAAATTAAGCAAAATACGGAATTAGAAGGGCGGCCGATGCATTCAGTGATTACACTGCCCTGAACACAAAACAAAACAAGCGCGAAAGTGGTAGGAGTAGTTGCTGTGACGTCATAGAGTCGGCATTACAATTTTTTCTTTTTCTTTTAAACATATCATGTGGGATACCAAATGAAAGGACTTTGTGAGTAGTGAAAGGAGTTTGTGAAATATATAACATAGTCTAACATTTTCACTACTTGGCTAATTTGTTAAATTAGAAGAAAACGTCCAATAATTTCACAATGCAGAGTTGATTTCGAACTGCTCTAGATTGCAAAACTACTGAATGGATTATTCCAAAATATATACCAAGTGACTGTGAATGTCGGAATGTCCTCTATATCTAAGTATAATATTCAAAAATAATTCGTAAATGAATAATCTTCCTTATATAATATTTCCTCATCCCTATAAATTCAACTAACTTTCTTTATACAGAATACAGTTACCTCTTTATATAATATTGGTTGTAAATCCAACCACAGGACCTATAAAGCTGTTTAAGAGTCGTTATTCATGCAAACAAATTTGCAAGGAAATTGCGCATTCGACCCTCGCTTAGTGGACAGATATGTCTCTGACAACAGGAAATATAGTGGCATGTTGCGACGGATTTTTGAAGGGCTTGAAGCACAGACCACCTCAACTACTATACTCTGTATCTTTAGGTAGGTACCTATTTAAATAAAAGTAAACAAAATCTACCCTCAAATGGTTCCATAAGCCAGTTGAGAGGGTAGACGAAAATATTACATGATCAAATAATGTAGGTTAAAGTCAGGTCGTTCAGTGACTGATCCAGGCGGTTTTTTACCCGAAAATTTACAAATCATTTGTTTACTTTATTTAAATACCTAAGGATACAGACTATAGACGGAGCACATAAGTCAATAGAGGTCACCACACATATTCTCATCCGTATAACTTTAGTACGGCAGAACGACCTAACCATGGGCAACTGATATAAACGTCAGTTGCCCACAATTAGGTCCACTACTCGAGTCTTCTTCTTTGCCTGTCCCTCTTCCCAGTTTATCTGGGGTCGGGTCTCCTTGTATGTCTGCGCCAGAGTGCTCTGTTCTGGCTTGTCTGCGTACTCAGGTTCTCTTTCCGGATCTCTTTCTGCATGTCTGACCACCAGGTGTTGGGTGGTCTTCCCCTTCCTCGGGATTGGTTGGGTATATTTAGGGCCTTTTTAACAGAATGGTCATCATCACGTCTAAGAATATGGCCATACCAGCGCAATCGACTTTCCTTTACTTTTTCAACTATGGGTGCTACCTTAAACGATCCCCTAATAAATTCATTTCTGACCCTGTCCAGTCGAGTCACTCCTCCCGCCCATCTGAGCATTTTCATCTCGCTTGTGTGGAGTTTTTGTTCATGTACTTTCTTATAGGTCCAGCACTCTGCTCCGTATGTCATGGCTGGTCGAACAACCGTTTTGTACACTTTCCCTTTTACTCTGATGGGCATTTTGTGATCGCAGAGGACTCGATAATGATCTCCATTTAAGCCATCCGGTGTTGATACGGTGATCTACGTCTTTATCAACTTTTGCATCAGAAGTAAGTACCGACCCTAGATATTTGAAACTGTTCACTTTGGGTAGTGCTTGATTGTCTATATAAATATTGCACCCAGTTTCTTCTGTGCCTCCAAAGTTACATTCCAAATATTCGGTTTTACTCCGGCTTATACGTAGCCCGTGGCTTTCTATGCGTGTTACCCACTGACAGAGTATTTCCTGAAGGTCTGTTGCATTTTTCGATAGCAAGACGATATCATCCGCGTAAAGCATACATTCCGGTGTTGACTTTTGTATGTCTCTGGTGATGTAGTCCATGTACACGTTAAACAGTAGAGGACTCAAAGCTGATCCTTGATGGACCCCTACTTCTACGCAGAACGGATCACTGAGACCGGCAGGGCTTTTGACTTGCGTTTTGGTGTTTTTATACATATCTTGAACTATAGTTATGTAGTACTCTGGGATGTTTTGGGCTCTCATCGCCTGCCATACTAGCCTTCGGGGAACTCTATAGAACTCTGTAGCAATGCACGCGAGTCCCTTACATCTAGCAGTAACCTAAATATACACATCCGACGTATTACAACAAAACAAGTCTGTGACGCACTAAAAACTTTAAAACCTAACAGTGCAATTGGACCCGATGGAGTGCCGCCATACATCCTACGTGCCTGCGATGGTATCCTTGCCAAACCGCTGTGTCATATTTTCAACCTTTCACTTACAAAACATACATACCCATCCCCATGGAAACTCTCCCGGGTCACGCCTATACCGAAAACTGATGATAAGGTAAAAGTGGATGGGTATCGACCAATAGCCGTTCTCAACTCAGCAGCTAAAACTTTTGAGACTATTTTACATAAGGAAATTTACCGACAAATCGATCCATTCATCTGCGACGCCCAGCACGCTTTTAGGTCAGGCAGGTCAGTGAATACTAATCTACTGATTCATGTTGACTTCATCAGTAAGTGTCTTGATAACGGTACCCAAGCTGATGTAATTTATCTCGATTTCCAGAAAGCATTTGATACCGTTGACAATGACGTACTTCTAACTAAACTATGGGGTATAGGGTTCAACCACGAACTACTCGCTTTTTTTGCTGACTATCTAAAAGACAGGACACAATTTGTCAAATATGGACCCTATATTTCATCTCCGTACCATACTCGATCGGGTGTAAGTCAGGGATCAAGCCTCGGACCTTTGCTTTTCTTAATCATGGTGAACGATCTTGTGAGTGACCTCAAGTACGCCAAATGCTTACTATACGCGGATGACCTCAAGCTGGTGATGGGTATCGAGCAGGAGTCGGATTGCTTAAAGCTTCAGGAGGATCTCGATCGGGTATATCGTTGGAGCGTCGCGAACAAACTTCACTTCAATAACAGCAAGTGCCAAATAATGACATTTACACGTCGTCAACGTCCAATTAGCTTTAACTATGAGATAAACGCTCAGGCGATAAATCGTGTAGTTTCAGTTAAAGACCTTGGAGTCAAGTTTGACCGCGAGCTCACATTCCATGAGCACATTAATACCCAAGTAGCACAGATTAGCTGTATAGCAGCCGCATAATGAAGTACGAATACGCTTGAAGCTGGAATATAAAAACTGCATAAGAGCTGTATAAGCGTCTTTTCAGCTTTTATAACTCTTAAATGGGCACAAATTAGGCAGCCTTAAGTTCACATAGCTACTTAAGAGCGTTGTAGCAGCAATTTAACGGAATTATAAGGGGTAACAGGAGTTATAAGAGGTGTATATTGGCTGGGTAAGAGACCACCATTTACCCTTTATTCAGCTAATATGTCACATGTGCGCCCTAATACCGGGAAAGATTGACGTTGGGCTGAATAAAAGATAATTAATAACATACTTTTACACCTCTGCCTTAAAACTCAGCTATTATATTTAGTATAGTGACGACGAACGCAGAGGTGAACATATTTATATTGAAGCAAAAACGTTAAGCGCAACGACACCATAAGTCATTTTGTTAAAGTGTTTAGTTAAATGTTTGTACATGATCTTTTATATATTAATGCGAGAAAGATGTTTGGGAATGCAAGTTTATTGACATTATATATATACATTATCTAAGAAAATTTCAGTGCGCCACGAAAATAATCAGTATTTATTTAAATTAATGATATAAATAAGCTATGTTTAAAAACTATTTCAGTGGTTCGGACAGAATTATGAGATAAAAAGTTAATAATACGTTATAGGAAGTACTAAACTAATGATTTAGGTTAAGAACTCAGGCACAAAACCATATTGTTACCCTTAAAAGTTGGAAAAGCAATTTCAATTTTGTAGGTTATATACAATAAAATGGCGGTCAATGTTAAAAAGCAACGTGAACCGTTAAAATTCTTATATGCAGCATACGACTGTTATATATCCCACTATAAAGTCCAAGTCGTTATTTCGATACACTAGTGAACCTCTAAACAGTTATAAGGCATCTTATGAACGTTTTAACAGCCGCTATGCAGACAGTCCCAATGGTAGTATAATAGGCTGCTTAGCGGTAAACATGTTCAGCGCTAAGCCGTATTATGCGCCACATGTGTTCGATTATACGTCTATTGGTTTCATAATAGTTCACTCGTTCTCCCTTATAATAAGTCAGCGAAATAAAAGCTGCTTTAGCGGTAAACATGTTCAGCGATAAGCTGTATTATGCGCCCCATGTGTTCCATTATACGTCTATTGGCTTCATAATAGTTCATTCGTGCTTCCTCAAAAAGTCAGAATAATAAAAGCTGCTTAGCGGTAAACATGTTCAGCTATAAGTTGTATTATGCGTCCCATGTGTTCCATTTATACGTCTATTGGCTTCATATTAGTTCACTCGTGCTCCCTTAAAAGTCAGCGTAATAAAAGCTGCTTAGCGGTAAACATGTTCAGCGATAAGCTGTATTATGCGCCACGTGTGTTCCATTATACGTCTATTGGCTTCATAATAGTTCATTCGTGCTTCCTTAAAAAGTCAGCGTAATAAAAGCTGCTTAGCGGTAAACACGTTCAGCGATAAGCTGTATTATGCGCCACATGTGTTCCATTATACGTCTATTGGCTTCATATTAGTTCACTCGTGCTCCCTTAAAAGTCAGTGTAATAAAAGCTGCTTAGTGGTAAACATGTTAAGCGACAAGCTGTATTATGTGCCACATGTGTTCCATTATACGTCTATTAGCTTCATAATAGTTCACTTGTGCTCCCTTAATAAGTCAACGTAATAAAAGTCCACAATTACCTCCTTATACAGCACATGGCGTAATTTTATCCACTAAACAGACCTTATAACGGTTAAAGCATTTGATAACCCTTAAAGCTGTATAGGGTCGTAGCAAATATACCTTTATATCACTCTTTGCGTATTAATGGTAGTTTTCAGAGCCGTAATGCATCTTTTAATCAGCCCTAAGCTATATAAATATCACTGAGATCTATTATACAGCTGTAGGACCACGAGTGTGCTCTTATAAGTGTCTTAATACGCACAGAGCGTTAGATAGAACTAGAAGTGAGTAGTTATAGAGCTATCTGTGCTACTTGGGTAGCCTCGCCAAAGAGTCGTATCGGAGGTTAGGTTTCGTGATGAGGAACGTTAGGGACTTTCACAATGCCGGCGTCATCAAACTCCTCTATACGGCTCTAGTTCGTTGCAAGCTGGAAGCTGGCGCCTGTGTCTGGAGTCCTAGTGAGGCCAAGTATAAGCTTATTTTAGAAAAGGTCCAAAAAGCGTTCCTGCGCTTTTTCTACAAAAAGCTCTATGGATATTACCCATTTATGTATCCAACTAAGTTTTTACTTGGCGATCTAGGTCTTAACTCATTGGAGGTTCGTAGAGGATGCGAGCGGTTGGTAACAGTGTGTAAGGTGCTTAGTAACAAAACTAACAGCATGGAGCTACACAATGTTCTCAACTGCATAGTTGTGCCTCCGAATAACTCTCGCCGGCGACCATACCTACAGCTGTGGGACGGTACAGGACCGCGCGCGACCGCTGCGCGTCGCAACTCGCCGCTGTGCGAAATGATCAACTCACTCAACGGGCTCCTGCGCACGAATCCACAAGTGGATATTTTCATGGATAAGTGGCCTAAACTAATGTCCAGGTGTCTCGCTTATAGTGAGAGTGAATGAACGTGTGATATGTGATATAATAGGTGATGAATGGAAAACTTGTAATGTGAGATTTTATTGTTATAATTGTATAATTTTTAATGATGTTATGATGTGGTTAATTTTTTAAAATTCTATTGATATAATTGTATAAGTAGTAGCAAGTGTAATTGGTATAAGTACTGTAACCGTTCTTGTGATATTAATAAATAAATAAATAAATAAATAAATAAATAGGTCTACTACTCTATAGGTCCACTACTCGAGTATTTTAAAAATATTTATAGGTAAGCTTTAGGGGTATTCTTGGGTTATTATAGTATAAAAAAGCGTAGAATACAACTCTATTGTGCTGCTGGGTTCGTAGCATTTTACAAGTAAAATTTTACATATGTGTCGTGACTTTGTGCTTTTAGTAAACGCTTCATAATACGGTGTCTGTGTAGTCTGTGGCCTGAGTAGAAATGGTGATAGTTTCCTTTACTTTATGTCCTAGTGTGGTAAGAATAGTAGTCTTATCAGTCAAAAATCTCAGTAGCTGTTGCATTGACGTATTATATCTGAGGACTGGTCCTTACGGGCACTAAAATGTTACTAGTTCAGCGGTTTCACTCACGAATTCGAGCCAATCGTGCAGTCTAACGCAACTAGTTGCGACCAATCGCGCCCGTGATGCGAACTCATCAACCAATCACGTGCGTGATGCGAACTCATCAACCAATCGCGTTGTAGCGATGTTACACCGCTGTACTGGCCCCATTCATGCCCGATTCTTATTGCCCGTAAGGCCACTCCTGAGATATAATATTAGGGCAGTCTTGGCAGTCTTCAATGAAAGCGTTTGAACAAGATGATCGATCTCTGATGCCAGTAGTAGGAAATGTGCGAGTTAGCCGTCATGTAGCGTGATTTAAGATACCTAGGTATTTTGATAATTATTACTGACGGTTATTAACCGACGAGTAGGTACCTACCTATTTTTAAAATCCTAATAGCAGGATCATAATTTATGATATTCGAAAATTTGCTTTAGAGAAATTATAAGTAGGTTATCCCATTAGTATGGGATCGGCGCAGCATGTATCTTTCTTCTATGCTTCTCTGTCGCCCGTCATCTCATCATTCACTTTCCACATGTGTTCGATTCATATCATCTCTCACACTATATTTAAATTAAATTGCAAAAACGAGACAAACCACATCAATATTATAGCGTTACGTCTACTTAAAGTTACTGGCCATTGTTAAGATAGGTGTGCCTCAAGGTGCAATTCTAGGTCCATTATTTTTCCTTGTATTTTTATTTCGAACAAACAATATTAAATTATGGCCGCAGCAATAACAAAAATATTAATCGTCTAAAACTAAAACCACCATCAAAAGGTTTACGATGATAATGAAGCCAATATTTACACAACGGCTTACTGTGTAACCGAGGTGTTATTAATGAGCTGAATGTTGTTAAAGGTTAGTTTGCTTGTCACGGTGGCTAAATTACGTGTTCATTTTAATGGCTTTCCAGAAAAATCAATAATTTCTGAACTATTTCGTTGCTTACTTACAAATCTATTTAATATTTCCTGTGAAGGTTAAATATCAGTAATATTACTGGAATGCTGTGATATTAGATCAATAAAAAATAATAATAATAGCCTGTAGAAAATACCAAAATGTACCAAAAAATTAAAATAAATACTAGTTACTCAATCAAAATACCTAACTTATCAAACAACAATTTTGTTAAAGATATTTACCTTCACAGGAAACATTAAATAGATTTGTAACTAAGCAACGAAATAGTTCACAAATTATTGAGTTTCCTGGAAAGCCATTATAATGAACAAGTAATTTAGCCGCCGTGACAAGCAAACTAACCTGTAACAACATTCAGCTCAATAATATAATAAAGGCACTGTGAAACTATAAAAAAAAATACAACCAGACTAATAAAAATGAAATACCTACTCATACTAAATTATTTATAAGCTTATTTTAGATTTTTAGCGTTTTTTCACTTTTTGACCTGTCTAATGACTATCATAATAAAATGTTTTGACCTGAAGCGTCTTTAAAATTATTCAGTAAGGCGGCTTTAATATCTTGTTAATTTTAATGATTGCTCAGTGCGCTCGCTGGTTGTTAACTTGACGATAATTATGACGTTCCAAACTAGAACGTTGTTATTTATTATTTAGGGATTTTCAGAAAAAATGGTACCATTTACTTTTTTTTCCAAACCATCAATTTAGACTCAGGGTTATTAGGGTTATTTAGACTCAGAATCACGCCAAGAATGCGCATTAGTCGAATGAAATAATAGAAGAAACCGTAAAACTGCTCAAATATCAATTAACATAAATTAAAGCAATAGAACCTACTTACGATCTCGTAAGTAGGTTCTACCTCGAACCACGTTCGACGTGTTGCCTCTCTGTTATACTTACGTACGAATTTACAAGTGCGACAGAGAGGCAACACGTCGAACGTGACTCGCGGTAGGCCCTCAGGTCCCGGGTTCCCATCGCTCACAGGGAAGAGAGAATAGGGATGATGACACATGGAACATGAAAATGAGCAATATATCACAATAAATTGGACACTTAAATTATGGAAATGATAAAAAAATTGGTACAAACCGTATGTTTCAAAATATTTTGGAAGTTAAATATTTTGAAACATACGGTTTGTACCATAATATAAGGAAAAAATAATGGTACTTACCTACCATTCGATTTCATACATTTTATTACAAAATAACAAATTATAGTTGCTAACGGTGAAATACTGCGTTTAGGTATTAACCTAAAAGTCAAAGTCGCAATTTTTATAATTTTTCTAATGCTCCTCAGTGATCGTGACGTCATTTTGTCATCACTTGTCGTTTTGTTAGAGGTGTTTAGGGGCTATTCATAAATTACGTCATTTCAAATTAGGGGGGGGGGGGGTCTGAACATCGGATGACGGTAGCATGTCGTAGGAGGAAACGGGGTCATTCGAAGCATGATATTTGGATGATTTTAGGGGGGTGGGGGGTCAAAAATCGACAAAAAACGATGACGTAATTTATGGACAGCCCCTTAGTGAGTAGAAGACGATTGTAAGACATTGATTATATTTTATTTATTTATGTAGTTGAATGTTATAAGTATAGATTGCTTTTATTTTTGTTCAGTCAATATATTTTTCTCTCTGCACCTCTGCTGTTTGGCATGGTTGTCTGGTAGAGAATGCCATTTGGCATTAAGTCCGCCATTTGTACAGTTTTAAGTCAATAAAAATGTTGTATTTGTTTCCGAGTGGCGTATCTGTTATATTTAGTAATCTGTGGTACAGGTTAATGACATCATCAGTGAGAACTCACCACCCTACATACGGGAAAGGACTCACCCTATTAAAAATGAGAATTTCAGCAGTTTTGTAACTATGAGGCTTTTTTGTATACCTGCTAATGAATTACTGGAATTTATAATTTTCATTAATACCTACGAAAGTTTTTTTTTGTACACATACTAATGAACTACAAAATACCAGATTGATAACGTAATAAATGTTATTACAAAATACAAAACGAGCGAAATTGCAACAAACTCATAAATTTTAAACGAATTCCGCTTAATATCAAATAATTCCATCCACGGGCACTGATGATTGTATTGTGCCTCAACAAAATGTTCGACACAATCGCTATTCTGAACTTTTCGACGCAAGTCACGAGAGCTGTCGGGGCAAGCAAGAGCGATAGAGAAAATGGTCTGTCTCTATCGCTCTTGCTTATTGGAGTGACAGAGATGTAAAAAGAGCGTATGAACTATGAAGAAGTATCTGGGTATAAATCAAAAGTGATTTATAAAATTGGCTGGTTTATACTATCAGACGCGTTTAAAATATAATGGCCTTGAAGATTCAGGTGCTTATTGGTTTAGAAGACTGTTTAATTAGAAAACCAATGAATTAAAAAATGTGCACAATTTGTATAATATTATAGTTAGTACTACCACTTATCCTAGGCGGCGGTTGGTAAGGAAGCTGCGCTGTGATTTTCTAGCAGAAGGTACTTTGTACATATTCAGGTATTGTATTCTCTCCTAATCGAATCGAATATAATAGGTGAGACTAAATCGCATCGTCTCCGCTGGCTTGGCTACCTCGAAAGGATGGGTGAAGATCGGGCAGCCAAAAGGGCCTACTTGGCTCGACCAACTGGACGCCGTCTTGTTGGTCATCCTAAATACCGTTGGGCAGATAGAGTGGAGGCAGATCGGTTTGACGACCGGTCTGGCCTAGTGGGTAGTGACCCTGCCTGTGAAGCCGATGGTCCTGGGTTCGAATCCCAGTAAGGGCAATTATTTGTGTGATGACACACATATTTATTCCTGAGTCATGGTTGTTTTCTATGTATTTAAGTATTTATATATTATATATATCGTTGTCTATACCGATACCGCTCTGGACCCATAAAAGTGGCGTGCTCTTGTGTTGGTGGCCAAGACTCATATTGGGTCATCGCGCCAACCACGTAAGTAAATATTCTCTCCTACTGCCAACAACAAACAACAACACAAGTGTTTTTCAAAAGTTACTACTAAGGTATTACAAAAGATTCCGTATATAAAAACTCCTTCTTTTTATCAAGTCAGTGGAAGATATCTGGTATGTTCTTGGATTGATAAAACACTGTAAAGATTACGCAAGGTAAAATCTAATAAACCTACATCAGATAAATCTGTATATGGCAACGCTGTAAGCGCCAAATGGGTTAAGGGCTGTTTTACGGTTCCAGAAAAAAGTAGGTTTAGCTCAGTGTTTGTGTTGATTTTGTTGACCGCGGCGTTTTGCAAACTTTACGTAAGCTAAACTCGGGTTATGAGGACTTGTTTGTGAGTAGGCGAAACACTGGAGGGTTTAAGAGATCTGGGATTTTGGGTCTGCTTTTTAGCAAAAGAGGTATTAGCCTCAAATTCTTTTTTTGAATTAATACGATCTAGACTGTTTTTACGTTCCAAATTTCGTCAATGAAGAAAATCTTTGTAGTGTTTTTTTTTCTTCATAATATTATAACTAAGATTTTTATGTGAGTATCGGGAGAGACTAGTAGTTCAAAAGTATTGTAAGTACCTACCTATGTAGTTTTATGTTAAGCTAACTTAATTTATTTTTATTAGCTTAATGTATGTCTCACGATAGTTTAAATTAGATTAGTTTACTGTTTTTGCATTTGGATTTTTCATTCGCTTTTGCACACTAAACTTTTGGCTTTTAAGACGGACGAATTTACTAACACATCTATGGATACTTATGGGCAATAAATAATTTATTTATTGCTTTAGTTCGGGTCCAAAACAACTTAGGACATTATAAAAAAAATTATGAATATAAAAAAAAAATTAACTGTTTAAATACCTATGTTGATAATGTGCTAACACACATACTTAAAAAATATAACCTTTTTTCAGACCACAATTCGCTAGAATCTTATAACACTACCACCGTCTTGTCCCATGCTTCATCTACAGGATGTTTGATAAATGGGCACACGCCTGTGCTCATTTCCAAGACCGCCTTGATTGATTAGTTCCAATATTGAAATTCGCAGCCGCCTGTATCATGGTTGAGGCGGTGTTTGCTATTAAATTACTAATAAGGGAAAATAAGTGAGAAAGGAAATTGAAAGTCATTGTTACTCTAAGGACACCAATATTTAAGTGTCAGTTTCAGAGTATCAAGTAGTTCTAGTTAGTACAGTAGTACTTTTATTAGCACAGTTTATAAAACAATACAGTCATTCGACGAATACGTGCGGGGTGCGAGGGACGAGGGGTGGGTCGCGCGCACCCGAGTTAGTAGCTCGGGCCCTACTCCTTACAGGGCTAGCGTGTCCACTTAAATATTTATTATATTCTATTTAGTATTCGTTGTTATAGCGGCAACAGAAATACATCAACTGTGAAAATTTCAACAGCCTAGCTATCAGGATCAGGGTTCATGAAATACAGACAGACAGACAGACAGACGGACAGACAGACAGTAATTGTAATAGGGTCCCGTTTTTACCCTTTGGGTACGGAACCCTAAAAACACGGGGCGGGGTCGCTGCACTTAAACAAAACTTGGAGCAATCACAGTACCTATAGGTATGGGAAAAACATCAATAGTTGAGTGTATAGATCAGTGGTGGTCAAAGTACGGCCCGCGGGCCAAGTGCGGCCCGCGAAAGGATGTATCTGGCCCGCCGCTGGTCATTTAAAAAAATGTATAATATGGCCAGCAATATAATAAAAATACATTTTTGCTGTAAATCTGGCCCTCTGAAATTCCTTCAAGTTTTGGCCCCTCATGAAGAAAGTTTGCCCACCACTGGTATAGATATATGAACTCCCTGCCTGTCATTAAATTTGAAAGATCCGATTTCTGGTAGTGAGTATTTAAATATACATGATAGAATTAAATAAAGAAAACAGTTTAAATTGGTAATGTGAGTTTTATTTTATATATAAGAATCGCCATTACATTAGCAAGAATTAGACACGAGTGACATTAGACATAGAACGTCGGAAACCGGAAGTAAGTTTTAAACTACATGTCATCGACACAAATAAAATAAACCACCACAAAGGTGCAATTACATTGCTATATTTCTAACACCCCTTCTCAATGTAATTACACTTTAAAAACTTAATAAGTATTCTCAACAAATACATTAACAACAAACTTAAATGTTCTCCATACCACACATCACAAGAAAACGTGTGAGCAACTCCCTGTTTAGGGCTTTAGTGAGCATGTCTGCTGGTTGATCACTAGTTCTAACATATTTCAAAGTTAATTTATTATTCTTAACCAACTCTTTAATAAAGTGGTATCTAATGTCAACATGTTTCAGGCGCTTAACAGTGTCTGTGCAAGCAACTGAAATGGCTGACTGGTTATCACAATATATGTTCACTGGACATACACTATTAATCCCGAAATCATTCAACAAATTTATCAACCAACAGGCTTCGCTGGCTGCAACACTAAGTGCAACATACTCTGATTCCGTTGAGGATAAACTGACTGACACTTGTTTCTTTGAACTCCAAGATATCAAACAATTTGAAAATTTAAACAAGTAGCCTGTGGTGGATTTTCTATCTTTGAGATCACCACCCCAGTCTGCATCACAGAATCCCTCTAAAACATCATTTTCACATTTATATACTAATTTATAATCTAGAGTATGTTTGACATATCTTAGGACCCTTTTTAATGCTGTCAATAATATCTCATTTGCACATTTTTGATATCTACTCAACAAGGAGACAGCAAAACATAGGTCAGGCCTAGTACCAGACACTGCATACATGAGACAGCCTATAATCTGTCTACAATTCTTTTCAATACTTTTATCTACAGTGCTAGTATCAGCCTCAAATATTTTACTGTTAATATTCACATTTATTGGTGTCAACATAGGTTTACAATTCTCCATCTTAAATCTTTTAAGTACATTCTCTAAATAACTCTTTTGACTCAGTTCAGTAATGCCTGTTTGCACATTTTGTTTTATATTAATACCTAAGTAATCTGACACTAGCCCTAGGTCTTTCATTTTGAACTCTTTATTTAATTTGTTTTTAAGTTGTTCCACTTCATTTTCATTTGACCCAAAAATTAAAAAATCGTCTACATATAGCAACAGATACGTTTGGCTAGTTTTATTACACTTTGTATACAGGCAAGAGTCACAACTTGACCTAGTAAAGCCTTCTTTAACCATTACTGAATTAAATGTTTCATTCCAACATTTTGGTGAGCTCTTAAGCCCATAAAGAGACTTATTTAGTTTCACAATAGTTTTACTACCCTCATAGGCACCTTCTGGTAGGCTAACATACACATTTTCATTTATTTTACCATATAAAAAGGTTCCGGTCACATCCATCTGAATTATAGGCAATTTAAGTTTAGTTGCAATTGCTACAAACAACCTAAGAGTTGACAATTTGGCAACTGGGGCATAAATGTCATTTAAATCTAATATGTCATCTTGTTCGAACCCCCTAGCAACTAACCTGGCTTTGTACTGCGGAGTGTCCTTATTACCACTTTTAATCTTAAACACCCACTTACTACTGATCACTTTCTCACTTCCTGGATCATTCACTATTTTCCAAGTGGCATTATCTTCCAGTGTCTTCATTTCACGCTTTATAGCTTCAGACCACTTGTCAGCATCATGTCGGGTCATCGCCTCTTTGTATGTTGTAGGCTCATTTTCTGTAGTGCGGACACTCTGACAGTGACAGTTGTAAAATTCAGGTGGTTTTCTAACTCGTGTGCTTGGTTCTCTACGAGGCACTTCATTCATATCACTTAGCTCTAATGAGCTGTCACCTTCATCACCTGACGGGATATATTCACTTCCTGATTCCTCTGCACTTGAAGTCGCCGTTCTGTCACTGACGCTAGGCAACTCCCCTTCTGGCTCATTGCAGGGCTCCTCAGTTTTATTATCTTCGTTTTCTGTTGTGGTCATTGTGACTTCATGCTGACTCTCATCTTTTGATTCTTTATTTTCCAAGAAAACTATATCCCTCTTTAGTTCCACATTCTTTGTATCTGGATAGTATACTCTATAGCCTTTCACAGTATCTCCGTATCCAACCATCAATCCTTTTTCCCCTTTTCGGTCCCACTTCCTCCTCTTTTCTTTTGGAATATGAGTATACACTGGGGTACCAAATGGTTTTAACCGGTGGATGTCAAAACTTTTCCCTGACCAGACTTCATATGGGGATTTTTCACTATCTTTGCTTTTCCCAGTCCTGTTCAGTACAAATGCTGCTGTTGCGGTGGCCTCTGCCCACAACTCTTTTGGCAGGTTCTTGGCACTCAACATAGGTCTAGCAGCTTCGACCAGAATACGTATTTCACGTTCAGCTTTACCGTTCTGCTCTGCGGTGTAAGGAACGCTTGTCTGGTGTTCTATTCCGCGTCTCGAAAACATCTCCTTCACGTCTTTGTTTACAAATTCTGTTCCGTTATCACTACAAAACACTCGGACTCTGTTTCCTGTCATGTTTTCTGCTTTGTTCAGGAAATCGGAGATACAATCCTTCACCTCGTATTTGTTTTTCACAAAGTAGACTGTTCTGTAGTTCGAAAAGTCATCCTTCAATACAACGAAGTATTTTGAACCGCTTAGAGACGCAACTTCCATCGGGCCGCAAGTATCCGCGTGGATAAGTCCGCACGTTTTAGTGGTCACACTTTCGCTGTTACTAAACGGCAAGCGATGTATTTTGCCTTCGAGGCAACTTTCGCACTTGGGAACTGAAGAACTCTTTACATCAATGTTATTTTTCGCAAGCACTTTTCTGACATGATCGAAGTTTTGATGCGCTAATTTTTCATGCCACTCGATCAAGGTACCGTCCAATGTTTTAGCAACACTCGCCACATTGTTTTTAAACCGAAATTCTAAATAACAAGACTTCCCCATTCGTTTTGCGACCGCACAGACTTCGTTATTTTTACAAATTTTGCTTGACGTTTTATCTGTCACAACAACATAACCTTTAGCTGTCACACAGTCCACAGAGAATAGATTTGATTTCATTTCCGGAACAAACAAAACGTCGTCTAAGGTTGTTTCAACCCATTCACTCCCGTTATGCACTTCTACCGCCATCTGTCCATGTCCTAGCACACTAAGTCCCGCACCATTACCTACTTCGACTTTCCATTCATTTTTAGCGCTAGTAAATGTTGAAAATAGTCCACGTTCGCGGCAAATATGCTCACTCGATCCGGAATCAACCAAAAAAAGAGTCTTATTACACGGTTCTAGCGGATCAGACACAACAAACGCGTTACTTTTCTTCTGTTCTTTGTTCTTCCTAAACCAACACTGTGCTTTAGTATGTCCCCCTTTTACCACAGTAGAAGCACTTGTTATTATGTCCTTCACTCTTGTTGTTACTATTGTTGCTTCTACACTCACTGGCATAATGTCCAAGTCTGTTACACTTCATGCACTTTACATTCTTTTTATTCTTCGCTAGGAAAGCTGACGAGGACGGGGTTGGTTCTTCACCTTTTTCTTTTACTCTTTCTTCTTCTACTAGTCATCTCGCCACCAAGTTATCCATAGTTTGCTTGTCATCAGGGGCAGACTCCCAAGCTGATACAAAGTGTTTATACTCATCAGGCAACGACATTAAGACTTTTGTAATAACGAACTTATCAGAGACTTCTTCGCCCATCTGTTTGAGCTGATTCTGCATTTCCTGGATCTTTGATAGGAATGTAGACATCTCAGTCCCTGATTCGTATTTAAATTGAAAGAAACGTTGCTGTACGATGTGGATACTTGTCTCCGTCTTTTGCTCATAAACACTCTGCAGTTTCTTCCACATTTCAGCCGAGGTTGAACATGATATAATATGCAGCATGGTATTCTCTTTCATACGCGTAACCAACAAGGCTTGAGCCTTGGCATCTTTTGTCTCCCAAGTAGTTCGAGCATTACCAGCTTCTTCGGGTTTTACGCTCTTTCCCTCGACAATGTCCAACCAATTTTGACCTCGCAATAAAACGGTGGTTTGAAATTTCCATATAATCCAATTACTGGATCCTTCCAGCTTTATCAAGCTGTTATTTGTATTAAGATTCAAATCCATCTTGCTGTCCTCCCTTGCTCTTTCAGCCGAGCAAGTAAATTAATTTTGTACTTTCAACAATGGCGTCCGTACCAAACCTCACTTTTATACTGATCACCGACACATTTCTTTCGGCGATGTAATTCCTGAATTCTTTATATAATTTTACAGGAATATGTGGCTGGGCCCATAACCTGATAGAATTAAATAAAGAAAACAGTTTAAATTGGTAATGTGAGTTTTATTTTATATATAAGAATCGCCATTACATTAGCAAGAATTAGACACGAGTGACATTAGACATAGAACGTCGGAAACCGGAAGTAAGTTTTAAACTAGCTACTGTTCTACCTAAGCTTTGAGATTATAATTAAAACTTAGATATTAGGCGATATCCAATATAACTTCCTAGTTCCCATCGCTACTCAATTATTAGTTCTCAAGTTACCTGCGAATCCAAATTACTCTGAAGTACTAAGTTCCGTTTCACATTTCTAGTTCAAGTGACTTATTAGTGTGAGATCAAATTAAAGTTTCTTTAAGTTGGTGTTCTGATTTTAACTTTGGTAACCACTTTTTGAAAGTTTATTATTAGACGTAATTTCAAAGCTAGCTTGTGCTTAAAATAAGGTTTCTGCATTTGATTTACTATTTAAATACCTAAATAAACTTTAAATATTTTTTTTAAACATGTCGTTTAAATGCATGATATTTTCCAATCATTAAGACGATCGTCAAAGTCGTATCAAAACCAGCTTATACCCAAAAACAAATAAATAAAATAAAAATAAATAAATATTATAAGGACATTCTTACACAATTTGACTAAGTCCCACGGTAAGCTCAAGAAGGCTTGTGTTGTGGTTACTCAGATAAATATAATATACAAATACTTAAATACATTGAAAACATAAACTTAGGAACAAAGATCTGTGCTCATCACACAAATAAATGCCCTTACCGGGATTCGAACCTAGGACCATCGGCTGCACAGGCAGGCAGACAGGCAGGGTCACTACCCACTAGGCCAGACCGGTCGTCACACACCAAACAATCACAACAACGAACAGAACAACAAATTGTTAAATCGGGTTCTTTGTGTCTCAAAAACACAAATCATAACCTCTATCAACCTGTCACCTAATGTGTACCTACTTAATGTACACTTCGAGTCTCCAGTCAAACTGGCAATATTTCCATATATATTTTCTTGACGTACTCGTACTTGTGATAAATGATCGATTTAATGACACGTCTGGAATGGACTCTGTAAACATTTTAGTCGTGTTTGTTTGCTTAGGTGGTTTAGTCTATTTATTTGAACAACCTATATAGGTTGCCATATGGCAACTGGCATGTTTGAGATTGCTTAAGCTGGCCTTACACACCAGGGTATGCCTGCGCAGTTTTGCTCGTACAGTTCAACTGCACAGGTAAAGCTGGTTAGAAAACTGCAACTCCTCCTTTTTTCCTGTGCACTTGGTGAAACTCCGCAGGCATACCTTAGTGTGTATGGCCAGCTTTAGAATGCTATATATTTCATCATCATCATCTCCTTCTAGCCGTTTTCGACCACAGCGACTGTGTTTTACCGCTGAGAGCGTCGCTGGTGCGCTCGCGGGTAACTGACATTAAAAAGAGTGGTAAATAAAATTGCATTTTTATTTATTTCTAAAACCTGATGCTTAAAAATAAATGTGCTTACTTGCATTAAAAGCTTTTATACCAGTCGGTAGCGAATAGTGTTTCTAGGAATTTCGGCTCATGTTAATCCATGAAGGTATATGAATTAGCCATTTTCAGTGCAGCGGGAATACGAAGTAATACTCGTAATGTTGGAATTTCAGATCGATTTACAACTAGTGGCTCTGTGAGCTGTAGACCTCGCGAGCAGAGCTTTAAATAACATGGTACTAAGAGCTTTAAATATAGTAAATTAAAAAAAAAAACAATACGAAATGTATGTGTAAAAAAATACAAAAAGTTATATAATAATATCCCAGCATACAATTACTGGGGATCGAACCCAGACCCTCTGTGCAAACAGAAAAAGCGAACGTTTACAAACTGAGCCAAATAGTTCTTAGATGGGTTGACGAAATTTAGCTACTCCTTCTCAAATTAAAATTAGTTAAAACTAAATATCTCCATACCTTCGAAACCAGCGAAATAAATTTTCTGAATTTTTGGCCATTTAATCTATAAACATATCTCAAAAAGAAAACACTCGTATGGTACCGATACCACTATTTGCTTAGGCGCGAGCTATCACAACTCCGCCATTTAAAAAAAAAACAAAAAACCGGACGGACAAAAAATTTTTATTTAGACATAGAATCCAGTCACAAAATTTCACGTGATTCGGTTAAGAATTACGACCTGTAGAGGAGAACATCCGGACATACAAAAGCAAAATGCTCCAGTCGAAACGTAGACCTTCGCTACGCTCCGGTCAACTAACAATAGCACTCTTAACTGACCATTGCTAGATCTAGCCTTTGAAATAAGGGTGAAAATAGACCGGAATAGCGTACACGATTGTATATTGCGTTAATTGTTGAAAATAGACTGCCTCATATAGTTTTCGCATTTCGAAGCACAGAGGGCCTACCGGGAACCATGTTCGACGTGTTGCCTCTCTGTCGCACTTGTAAATTCGTAGGTAAGTGTGACAGAAAGGCAACACATCAAACGTTGTTCGCGGTAGGGCCTCTGGCCTTTCCGCGTCTTTGTTCACGTAGAAATCTGGTCGCGCCTCGTCAGTGGAGTTAGTCATTGTTCCAATAAGTTCTTACTTTTGCTCCCAATCCACGTTTTACTGGATAAAAATGATACTTTAGGCTGATTTAAACTTACAGAGTCATATTGTCTTTATTTTGTTATCATTTGGCCATATATCTCGCTTATGATTAAACATACGAGTAATATTATTTTAAATTGTATAGCAGGATTGTTTCATGATGATTGTGTTAAGTGTTAGATATCTTAAGTTGGAAAACTATTTTTATATTTAGGTTATAAATTAAATATAAGGGCGTAATATACAGCCATTTATCACTCGCATCGCTGTGCAGGAAAAGTTCGAGATGCTCTATCTAGTCACTACCAAAGAAACCAGTCTGTGCTGATGGACGGCATGTAATGTATTCGCGTAGTTATCAAGCAAATTGAGCGTTGGAGTTGGATACAGGCTAAAGTTTGCGTTTGATTTAAACTGTTATTGTGTGAGATACGGTTACTGATGAATAGGTTCAACCAATATACTGCTCTAGAGGAAACACAGTTGAATTAGATTGAGTAGGTACCTAGTTAAGTTGTGCAATAATGTGCGTACGCACATGTATAGTCAATTACTCATGTATGAGTGATAAAATGTCAGTCAATGTTTCGTTCTTTTCTATGTAAATATTTCATTGTATTAAAAAGATTTTTTATTGCACGGTGAGAATCTTTTTTGACATTTTTGTGTTAAAAAACTGTGGTTAATATAACTACATCAAATTGTGTAAAAAACTTTTCCATAATGTTATGGTCATAACTAGACAGGAAAATGAGGACAACGTTTGTATTTGTATGGAGAGACGGTCGCATGCGGGCCTCCATTTTCCACTCAATAGTTTTCCTTTAGTAGCTACTTAGTAGGCATACTTCGTCTCAAAACCGGTCAAGTGCGAGTCGGACTCACGGTACAAGGGTACATAACCCAATTTTTTACAATAAAAGTAATATTTACGTGGAACGTGAATGAAACGTCTTTAAAAAACCCGTAGGGGTTAGATCAAAAACTTCGTAATTAAGTCCGACTCACGCTTGACACACATTTCTAATAGGTTTTCCTGTCATCTATAGGTAAAAAAACTATTTAGTGTATTTTTTCAAAATTTTAGACCCAGTAGTTTCGGCTTTTATGAACAGCCAGAAGGTATCGCAAAAAGCACGGTTGGCTGTTCATAGAGGGGTGTTGGTGCCTACACTTATGCATGGTAGCGAGGCATCAGAGCCAAGTGAATGCAGTGGAAATGAGAGCGTTGAGAAGTGTGTGTGGTGTGAGATTGCAAGATAGAATTAGGAACAGTGTGATAAGGGAAAAATGTGGACTGAATGTAGATGTAGTGACAAAAATTGAGAAAGGTATGTTGAGCTGGTTTGGACATGTGGAAAGAATGAGTGAAAGAAGGCTAACAAAGAGAGTGTATAAGGGAGAAGTGGAAGTGGGAGTTTGAAGGGGTAGACCTCGGCGGACTTTCTCTGATCAGATCGGGGAAATCCTGAAGAAAGGCCAGGTCAAGAGCACCCTAAACCAACGAGCGTGTATGAGGAATGTTATGAAAGTGAAGGAAGCGAAAGAGGTATGTCAGGATCGTAGCAAGTGGAAATCCGTGGTCTCTGCCTACCTCTCCGGGAAATAGGCGTGATTATATGTATGTAGTTTCGGAGATAAAGGGGGGCAATGGTCGGACAGACAGACAGACGCACGAGTGATCCTATAAGGGTTCCGTTTTTTCCTTTTGAGGTACGGAATCCTAAAAATAAACGAATTTTAACTTATTTATAAAATCCAAATCCACCAAACTTAATTTTCTTACCCACTTCAATCGTCTCTATTTTAACAAGTCCACAAAGGCCGAAGTTTTATTTATGCATCCTTTTGTGTAGTTTTTAGTGAATTGGGGGGATTAATTAACGAGGGAAGTTCGGGCTGTGGTTTTCATCAAGTTCATCGTGTTTAGGGGAAATTGATGGGGTTTACATAATTGTTTTAAATGTTTGAAGGGTAAAGGAATTAGAGGGGGAATGCTTATCAATCTTATCTTTAGTAAGGGTTGGTTACACAAATAATCAAAAACTTGAAATATCGGTAAATATGGCGGCGGCATCTGTTATCTCATGGAGAACTGGCAAACTTTTTATACAAGAACATTTTTTAGTAAACCTCTTACGATAAAGTTGCCCTCCCACCACCCTCGTACCACCTGAAGGCTGCATCAGCTGGCCTTAGCTGGGCGGTACTGGAGGAGGCCGCGCAGGACCGTGAACAATGGAAATACCTTCTGAAAGCCCTAAGTCCCTGAAGAGGGACAACAGGATACCATCATCATCATCACGGACAGACGGTTGTAGTAACCAGTTCTTAAAGTTCGAGGGTGTTCGGTTCCCGTTGAATAGTATTCAATCAAAAGGGATTGCGCCCTTAAAGAACTCACGGGTAAGTTCGCCTTTGTACTAATGACGAATGTTATTTTTCCTGTTTTGTTTTGATTTTTGTACCATAAAGTGTTTTACTACTACTACTACTACTAAATCCCTGTTTGTATCAATGAGGTTTTCACAAAATACAAAAAGTAAATTTGGGGAAGATACAACTTATTGCAGGGAAGATAGTCACAGGGCAAGAACTCTCGTATTTGTATACGTACGTTACTCAGGCACAGTCAGAAAAGAAGAGCTTCACTCCTTCTGCTCTACCAACGACGCTGTAAGTAGAGTACGTGTACAAAGACTTAAAAGCGACGAAGTAACTTGTAAAAGGTCTTCCCTTATAGGCGTTCTTCTCCACATTGACCGTAGGTAAGAAATATTATTTGATTATTATACTGTAGACAATTTTTGAAGAAGAAAAAATTGTTTTGACTAATGTCAACAAGGAGGCCTTTCTCGTGGTTGGAAGAATAAAATGTGTACCTATAAAATGTGTATAAGAGATTCAAGAAAACTCAAAAAACGTTTAAACTCGTTTACATGTTGTTACAATTTCCCCGTTATATTCCAACAAGGCCTTACACGCTTGATGGATGCCGTCAGAACGATCTTAATATCTCATTCATCATGACCAGCTGCGCCAATATCAATACATGTACCTTCAAAGTGTATTGCTTCTATTAATTTCATACTAGCGCTTGCCTACGACTTCATCCTCACAGACCTTTTTAGTTCATGCGAACAATTCTTGCTATTTTATCTTTTTTTTGTGTCTAAATATTTTAGCAATTTTTTTAATGTAGATATTTTCGCACCTACTTTGAAACAATGAACACGATTTCATCTCAGCTAAATAAGTATTCAAATTACTCAGGTAACGAACCCATCCTAAAAGGTTTGTTAAATCACCCTTAATTTGCGTATCAAATGATATTCTCGACTCCACATTTCACTTTGACTTTTTAACAGGCAGTTTGGAGAAAAAGTAATTTTACGTAAATGGGAATGGGCCAGGCGTTGTTCCAGACACTTGCCAAATACGCGTAATTCTAATGCTTCAGCCAACCGGTACACAACTACACATGCGCTCTTGAGTTTGTTTGTTTCTGGAGGTCACAAGTTACATTGGTTCTTGAGAAGCTTCGAGTTGCCAATGCTATGTAAGCAATAGTAATTGTAGCAGGTTAATGGTTTCGTCCAAATCGTATCCCGGACGATTTGACGAAATGGAGGGCCTGTGTGTCGCAATCTGGGGACTCAAGTTTTTATGTGATTCTATGGCACTTCAGGCCTTTTCTAGGATTTTGGAAGTTGGAAACGGGTGGCGTTTTAATCAATTCATTAACATATTAAATCAAGTGCTGTGTCAAGCTTGTTATTTATTTATATCGATCGTCTGGTGTTTTAGCAAGTTGCCATTGGCATATACTCTTTCATCAGCCAGTAAAATAAGTTACCATCTGAATGACACTTTGTATGTTTACGGATTTTCGGATATAAATCTGGATTCTATCCTCTTTAAATTAATGCTTAAAAGCTAAGTAATTTGTGCCTTTCTGTTACAGTATTTATAATGCCGCGTCGCTACACCTTTCAAGACTTTTCGGTACCTACTGTACTAATTGTAGGTACTGCATATTATACTTATAATAATTGTTATAACCTTTTGCCATCTTTAGAAATCATGATCGTTAGTAGCTGTTAAGAAACAGTAGTAGATACAGTAATACTGTATTATTATTTGTAGACGTTATTCCTAGTCCCGTTTGATTCGTTATAAGGATTTAAATTCCATTTAGGAACGATGATGATGCGTCTTTCCATTATTGACGTTACTTTTTTACCTTCCATTCCTATCCAGTGTTGCTGTTTTTATACTGGCACTGAAGTTAAGCATTAAATAAAAAAAGATTTACTTTAAAATTGTACTATAACCCAAATAATGTTGGGTGCCATTCATATGAAAACCCTACATTTGGTGCCAATTGTATTGAACTCACTTTGGTTGGTTAATAGTTATTGTATGATAGTTCTACGTTAGACCATTGTATTATAGTTCAACGTTGGGTGTCATTATATCAGAGCCAATTATTCATATGCTAACGTTATAAACCGTTATAGCTACAAGTCACCTAGCATATGTCTGTATGTTGTAGGTACCTAAACTACTAGTATAACCTACACAATAGGAAACACACACTAATACTATACAAACTAATTTTAATATTGTCTGAAGTAAACGCCAGAATCGTGCCCTCTCGCGCACGAGAGTAGGCCTGTGCCCAGCAGTGGGACGTATATAGGCTGAGATGATGATGATAATGATGATGATGAAACGCCAGAATAACTGGAAGTACTCTTATTCATAAAAGGCACACAAACGTCGTTCACAATTGTCAGTTATTTAAGTTTTATTTATACTTTTTTGGGACAAAGTGTAAACGATTGAATAGAAAGTATCAAAGGGTACGATTTCATTGAGTTCCTTAGCAACCCTGCAGTATGAACCCTTTAAATTGCACTATAAACGTAATCCATTTATCAGAATAGCTCCAAAGCAACAAAGAAAATAGTTTCGCTTTTTTCACGAAACACTTTGAAGCCGTTGCTTTTAACCAGCAGTCTTAAGTAGAATGGAAAAAGTGAGATTAGATCTTTTTATTCCCGGGTCCGAATATTGACCCTCGAGGCATTCCAGGGAGCGATGAAGTTTGGGAGCGGTACGCATTCAAATGAAGGTAGTTAATGTTTTGCTGCCAAGTGAGGTGAAGCTTAATTGAGATAACGAATGGCTGTTAAGAGGAGTTTAATGCTATTATTATTTTATCGCACAAGTTTATTAACTGGGGAAACAATCATGCCATTAAAATGCTTTCTAATAGCTTATATTGGGTGTCTCTTATTGATATCCTTTATTTAAAACTTAAAAAAACAGTCTACATGTTTTCTTTGTTATTTCTTCTCGGGTTCTTTGGAGATTTAAGTAAGAAGAAAAAAAGAATAAAATCCGTATCCTTTTAATTTTTTTTCTTTTAGCTCCTCATTTGTTTCTAGGTCACGAGAGAACTTTGATGACGTCCCTTTTTAATTGCACGTAACCTTTTTCGTTTTGTTTCTTTTATATACCTATGATAAATGTCGATAAACAAATAAAAAGGTTCAAGGTATAAACAAAAAATGTAAATGTCGAAATGTTCAATGTTCTATAAATTTTCTATTACTTTATTAGTAATATGTACTGTGAACGCCTTTATTAAACAACTTCGAAGGAGACCTAAAATGAGAGTTTTTATACCAACGAAAAATACTTAGTTCATCCGAAACAATTTTATTTACTTTCTATTATATCCTTTCAAATCGTTATGTAAAATTCCTTCCAGTGGGGTATCAATAGCTTTTTTATCACTTGTACCTATTGTCCGCATTGAAATCAAGATAAATGACTCGCTGGATTAATGATGGCTGCCAGGGCCAGGTCTGACTAATGTTTAGAATTTGTCCGGTATTCACACGCGCCCTTAGATGTCCACCAGAATTATTACCGGCAATAATGTTTCTTGGACTAATATTCCGGATATTAATGGCTTCAGCTTGGTGCCTGTGGACACTGTGGTACAGTCGCGGACTTTAATTATTAGGACGTTTAGTCTACCGATTAACTAAGGCAGTTGCTAAGAACTTAGTGTTTAGAATTTCTTTTGTTTTTCGCAAACAGGTTATAATATATGAAAAACCTCTCCACCTTCCTTATTGATTAAAGTTAAAAATAGATGATCTTTTCCAGCTGCGCGAATACATTACTAGAATCGGTGACCTTTTTCCGAATCGAAAGATTTAATCTTATTTAATTCCACCTCGACCTATGTGGCGGAACTTTGTGCCAACGCTACTAGTGACTTCAAATGGACCAAATAGAATATACCTACTCAAAGTAGTGAACCAAACTTTACTGCAGATTACTTGGAGGCTCTTACGGATACATTTTGTAAACTTTATACGGTAAAATAAAACTTGAGGGGCTTTTTAAGCCGTTTTAATTCGGATAAGGAAGGGATCGGTGAAGTACTTTTAAAGTTGCCAACTGAAGAATTTGTAAAGAATGTCTGGGAATAGATTAGGGGTCGTTATTTATTTTTAGTATCACGATGAACTTATAAGTTTGAAGCAGGAATCCAGTTTCTTTTACGTTTAAGAAAATATTATTATAATAATGAATGAAGAAATAATTATCAAATAGAGTCAGACCAAGCTTACGAGGCATATTATTGTGTAATGACAAAGTGTGGAAATATCATCGTTTTATATTTATAATGAATAATCATTTAAATAATAATGCTGGATTTCACCACCTCATTGCCACTAACACGCATATTCACTTTTCATAAATATGAATGAGACTTAGCATTTAGGATTTTATATCTAACTAATATTATTATTATTTTCAAGTTATATCGTTTTGCGTTTTACTGTATAAAAGTCCCTTTATACTCTCCTTAAGTACAATTATCTAAGTGAATTATATTATAACCCTTAGAGTAACAGGATACAGGAAAACGGTAAAACAGTTATTTAGTTTTGGTTTCTGAAAATGACTTTCCACATACAAAGTATAAGCTAGGTTGGTATTTAATTTTACTTTTACTGTGGATGCTGTGTTCTAGTCTCACTTTATTGATACTACTTTAATAGACATCCTTTCATGAAAACTGTTATCACTCGACCACTTAAATTGCCAACTTATAACCCTTCGCATTATATATTCCTCTGGTCATCCCGCCCTTTGCCACAATACGTAATGGAAATAAACGTCCACCCGACGACCGTAAAGTGTCCGACAAAATTAGGACAGGCCATGAAGACATCTGCAAATCGGGATCCTTACATAAAAAGACATCCCTGGAGAAGCAATAAAAGAAGGGCGGAGATTTCTTCAGTCTTAAGGGCCGTCATTACTATGTTGGCAGAAAATTAAATGGAATTCATGACAATCTATGGGCTGTTTTATGCTCGGATAGATTGAGTGAATGAATCTAAATATGTAGGTTTGGTATGCAGCTGTATATATATTATCCACTTTATTATAATACTAGCTTTTGCCCGCGACTTCGTCTGCGTGGAAATTCCCTCACTAATCACTATCACTAGTCACTAATTAGTGACAGCAGCTAAAGTAGGTATAGCGTCTGGATAATGCTAATAGCAATCATTCAATTCGCGCATTGCTTACTTCAATTATTAGGCAATTCATTAACTCTTTCCATTCCACCCCCCTTTGCACTCTCTTCAGGGATGATTTCCGACGTATAAACTATCCTATGTCCTTCCCCTGGACTCAAACTATCTCTATTTACCAAATTTCAACTAAATCGGTTCAGCGGCTTAAGCGTGAAGAGGTTAATAATATATAATATTATTAGTATGGATATGATTCTGTATCTATGCAAACGTGTATTTCATCTAACAAATCAGAGGCTAAAACACAATGGCAATCCAAACCACAGATCCGCCTGTCACAGAAAGAAAACAATTAATAACAATCACTCGAGACCTTTTGTTTTTACAGGTCTTTTCTCTGATCGTTTGTTGCTTATTTATTGACCGATAAATGTATGTTCCGTACAATAAAATATCTAAATAAGAAATAAGTTCGTCTTGTACTATATTTATGTTCTATCTGATGTACCTGAAGGTATTCCTCTCTTCCGTACAATAAAGTGTTGCTTACTTACTTAAATTCTACTGGGTATGTACCTCTATGTTCAAAGTGACGCTAACGATTTAAGCCCAATCAATGATAAGTAGTTCTTTGTCGTTATGACATTTATGACTAACGCATATAATAATGTACTTATGTGATGCTAGAGACGTTGGCTCCAATCTCCGGATAGGTATTGTATTTGAGCAGGTTTTAGGTTTCCACTAGCTAAGAAAATATACCTTGTTAAAAAAATTGTGAGAACGATTATGTTATAAAACTTTTATATTATCGCTTGTTAAAATAGTTCTGCCCCCGTATTATGGATGGCTTTATCCATCTTTATCCACGTGATAAAATAACTGTCACTTTTTAACACCGTGTAATAGAAAGTGACGGACACCGTTTTATCACGCTGTCACGTAGACAAGAACGACCATCATAGGCATCCTGAATTAGTCAAACTATTACATTTTTATACCCCTTCATGTCGATTAATATGTTGTAAGAACTGTCTCACAGCATTCGAGCAGGATTTAGGTCTCCACTAGATATACTCGTAGTTATAGGAATTGTTAGAACTAGTATGTAAATGTTCTTACCGCTTTGGGCTACATATTTGCATGCGTCTAGAGATATGAAGTTAGACTGTAAACGTACCTGTCAAATTTATTGGACTTAGGGGACTATTCGCATATATTATCTTACTAATTCATAGAGTATCTATAGTCCTATATGTCATACTGAAAACTAACGAACATAATATTATTATCTCTAACTGAAACCCCTGAGAGTTATTTGAAAATATGAATATAAATTAACTCTCTCTCGAGAAGAATTCTTCATTTAGAAGTAGTTTTTCATTTATGAAATATCATAAATTTCAACTAACGACGGTAATCATAAAACATTAACTAACTACAAACACTTGGTAACTTAAAACATTTAATTCTCAAACTCCAAACACCCTCAGCCCCCGAGAATTGAATATTTAAGCTAAGGTACCTTTTAATGGCAGCAATCATTCAATTATTTTTTCACCACACCAGCTCGGAAAGGCTTACTTTGCACTTCAAAAACTGATAGCAAAGTTGCATTTTATTCACATGTGAGGCAAAGTAATCAAATGCAAATTTTGAGTTGTTTTCTTATGTTTGCTGGTAGAATTGACTTTTAAATGATGATTTTGGATGATAAATATTTAATAACTTTCATTTGGATTTGATTTGGTTTGATTTTGTTTGATATTTTACATTTAATATTTGCTTCGGGTTGGTGTGGTGAAAAATTTTGTGTTTCATTCGGGGGCAAATTTTGTTTAACCCTCGTGCTTTGAAACCCTCGCAACGCTCAAGATTCCATTTATCGAACCACTCGCTATGCTCGTGGTTCAATTTTGGAATCTTTCGCTTGCTCGGATATCAATATTAGCACGAGCGGTTAAACAACAACTTTGCCCCCTTGTAAAAAAAAAACTATTAATCATTTAATTTTGTAGGTAAGTATTAAATATCGACACGAATAAAGTGCCAAAAATAACTACAAACTTTACTTTAGTATATGGTGGTACCTACATATTTTTGGCACTTTGTCCGTATCCGTATGGATAATGAATACCTTGATCACAGTCTATCAAACAATACAGTCATTCGACGAAGCCGTCTAGACAGGGCAATCGTGCGGGGTGCGCTGGGCGAGGGGCGGGTCGCGCGCACCCGAGCTGCATACATCGCCATTGTTAGTAGCTCGGGACTACTTACAGGGCTAGCGTGTCTTATTTGAAATGCTCTTTGTCTATTGGGCAGTTGTGTAAAAGTTTGTGACAACCCTACTGTGTTCTTATGCGGTGTCGGCATTGACGCAAACATTAAAGGCCGATACTGTTAAGTACTTTTTACACTGTGCCTTGACTGTACTAATGACATTAAGCTGATTGTTTGATATGACCGCCTGTTGTCTACATTTCTTTTTCATGTTGCTTTCATTTGTATTTTGATAAACAATAAAGAATATGATAATTTAGAGTATTGTATCACAAATACACCCAATTTACTTCTATTTCTTAGGTCAAAGAGAATTCAGATTGTCAAAGTAAATTATGTAACCACATGTATAGCCACAGTAAATTTACTGCGGTCTTTCGACAGAAGATTAAAACTGTTAGAACGCCATTTGACTTTGATCCTTATTGTTTCACTGATATGTGTTAACTTATTAAATATTAATATTAACGCCATCTACTCGACAGTAGCCCATAGCTATGGTGCAATCTTTTCGAGCGATGGCGCCATAACCTTTGGCTTTTGTCGAGTAGATGGCGTGAATTTCAATATTTAACAAATTAACACATATCAGTGAAAGAATAAGGATCAAAGTCAAATGGCGTTCTAACAGTTTCAATATTCTGTCGAAAGATGGCAGTAAATGTCTGGCTACAAAATTTATCATGACAGTAACTCTCTATACACTCTATTCTCTTTGTTATGGGTAATAGCACCTTAAAGATAAAGTCCCAGCAGCGCAGCGTGACAATCGCAGTTGATTTTATGAAATCAGACCAACAACGAGAGCCATTTAAAAAGAATTCGCGTTTGCGAACGTCGTAAAACATAGATCACCTCCAATAGACTTCAGATTATTTGAGCGTTTTCCCAAAAAAAATTACATTTCATTCATGTCTTCAAAATATTGACTTCTTGGGCTCATTTTACTCAGAATCATTTGTACATTCAAGCTTCATAACATGAAAAAATGTGTCCCAAGATTTCCTTTCCAGGTCGTCACATTTTTGTATGAATATTTTTTTATTTGTATGAACGTGACGCATTGCAAAAATATTTTTTTATACAACATTTTGGGATACATTTTTTCATGATGATGATGAGGGATGAGGCGTGAATGTACAAATGATTCTGAGTAAAATGTACTGTCAAGAAGTCAATATTTTTAAGACATGAATGAAATGTACCTACATTTTTTTGGAAAACGCTCATTTAGCGTGTGTGAAGATTCACAATCACCACATTCTTTTTTAAATAGGTACATACTACGACGCAAAGCCGAAAGTTATATCGTACACCATTTTATACACAGTTCAGCATATAATTAAGGTTTTGTTGTTATTAAATTTGTAATACGAATGACAAAGAGTCGCATTAAATTAATAATCGGGTGCCAATGCCAATACCTATTGATTACGGCACAGAATATATAATAATATTTTGTGTAGAACTCTCACTGCCTATCAAAACTGTTTAATCTAGGCAGATCACTCTCTAGAGGGGCACATGATTCGTTCGTAGACTGACCTTCTATTGTTGCTATGACTGACTAAACTGTACCTAGCATGTCCAAGAATTTGAGTAATATACCACTAGCTACGGGTAGTCTTAATGTAGGTACCTATGCTCTGTCTCGTATGTAAGTAATCTGTGACCATAAAACATCAGAGCGCGAATATACGGCAAGAAAATTAGCTTTGTAAGGAATATAACCCTGTATTTCAAGAATCCTTCGAAGTTTATCAGCAAATTAAATTCAAGAAACTGGATAACTTGTAGCTAAAGCATAATTGTACATGAAGCTAAACTCAGGCTTGTTTTATAAAACATGAGTATTAATAGTATAATATATTAATATTTTGTAAGACTATCGAAATCATTACCTAGCATATAATAAAACTAAAGACATAAAATGATATTATTTTGTACGAAGAAAAAATATCTTTAAACTGCGGGAAAATGCATAGAGTTAGACCAAGAAAAGTCTGCAGTGATTTTGATAGCCCACGCAGTGCAAGTGTTATTTATACGTCATAATTTTATAGAAGTTTGACGTTTAAAATAATACTTGCACTGCGTGGGCTATCAAAATCGTTTTTTTGGTCTAACTCTAGAGCGAGCCCAAGCTAAAGAGAAATGGAGTGGAATGAAGGAGGTTTACACTCACGAGGTTGAGAAAGGCTAAGAAGAAGAAGTGATTGTAAGGATAGCATTTATTTAGCGCAGTATAGGTACTCAACACTGAACTCATTAAGAGCCAACGGGAGTGGTCATTTCTCCATACAAACGTACTCCCCGTTTTCCTCCGTGGTTTTTGAAGCTAGAGCAATGATTTTTTCAACTCAGATTAATATTGTCAATATCTGTGTCGGACCGTTTTGATTTTTTGATATTTTTGTTTTTTAAGGCGCTAGAGCCCTTCAAAAATGGCCAAAATGGCCTAATTGACTATGCCGCAATGAGAGGCGTGGCATTCAAAACTGATATCAATTAGCCAAAAAAGCAAAACGGTCCGACACAGATAATTTCATAATCATTTAGATTTCCAAATTTGGTTACGATTGGTTAAGTTTTGGAGGAGGAAACAGAGGAGTACGAAGCCTCGATTTTTGAGATTTTTACGCAGGATTTTTCGCCTTGTCCTTATCGCACTACTTTTAGGTGCCGCTTCCGTTAGCGAGACGGGTATATTTACCTAAAATATTTAAAACTCAGCTCCTGTTTCGTCTTAATGTCCCTCTAACTAAATAGGTGTTTAGTTATTAACAATATAGGTAAATAATACAAACTTAATACTTAAGTAAGTACCTTATAAAATAAAATAACTTTTCATATCTCATGCTCTGAAAGTGGGTCGTTGTTGTTCTAAAAGGTGCGCAGAAAGTGATACGTTTATGCTCTAGCGCAGAAAAGTGGTGTACTCCTCTGCGTCCCCGTCCCATGAACAACTGGGTGGAAACAAAATGGAAAAATAGTGTCTTTATTTCCTCGTCTGGAACAATTGGTAATTCTTTAATTTTACAAATCCCACGTTGATCCTTATTTTATAAAAAATGATGTAAGTAATTTGTTAAAAACAAATTATTCTTGATTTCTTTCGTTGAATTCTATTTACTCGATTTCATAAAGCGGGAACCAAAAGGAATACACCAAAAATCTTTTTTTTAAACCTTACGCTTGCGTAAATGAGCAAAGGCAGAATCTTATACAGCCACAGTTAAACGTTTGTACGATTTGATTAAATTGGTTTTTAAAGTTATTTAGAACTATATTCATTAAAATAAAATACAAGATAAAAATTTCTTATATTATTAATTAAATTGTTATTTAATATTAAAAATACTTTTATCATATTATTACGTGATGCGGCGCACTATGGTCGCGGTGCGGTCCGGTAGTCTGTTGCGGCTTTTAGAACGAAAAAGTATAAAATTAAAAAAGTACGAGGCAATCCCGCTCATTTTCATACTATAATGAACAAATTATTTTAAAATTGTTGTAGTTTGTTAAAAAATGTGTGTTTTCGTAAATATTGCAATCTAAATGATTTTGGCTAGGGGTGATTAATCTTCACGCATGTAAAGTCTCCGATTGCAAGTAAGTCCTAAGGAAAAAATCATGGCCGTAGGTCTGTTATGTACTTCAATTACTGATTTTGCGAAATTGCCTTGTCTTGTTTGGTTTCCTCGCATTCGATATGAAAAGTAGAGTGTTTAACTCGGGTGAAAGGCACCGTTTCTGTCTCGGACTATTGGCGCTCTCACTGCGTTCGAGCGCCAAACTACCTCGACAGAAATGGGTGCCTTTCAACCCTTGGTTAACAATCTACTAAAAACTAAGCCTAAAAAATAATAATCCTTAAAACCTACCTTCTAAGCCTAGGCTCCTCGGGAAGGTGCCTATCACGCAGGCACAGCATTCCCGCTCTGTATAGCGATAGCAATCCTAAATGTATTAAGCGCATTAATTTTATTTAAGTAAGCATTAGCATTTATTTCGTAAGCCATCATTTTGAATCTCAAGATGTAAATACGAATTAGACAAATATTTATAAATTTTCATTACCAACCAAAGTACTATAGATAAGAGCCATAAATCAAATTCTGTCATCCGCTATTAATCCCCAAGAGCCGTAAAGAGTACTTTTCCGCGGTTATTTTGTTTATTTCCCTGACTCGGTAACTGAATAACAAATGGGGCATTATTGCTAACATTAACGCGGGATTTGGCTGTTTGTTGGTAAAGCCACATCGGCAATTATGGGAATGTATGGCTAAATAACAGAGATTTTGATTATTGATTATATAGGGCGTCGCGTTCAGAAGAAATGAAGGCCAATGATAAGCTACCCACACTAGTGTCTTTCGCCAACGTTGCGTCGAGCAGCAGCCATAGAGTTGATTAGACGCCGACGCTCGGGATACGCTAGTGTGGAGTGGCCCTAAAAGGGGTAAGACAAGCATTTGTACTTTTTAGGGTTCCGTACCCAAAGAATAAAAACGGGACCATATTACTAAGACTCCGCTGTCCGTCTGTCTGTCACCGGGCTGTATCTCATGAACCGTGATAGCTAACAGTTGAAATTTTCACAGAGATGTATTTCTGTTGCCGCTATAACAACAAATACTAAAAACAGAATATAATAAATATTTAAGCGGGGCTCCCATATAACAAACGTGATTTTTTTGCCGTTTATTGCGTAATGGCACGGAACCCTCCGTGCGCGAGTCAGACTCGCACTTGGCCGGTTTTTTATGTTATTATTTCTATTCTAACCTCACTACATCGTCTCGTAATACTCTTGAGACTGGTGACACTGTGGGTTACACCGTATCGCCGCCGGTTGAACGCAATGCTTTGGAAATAAACGGCTTTCCTCATGGAAGTCCCCGGGGTCACATGAGTGCACGGAATATTGCTTTTTGCAGCTGATATAGCAGTTGGAACCGTTAAGTAATATTAGTGGTGGTAATGCTCGTAGTTTCTACGATTTTACAATTATTGTAGAAAACGGAACCCTTAGGTATAGGATCACTTTGTTGTTCGTCCGTCCTCCGTCCGCCAGTCTGTCTGTCAGGACCCTTTATGTCGGTAACGCATAGAGATATTAAGTTTAAATTTTATTTTATTTTTATTTTATTTTATTTATTTCCACACTTACAACTATCTTTACAGGTGCTAAACCTAAGACAATAGTGCAACTATTAACATATATAATTATATATCTATCTAACATATGTATATCTCTAATTGATGTTATGTCGCATATAACATAATATGAACAATGTGGACTTAGTGAATTCAGTCAGAGAACACCAAAACAAATCAATGTTCTCGGCGACTAGGTTAAGGGTCCGCACCGCGCGCGTCAGCGGCGCCTTCCCGAGCAGGTTGGTGCGCCCGCGCCGCTCGGCCAGCAGCCGCGGCCGGAGCCGCCGCCACACGTACCTGTCGGGCACGTACAGGCTCACACAGCTCAACACAACACTGTTGTAGGCTTTCCCCCGCAGCAATCGGAACAAGTATGTCGCCAGACACAGCTCTCTGCGCACCTGCAACTCGTTGTATCCCACCATGCCCAGGACAAACAACGTGGGATACATAAGAGGGTAAAAAGGATATACTCCATATTGTCGTAAATACAGAAAACGAATAAATTTATTTTGTATACGTTCGATCATTAACTGGTATTTCGCCTCATGCGGAGCCCAGATTACTGCATTACATTCGAGATTGCTGCGGACTAGAGCATTATATAAAGCCGCAACTGCTCCAATGTTCGTAAAGCTGTGAGACCGACGCAGTACAAAACCAAGCATCCTGTAAGCTTTTTTACAAATATTTTTAATATGATCCCGAAATCTCAAATCAGATGTAAATTTTAAACCTAAATCTTTAACCTCTGTTACTTTTTTTAAATTTTCGGCTTGGATATAGTAGTCGTGACAGATAGGGGTGTGCGCACGAGAAAAAGTAATAGTCACGCACTTGGATGAGTTAAAATATAACTTGTTACTTTCACTCCATAAAACGACCCTGTCTATATCGCTCTGGAATTTGACGCAATCTGCAGCACTATTTATGGGTAAAAATAACTTTAAATCATCCGCAAACAGTAAGCATCCTGCATGTCTGATAATCTGGGGCAAGTCATTTACCATTATAATAAATTCTAAAGGACCAAGGTTGCTTCCTTGACTTACTCCAGACCTCACAACATAAGGATCCGACCTGTGTCCGGCGTACTCCACATACTGCCGCCTGTCAGTCATGTAACTCGCAAAGAATTTCAATAAGTGAGGAGTCAAGCCGACGCCAGCCAACTTTCTTAGCAGGATGTCATTATCGACGACGTCGAACGCTTTTTTAAAATCAAAATAGGCGGCGTCAACCTGGCCCCCACTGTCCACCACTGGCATAATCTGGGACACGTAGCTGAGCAAGTTAGTAGTTGTACTACAACCCGGCCGAAACCCGTGTTGCGCGTCCGAAAGCTGGCTCTGTATCTGTTTATAAATCATATTTTGTAGCGCTGACTCAAAAGCTTTTGCGGGCGTGGACAACACTGCAACCGGCCTATATCCATCAACCCCCGTGCCACCTCCCCCTTTAGGAACCGGGACTACACGAGTTGTTTTCCATAACTCTGGGAACACTTCGTCGCGCAAACAAGTGTTATAAATATGTAGAAGCGGTTGACTTAACACAAACCGGCAGTCTCTAAATAAAAAAGCCGGGATGCCATCAGGTCCGGCCGAGCGCTTTGGTTTAAGGTTCTTCAGAGCTCTCATCACATCAGCCAAATGCAGCATTTCAAAGTGTATTCGCAAGGAGCTTGACACGCATTCTGCCTCCGCGACGGCTGCGTTCACGTCCAGCTCCGCTGGAACGGTGCTATACACAGATTGAAAGAACTCTGCAAATTCTTTAGCACACTCGTTCTCGTGGAGAGCCATTCCGTCCTTAAAAATCTTCTGAGTGCTACCATGCGTGGTCTTAGACTTTACATAGTTCCAAAAAGCCCTTGGGTCCTCCTTCAGATGAGCTTGGACCCGTTCCTGATATTGTACGTAAGCCATTTTAATCAAATATTTTACCCGTGCCCTACACTTTGCAAACGCGTTATAAGTTTCAGAGGATTTTTCAACTTTATATTTTTTATGAAGGGCCGCTTTAGACTTTATTTCACGAATAACATCAGCGCTATACCAATCAGGATAAGTGTATCTAAAAGAACAAGGCCTTTGCGTTTTTTTAGGCACATATTCGGTTATAACGCTGTTGATAATTTCGTAAAAATAACGCATACATTCTTCTACAGTATTAAAATTATATAGCGGAGTCCAGTCAATGGACGATAGTGACGCGTATAACTGCGGATAGTCTGCCTTAGCAAAGTTCCACCTGTGTTGCGCCTGACCGTCGGCATCAGCGTCGGAGCGGCTCGCGCCCCCGCGCCCCCGCGCCCCGCCCCGCGGCACCGACACCGACACCTCAAGCGGCGGATGGTATGCGTCAACCGGCACCAGCACCTCCGACGCTGCGCGTACGGTAACATTCTCCCCCAATGATGTTAAAACAAGGTCTAATTGTCTATTGTTACAATTTTCTATTTTGTTTCGCTGACTGAATCCACAATAAGTCTGAAAAAATTCAAAATAATCGCTAACATAGGTAGTACAAGAATGTAAGTTGAAATCTCCTACCACCACTACTCGGCTATGCGAAACACATAATTGTTCTATAATCCTAAATAAAAACAAATAATCGCATTCTTTACTATTGGGCGGTATGTAAACAACGCAACACAAAAACAACAACTTATCCCGCTTGTACACATTCGCACAGACGAGTTCGAACACCTTATCGCTCACGGTGACGTCACCCGGCAACTGCACGCTCCTTAGCCCGATGCGCGGTGGGGCCACGAGAAACACGCCGCCTTGTTTTCGTCCATCTGTGCGGTCACATCTGACAATGTTATAGCCCCGCGGTATTATTTCAGCATCGGTAATAGACTGATTGCATCCTGATTCTGTAATTGCAAACAAATCTGCACTTGAGGACGCCAATCCTAAATAAAAAATTTCCAACTTTGTTCGAAGTCCTCGCACGTTTTGGTAATATACCTCAAATGTTTTATTTTGGGATATATTTAGGGTCTCTGGGTTTTCGAAACCACACCCACTCGCTGAACTCGACGCCAGTGGGCCAAACAGTCGGGTCACACAATTGATCGTAATAACTTTCTGGAACACTTATTATGAAAGATGCATAGTCTCTTTCCGTTTTATGTTTTATTTGCTCCACCTTTACTACACAATCATTTCCACATATTTCTTTGACGTATGTTTCTAGTTTTTCTACCGTTACTCCTTTTTTTAACCGCCATACATGCAGATATTTTTTACGTTCTGCACCTTGAATATCTCCCGCGTTCGATTTGGCACCTATTTTTACTTCGTTATTAGGGAACCTACTTCTCCTTTTTTTCCTCTTTGCTTCTTCCCATTCTCCTTCATTACTTTCGATATTTTCCATAATTTTCTCGGTATTATTTATACTTGATAAATCTACCAAAGTAGTGTTGCCCGCTGGCTGCTTCTTATCCGCGCGTGAACTATCTTGTTTAGTGGCCCCACTTTGTTGTGATGACGTAATGGGAAGTTTGGTACCTGCCGCTGGTGAGTTGTTTGGGCGCAATTTTTCTGACACCGCGGGTAGATTCTGTGTGGTCACCTTTGCATACGATTGTATTGGTGTTTGTGCACTAGGAGATAAAGTTTGACTTTTTCCTTTAATTTCCATGCCACTAATGCAAGCCTCCAGTTGTTCATTTCTTTTTTTCAATTGTTTTACTTGGTCTTCTAGTTCGCTAACGTTACTTATTTTTTCTTGCGCTACCTTTATTTGCTCGCGTAATTCTTTCAACTCCGATTGATTTTTAATAAACAGATTCTCTAACTGTTTAAATGCTTCCACTTGATTATCCAACCGAATCAAAATCTCGGTCCGGAAGCCACTAAGTGCATCTAATATTTTAGAATCATTTTCATTCAAAGAAACATCCATCTGATGACGATTGCCGCGTATAGTATTAACATTACTCGTAGGAGTGAAGGTCTGGTCCATGATTTTTCCTCTTACCGGTGTATCGTCGCGCTTCGGCCTCGAGCAGGCACATCCTGGGCACAACCACTGGTTCTTGTACTCGTCCGTGAACGTTTCGAACGTCTCCGTCGACAACGCCAAACACTTAAGATGAAACAGTCTTTTACATGCTTCCTTTGAACATTCCATATAGGAAATATCATAAATTAGGTCGTCACAGCCACCACATCGCGACGACATTACATTTAAACGCAAGTACTATTTTTATTTAATTTAATAACTCTCATAGAATACTAGCTTTTGCCCGCGGCTTCGCACGCGCAGGAGAGTTTTTTTAATAATCTATGTACTTTAATGGTTTTAGGTATTTTGAATGTAAACAAACCGTTTAAGATGATAATTATTTTAAAAACGATGTTTGTGTAGGTACTGTTCAATTATTAGAAGGTATTTGTAATCTTATAATTTTGTAGCTCTAAAAATTTACTTTAAGGGATTGAATTCTCAAAAGTCTGGATCACGTGTGGCTGTAAATCAGCGTGTATGTTACAACCGTCTATGCTATCTTCGTAATTAGCATTCCCCACCAGGGGCCATAGTTCACGTCGGCTACGTTATATTTTAATTTTGGATCCATTTTTGTAATTTTTGTAATTAGCGTTCCACAAAACCATGGAAATGATACCCATATTGATATTTTGAAATTTCAACCCCATTGCACCCCTACCAGGGGGATGATTGTTCACTTCGGCTACGTTAATTTTAATTTTGATGCCATTTTTGTTATTAGCGGCTCAAAATACTATGAAAACGATACCCATATTGATATTTTGAGATATCAACCCTATTGGGGACTTTTCCCCCTCTTAGGGGTTCAATTTTCAAAAAACCTGAAATAAGTGTTTACTCATTTATCTTTAGGAATACTCCTGTGAAATTTGGAATAAAATAGTCTAACTTATCTTGTTTCCCCATACAAACTTTGGACCCCCATTTCACTCCTTTAGGGGATGAATATTGAAAAATCCTTTCTTAGTGGACACCTAGACCTTATAAGGAATCTAGTTGCCAAATTTGGACTTTCTAGTCCCAGCGGTTTGGGCTGTGCGTTGATTTAAGTCAGTCAGTCAGTCAGTCAGTCAGTCAGGTCTTTCACGTTTATATAATTAGATTATATATTTAAGAGAAGGTATTTGTAATCTTATAATTTTGTAGCTCTAAAAATGTACTTTAAGGGATTGCATTCTCAAAAGTCTGGATCACGTGTGGCTGTAAATCAGCGTGTATGTTACAACCGTCTACGCTATCTTCGTAATTAGCATTCCCCACCAGGGGCCATAGTTCACGTCGGCTACGTTATATTTTAATTTTGATCCCATTTTTGTAATTAGCGTCCCACAAAACCATGGAAATGATACCCATATTTATATTTTGAAATTTCAACCCCATTGCACCCCCACCAGGGGATGATTGTTCACTTCGGCTACGTTAATTTTAATTTTGATGCCATTTTTGTTATTAGCGTCTCAAAATACAATGAAAACGATACCCATATTGATATTTTGAGATATCAACCCTATTGGGGACGTTTCCCCCTCTTAGGGGTTCAATTTTCAAAAAACCTGAAACACGTGTTTACTCATTTATCTTTAGGAATACTCCTGTGAAATTTGGAATAAAATAGTCTAACTAATCCCACAAAACCATGCAAATGATACCCATATTGATATTTTGAAATTTCAACCCCATTGCACCCCCACCAGGGGATGATTGTTCACTTCGGCTACGTTAATTTTAATTTTGATGCCATTTTTGTTATTAGCGTCTCAAAATACTATGAAAACGATACCCATATTGATATTTTGAGATATCAACCCTATTGGGGACTTTTCCCCCTCTTAGGGGTTCAATTTTCAAAAAACCTGAAATACGTGTTTACTCATTTATCTTTAGGAATACTCCTGTGAAATTTGGAATAAAATAGTCTAACTTATCTTGTTTCCCCATACAAACTTTGGACCCCCATTTCACTCCTTTAGGGGATGAATATTGAAAAATCCTGTCTTAGTGGACACCTAGACCTTATAAGGAATCTAGTTGCCAAATTTGGACTTTCTAGTCCCAGCGGTTTGGGCTGTGCGTTGATTTAAGTCAGTCAGTCAGTCAGGTCTTTCACGTTTATATATATAGAAGATAAACACGTCCGCACTTGCGCGAAATAGCTAAATTAAAACCATATATTCAGGTCTACAGTCCCTTAAAGCTATATATTTCGACTTTTTCAAGAGAATCAAAATTTATAGGGTAGAGGGTACTTTCCGTAATATCCGCCAAAGTAGGTGACGGATCAATAATTTCGTCCCATATCAACAATATTAGTTATACCTCTAAGGTAAACGTACTAGTGCTCTACATGCTAATGTCCAATAGATGACACCTTCCTGTCACCTCTACTGATAATTACTTAAGTTTCAAGATTACATGTAGGTATACTGGGACCGCGTCGAGCACCAGTACGTTTACCTTATGTGTATAGTTTGTAGCTTTCTAATAGACCCCGACGGCTAATCCTTTGTCTATTGTTAAGTAAAACCACTCGTGCCACGTGTCACAACCACCTGCATAAAAAATCGTTCGTTCACTTTACCCAGGTAATTGAATTACAACTCCTATGGTAATTGCAATAAGATTCAAAATGAACTAATGGATAAATAATTTGTTAGGATGTGTGTGGTCCGTTCAACTCGCCGGCACTGTACTTCGGTTTCTGAGTGCCGGCGAGTCGAACGCTACAGAACCAGTCTAAAATGTGTCATTGAGATGCGTAACAAAGGCGCGTTATCGGAGAGCGTACCTACACTGGTGTTTTGAGCGTTGGACTAGCCCGCGCTCAGGTGCCAAATAGAATAATTGAGACCCTTTTTTGCAGGTAAGTAGCACGTGCGGTTTTACTTAACAATACACAATAGGATTAGCCGTCGGGCTCTATTAGAAAGCTACAAACTATACCTACCTACTAAACTAAACCAGTTTATTGATCCAGACCTTCCTTCCAATCCAAACTCCGAAGTTTAACGACCCCCATCCAAATAAAGTGTCAAAACGTCTAGTCATCAGGTTTGGAAGGTTCCGTCAAGGTAAGTTAAGGAGACCCTTTAAACTTTTTCATTCAATTATTCTTAAGTTCGTCCAAGGTAAACATAACTGCCGTATGTGCTTGTGCAAACTTGATCAAATGTGATCCTTATTACATTGAAATAAGGTATAAAATTTAATGAAATTTCAACGATTATACGAAGCGTGTCAACTTTCGTTCTGTAGGTGTCGACGTAATTTTCTCTGGAGGATTGTAAGCTGATTCTTTTTATTTATGACGTAGTTTTGCGAAGTGAATATGTAGGTCATACAAAGGAACTTTTATGATGACTTCGACCTTAAAATTGCGTAGGTAAGTAATTATACTTACTGGTTAAAACATTGATAAAATAGTTGGAGCTAGACCAAGAAAATTCTGCAGATATTTTGATAGCCCACGCAGTGCAAATGTTATTTTAAACGTCAAACTTCTATGAAATTATGACGTATAAATAACACTTGCACTGCGTGGTCTATTAAAATCGCTGCAGACTTTTCTTGGTCTAACTCTATGACTCGTCGAAATATATGAAGCTGCTCAAAAGTGGTCATAATATATTTTTTCCATTTGTAGTCTGCCTCTTTCGCAGTCATGAAACGTTCATAATATATAATGATGGCTTTTTTAAGGGTTAGCGTCATTCTAGATCTGTGGGATAGTCATTAAAAATCATTCCAAAAAACTTCACCGAAGAACAAATTCAGAATCGGGCGCATATTATTACTCGCTAACGCCAATGAAAAACAATGCACGAATAATGCGCGAATGATGTCAAAATGACATCAAAATCATCTATTTGTTCGAATCGGCCTTAGTGCATGTTTAGATTATTTAGGAATGCAAAACGATTCAATGTGTGCATTAAATCACCGCGGTTGATAGCTTTCCTCACTAATGGCTTTTCATGGCGGCCGATTCTGCCATAACGATTTGATAATGGTATTTATCTTATTTTGATACGACGACCTTCAGTGAGCGTGCACCGCTACACCAATCAGCGTGAGCCGCTAACGCCTATTGGTCCTCACGAATTTCAATCAAGACCGGTTATTGGTGCGTGTGAGATGCACTGAAAGAAATGTTTGTATAACAGTAACAAAATATTTGGTTACTAGTTCAACAAAATTGGGTCTTGCGAATTATCTATTACACTGGCCAAACTAATGTTAGAAACAGATTTCTAACATTAAATTAAAATCGGTTTTATAATTATAATTTTTAAACAAGCATATACGTCTGCGATATTCAAATTGTATGTAAAAACTTTTTCCAAATTCAAAATTGTATGAAAAGGTTCCGCTTCCGGCAGGACCTTTTCCATTTCAGGAGGAACATTTACCATTTTTTCCTTTAACCAATTTTTTTTTATTTATTTGTTTATTACTTAAGCTCAGTTATTTTGTAATTATTTACCCAATGAAAAAAAAAAAATTTTTTTTCAGAGTGCCTGGTAATATGACTCGAGATCGCATCCAAACCTTATCAAATTATTAAAATAGAATCGGCACCTGGGCCACTTGAATTATATCTAGTAATAGTTCGTTTTGGGTTTGTCAGTTAATAGTCATGGAATGGAACGTTGAAAGCAGTGGGAATAGAACGTTTGTCAACATAAACACATTTAATCAGGCAGAGTTTCAGAGGTAATTTCCCAAATGAAATTTCACCATAGGTAACAGTGAAATACGTCAATTTATATAAGGTAAACGTACTGTGCTCGACATGCTAATGGCCAATAGATGACACCTTGCTGTCACCTCTATTGACAATGACTTAAGTTTCAAGATGACATGTACTGGGACCGCGTAGAGCACCAATACGTTTACCTTACATATTTGACTTATTTGTTTTCCGCCATTATGACATCTTTTACATAGTACATATAACGCGAAATAGGTAAGTAGTCCCGCAGGAAAGTAAAATGTACCTGCATTGAATAATTTTACGGTTTAGACTCGCTTGTTTTTAGTCTAAACCGTAAAATTATTCAATGTTAGTACCTATGTCTCACAACAGTTTAAAATCGATTAAAATATACCTGCTCTATTTCACGACAAGTCACTACATAAAACAAAGTCCCCCGCCGCGTCTCGTCTGTATGTATGTTTGCGATAAACTCAAAAACTACTGAACGGATTTTCGTGTGGTTTTCAGGAAGTTTTAGCAGTATAATTTGTTAACCAGTGCAAAGCCGGGGTGGTTCGCTAATATAATATAATTTTTATTTATCATGCTTAGACATAGAGATTTTACTAGCACGCACGAGGCAACGCAAGCGACTTCCTTCCGATATTTAGTTTATCGATACCTATCTTATAAATTTCATATACAAAAGCCACATTTGGAAAAAAACGAACAAGAATAAACTAAATATGTTAGTGCTAGAAAAATCTCTATATCTAATCATGCTACTTAAAGATTGCCACAGAGTAATATTCTGGGACTCATTAAATACCATACAAACTTCTCCGTCTAAATTACTTCATTAAAAAAATATTTCCGGAACAAACTTTTCCTTGGGTGTTAATGCAGGTAAGTCACCATCAGATATATTTAACGGCCGAGGTGCTCAAAAATATCTGAACACACACTCTAACGCCTTGACAATAGAGGCGTGTTCAGATATTTGTGAGCCACTCCGATATATCTAATGGCGACCGTATTGCTTTGTATCTAATCATTAACTTCTTAACTTCAAATATGCTTTATTCAAGTAGGCCTAGCAACAAGCTCTTTCGAATGGTCGTATACTTATGTTCATCATCATCATCATCATCATCATCATCATCATCATCATCATCATCATCATCATCATCATCATCATCATCTCAGCCATAAGACGTCCACTGCTGAACACAGGCCTCCCCCTTCTGAACATAGGCCTCCCCCTTCTACTCCCCCCCCCCTTATACTTATACTTATGTTACTTAAAGCTAATTATCAGAGAAATTTATTGATGTCATTATTAATTAAATTATCATTTAAATCTAGTTTATTAGCCGTTTTGATTTGACGTGATTAAGTAATAAATACCCCAACATAATAATATAATACCATATGATTACATGTTCTTAAATTGTATTTGCAAGTCACGATCACCGGGCGCCCACCTTTTGAACTCTCGGGGGCCTAAACGGTTTCATGAGGTCACTCCGGGAATTTTGTAGCTACTTATGATGAAATGATGCTGTAAGTAGGTATGTATTTATGTAATGTGGGTGGATAAACTTGTTTTAACCCCCGACGTATATATTTTATATATTTTTTATATAACATTATATATTTGACGTCAATGTCTGTCTGTTTGTCTGTGGCATCGTAGCCCTCCAACGGATAAATCTAATTCGATGTGGTGGTTCTTAGCTATGTTTGATAGAAATCGATCCAGTAGTTTGAAGCTGTTTTTCAAAATGATGAAAACATTTTTGGCCATATGTACTGTAAAAAGTTTTACAATACACGTGCGAATAGGTAATACGCAACTCGTGTCTATTTAAAACACTCCCTTCGGTCGTGCTTTAAAATTCGCAACGTTGTGAATTTCGCACTTCCTCGTCCTCGTCCTGTACTCGCAAATCAAAAGTCTAGACTCGAGGCCTTAGCAACAATAATTGTAAGTCGGGCAGAACTTTGAAAGTTAAACACAAGACGTTTCCGAAACCCTACAAAAGGGTATCAAAATACGATACCGTCTGAAACCCGAACAGCGAAAAAAGGATTTTCTGTCCCTGAAATATGCGTGTTGCCAATTTAAAAAACAGCCTACATTTTTCTGACAAAATGGCGCTGAAGGACCGTAATTAAGCGTCAGGTAAATTTGCACAATTATGAATTCTTTGATGTTTAGCCTTTGACCGAAGGTTTAGGATAGCCGGGGGTTCGATGTGCTGATGGGAAAAAGTGATGGCGCCTGGGACTTTTGTTTGGTTATCTATATGGTTTAACAGTGCGTTTTTACAAAAACTTCCTGCCACGCGCAGCTATTCACATACTAGCTGTACAGTATTAAAAAACAAATCATATTTAGATTAATTTTAACCTTAGTATACATAGTTTTTTACATGTAGGTCTAACGTATAAATAATTAATACGTAGTATCAAAGCATAACCATAATTATTTTAGTTTTCTTAATATACCAGACAACAGAAAGTACTTCAATATTGTAATTGTACCTAGACGAGTAAATATTCTACGTATAGAACCGATTCCATCGCAACTTCATCCTTCAGTAACTCCGAACAAAAGCGTCAGTTATATTCAGCGTAGCGCGAAAGTTAAACCTTTCAATTCAATATAGGTATAAAATAAACAGAGCGCCCGCAGCGCGTGACACTTGGCTTATGCGGAATTGTTATAAGGCAGGTTCACACAGGACGTAATTAAGGGTAAAGGATCCGACCCACAAAAATCTGTCAATGAAATTAGAACTTCCTGCATAAAAAAATTCGTTAATTTGAATGAAAATTTTCTGAGAGGGGTATTCTTTTTCCTAATTTACGTCCAATTATAAAAAAGGCCTGTAATTAAAAGCACTCTCAATAATCAAACAATAATGCAATAGAATCAAAAGATGTACTTACTGTAATAAAAGCTTGTATAGATACTTAGTTAAGTACCGGCTAAAGGTCATGTTTCCCGGAAAAATATTAACAGCGCGAAGTAGGACTTCTCAAGTTTTCACGCACTGTGCAGCGACATCTAGGGGATAATTCGACGACTAAAATTATTCTACTACAAGAATTGCGTTTCTAAACACAACACACGAATCTAATTTTTATATAATATACATATTTTTATGTTCTTTCTATAGCGTACCTATGTAAACTAAGACTTATTATACGAGTAATATGACGTACCAGCATCTTGTTGGAAATAATTTTCTGTAACTGTTTGTAATGCTTGTGAACATGCAAGCACTCAAGCAGATTTGCATTTGCACTGCTAGAGAATGTTAGTGTTATTATTTACTGCAATGCGAAACACAAATACTGATTTATACACCTAAAGCCTGGCTGGGCTTTACAAGAATTATGGTTGGCCTTACAAGAAATAAAATTCAAAATGTTTGTTATACCTAGTAATAGTTATTTGTTTTACAAGGGGACAAAGTTGTTGTTTAAAATTTTGTGTTTCACACGGGGGCAAATTTTGTTTAACCCTCGCGCTTTGGAACCCTCGCAACGCTCAAGATTCCATTTTTCGAACCACTCGCTACGCTCGTGGTTCAATTTTGGAATCTTTCGCTTACTCGGGTATCAATATTAGCACGAGCGTTAAACAAAATTTGCCCCCGAGTGAAACACAAAAATTTTCACCACACCAACCCGAAGCAAATATTAAATGTAAAATATCAAACAAAATCAAATCCAAATGAATGTTATTAAATATTTACCATCCAAAATCATCATTTAAAAGTCAATTCTAAAAGCAAACATAAGAAAACAACTCAAAATTTGAATTTTATTACTTTATACATGTGCATAAAATGCAACTTTGCTATCAATTTTTGAAGTGCAAAGACTGCAAAGTAAGCCTTTCCGAGCTGGTGTTGTGAAAAATATATTTATTAGTGTTAAATATGTTCGTATTCTTATCTAACTATTCACTCTTTGTCATTACAGGTAACATCAAAGCAAAGATAAGGAAAACACAGGGATATTTCCAGGTAAATCGTACATCTTTGGTCCTGGCAGCGTTTCAATCCTTGAGAGCCCTGGATGATTGTCATCACAATATGTAGCCGAAACACCCGCTACATACGGGCCACTAAATTCACTGGAATAGCAAATTAAAATTTAAAAAAATCGGTTTTGCCTTTTTAGGCCCTTTGCTGACTTGAGCGGCTGGACGGACTTCACCCGGGTTAACGAAAAATATTATGAGCACTAACTCCCGGCCTAGCCAAGGTGACCATCACTTGCGCTACGATAACGAAACGCTTTGTCTCTCTAACACTGTTCCATATACACTGTGCAACAGTGACAGTTGCGTTTCGTTCTCTACGGAGCGTAAGCGATTGCCATGTTGGCTACGCGGCCTGGCGCGAACGCGTGCGATGGATTTTACCTATGATGGTATCCGCGGGCGTGCACCCGCTCCGCGCACTCGCTTCTGGGCCCGATTCGGATTTTGAAATAGATATCTATTAGATATCTTTTAGACATCACCAAGATACGATAACGATATGTTTAAGATCTAACCTGTCAAATTTGACATTTGCGCGATTCTGGAGATACTCTTGAACGATTTCCACAGGATATGACTTAGAGATCCAATTCACATCTAATAGATATCTTACTCTATCTAACGTAAAAGTGACATTGGTTGCCCGAATTGCGCTGCAAAAGAGAACTAGTTGATATCTAAACAATAACGTATCTAGAATGGATCTAGTACGTGTCGTCTCTTGTCAATATCTTGAAGTTCGAATACGGCAGTCTGTCGGCGAAGTGCCTTAAGTTTGGATCGGCAACGGTGGCTCACTCGGGTACACTGACTCGCGCCTAAGTTTTCTATACATAACAACACTACATTAATTAGTTATCTCCTTCATTTGCCGAACTGCTATCAGTATATAACGCAGGTTAGGTTAAGTTAGAACTACGATCTTCAGGGAACCGAACTGCTAGTCTAATGGCTCCTCTACACGATGCGCCAACGTCGGCCAATCCAAGGGACGCAGCTATGCGGTAGAATGAGATAGCAATATCACTTGCTCCCTCTAACGCATAAATGCTCTTCCAACCACATGTATATTATAATACCTACGGGTAAACTAACTAAGTAATGTTATTGTTTTAATTTAAAAGGTACCTAAAGCATTTAAACTAAACTACCTATGTAAATAAATTGATTTAATAATGAATCAAATGATGGCGAGTGTGACGGGCACCTTTGCGCCGGGGGTAGCGCGGGGAGACCTCTTTCAGTAGTTTTTATATTCCTTCTTTTATTTTAGATATATTTAGGGTTGTTAGTTTTAATTTAGTATTTAGTATTATTTAGTTCATAAGTTATTTAGTCTTTTTCAATGAAATAAAATTTACCATTATTTTCTCTCTCCGCGGTTTCCGTGGCCGTATCCGTCTCCTGCCAAGAAAGGCTAAACGTTTCCGTGAGACCCCCTGGCTCCTCACGTCGCTGGACTGAACAATGACCCAGCATAATACCACATTTACTATATAAAGTCCTATGCGTGGCTGCGTGCTCCACTTGAACTTGAACACGGAGCGTATTGCCAGAGTATCACTATAACGCTGTTTTTAGGGTTCCGTACCCAAAGGGTAAAAACGGGGCCCTATTACTAAGACTCCACTGTTCGTCCGTCTGTCTGTCACCAGGCTGTATCTAATGAACCGTGATAGCTAGACAGTTGAATTTTTCACAGGTGATGATACTAAAAAGTACGGAACCCTCGGTGGGCGAGTCCGACTCGCACTTGTCCGGTTTTTAATGCTTTTTAAAACGCTATATTTTTCCATTATGACATGACATATGGAACTGAAACGTGGCCGCTTACTGTGTGCCTCATAAGAAGGCTCAAAGGGCAATGGAGAGGGCTATTGAAGGTACCTTTTTTCATATTTTTGCTCATAAATACTTTAGGAGCTAGAGATATATATTCTTGTTTGATAATTCAGTTAGCACGTTAGCACAAAATATGGCATTAAGTTTAAATAGGGCTCTAGTTTGGCTTTTAAATTCGGCAATACATTTTTTTTTGAGACTTCACATCTCTTCTACAATCAATAGCTATTTCATTTCAAAAAATATTTCATTAATGACAGTGGTTACCGTTACGCGATTGAACAAACGTATGTGGTGTTATTTTAACTACAAATCATCGGGTCGGATTACAGTTTAGTCAATAGAATAATTGGATAGAACGAAATTAGTCATTAATCCGGCACAACATTGTTTGGTTTCACTGATTTCGTCGGATGTCCAATTCCTTCGGCCTTCGGGCTATACGCGGGAACTACCTACCTAATTGTAGGTAAGACTGGCGTAGAACAAATCCATGTGTTACTTATTCTTGGACTCAGCCTTGTGTGAATGTGGTGAAGAGGCCCAAACCATGGAACACATTATCCAACGCTGCCCTCTGCATTCATACTCTGGACCACCGGAAGACCTACTTCATCTCACAACCCATGCGGCCGCATGGCTGAACACACTGGGTGTGTCCCACGAGATATAACTACTTAATATATAATTTCATATTAATAACGTTCACAAGATAAAATGAACGTTTGCTATAACATCAAAATCAATATTTTTATTAGGAATAACGGTCATTTAACATAATACTCATTTTGTATAATGATTTTTTATATAACACTCAAATACTATAAATTCAGTTTGTATAACATACATAACGTATATCGATCATAGTATATACTATCTTTTAGTATAATGATTATAAAATATAATAGCGTATGATATACTAAATAGGTTATAACTGCTGCCCCTATACAAAACAAGCTGTTGCCAGAAAAGTAGGTTAGGTTAGGTTAGAACTGCGACCTCTACAGAAAACAAACTGCTGCCAGAAAAGTAGGTTAGGTTAGAACTGCGACCTCTACAGAAAACAAACTGCTGCCAGAAAAGTAGGTTAGGTTAGAACTGCGACCCCTACAGAAAACAAACTGCTGCCAGAAAAGTAGGTTAGGTTAGGTTAGAACTGCGACGCCTACAAAAAACAAACTGCTGCTAGAAAAGTAGGTTAGGTTAGAACTGCGACCCCTACGGAAAACAAACTGCTGCTAGAAAAGTAGGTTAGGTTAGAACTGCGATCCCTACAGAAAACAAACTGCTGCCAGAAAAGTAGGTTAGGTTAGGTTAGAACTGCGACCCCTGCAGAAAACAAACTGCTGCCAGAAAAGTAGGTTAGGTTAGAACTGCGACCCCTACAGAAAACAAACTGCTGCCAGAAAAGTAGGTTAGGTTAGAACTGCGACCCCTGCAGAAAACAAACTGCTGCCAGAAAAGTAGGTTAGGTTAGGTTAGAACTGCGACCCTTAAAGAAAACAAACTGCTGCCAGAAAAGTAGGTTAGGTTAGGTTAGAACTGCGACTCCTGCAGAAAACAAACTGCTGCCAGAAAAGTAGGTTAGGTTAGGTTATTCTATACGAGCATTATGCATTTTGGTGTTAGATGTATTGAGTAATATACATTATAAATCTGAGATATTATGAACGTTATACATAATGATCGTTATATACAATGATATTATACTTAAATAACGTTATACTTAACAAAAATAGATATTTTGATGTTATATCTAACGTTCGATATACACCTTGAACGGTATACAAAACAAACTTATACAATATGAGCGTATATAATATGAATATTATAGTATAAGTTCTTATGTCTTATATTACTTACCCGAACACACTGAATGTTGACATCTGACTGAATAATTTGTTTTGTTGTAATTTTAATTGTTAATTTATTGCCTATATTATGTACTTGTGCCATACGACTAAATAATTCTAAGAAGTAAGAACCCTATTTAAGTTTTAAATAGTACATGTATAACCCCTTGTATGCTTAGACACGGATCCGTGCAAGGGAATTTAAATCTTGTTTTAATGTCAAGGTCACGTTTATAACGATCAAATTTGACAGCCAGCAGGCGTATTATGGATGGCTTTATCCACGTTTATCCACGTGATACAATATCTGTCAATTTTGAACACCGCGGGATAGAAAGTGACGGATACCGTTTTATCACGCTGTCACGTAGACAAAAACGACCCTCATCCCCATCCGTATCCATGCAGCATACGAGGGGTTAAAGGTGGTACAGTTCGTCTCATTCATAATGACACGCAGATTTGTCAAATCTAATCTTTAATAACATGAAAATACTTACGAGTCAAGGCACGCGTCGTAGTCAATGACACGATCTATAAACAAGAATTCACGAACGATAACGAACCAATTTGGATAAAATTTTGCTGAACACTGATTTAAACTTTCACGATTATTAAACTATTTTAAATTCCGTCTTCTCCGAGACCACGGGGACAACGCCGTCCTCGAAACGTCGGAGGTAAATCTTAAAACTTAAATACGCGATTTAGTCCCGTTGTTTCAATTAAAAAATAATAATTTGCTGGTTTGAAGAGCTCCTTCCTAATGTCGGAATAATTACGAACAATTTAATAATACAACTAATTTAAATCAATACCCAGAGTTGGATTTGCAACTTTCCTGGCCTACCACGTCTAAACAAAGTTTATTTATAATTGACACGCCTCACAGGCATACAAGTAACTCAGAATATGCTTAAATACCGATAAAAAAGAATGGTAAGATCCCACGTAGACTGAATTTCAGTTCGCTTACCTATACCTAACAAATTCATACAAACAAAATATCTATCACAAATAATAAAATGTCTTCCTACAATATTTACCAAGAGCAACGATCAATCCGGCGCATAAAAGTGTACATTTACATCGACACACTCTGAATAAAATATTCGACATGGATTTGAAGAATATACAACCGGAGACGAGAAAATTTTGCAGACTATCAATATTTATGAAGTCCTACAGTGGCCATCAGATATATATCGGAGCCGCCGAGGTGTTCAAAGATATCTGAGCATCTAGCGCATTGACAATAGAGGCGTACAGTACAGTATAAATAATTATACTGTACTGTCTATAAAGACTTTTGATAAAACCGTAGTCCGTAAAAACACAGGTCTAGAATGTACAAGACTGCCTGTCAAAGATAAAAAGAACGATAAAAACCGGGATGAATTCAAGTGTCTTTTACCTAATGAATTCAGAATAAATATGTGTTTGCATAAATTATTTGGTTTTGTGACAGTATATTCTGTCACAAAATCATCGATTATGTAGTTTTTCGTAAATAGGTACGTTTTGTATATTCAAGCCGCTAGTGCAAGTAAGGTTTCCAATGTGCATAAACCTAATAACTAATAATGCACATGACATTGGAAACATTTCCAAATGCAATTTAAAAGATCTGTCATCGACATGTCTCTGGCAATATTATTTCGATTCGTATGCATGCCGTTGTGTACTCAAACTGCGCCATATGAGGTTCGGGACATAATAGCCTCTTCGAAAAGGAGTTAGCGTTCCTGCAAACATGTGGGAACCGATTTTTGAGAAAAGCGGGGAAGGTGATAACATCTGGTGACAAGTTGTAGGTATACTTACTACATATATATATGTCGCAGTCAAAAGTGTGAACTGGTCAAAAGAACTTTTAACCGACAAAAACAGGCAAAACTGCTTTTGACTGAGCATGTTGGTCAAAAGTAGTTTTACCTGAAAATCATTGGTTAATAGTAATTGTGACTGTTACTATCAGTCAAAAGTACTCGCAGAGATAGGTAGGTTAGGGTTATTTTTTGTTTTGCTACGCCCAAAAAACGAAACTGTTCCCAGATATAGGTAGGTTAGGGTTATTTATTTTTTTGCTACGCCCTAAAAACGAAACTGCTGCCAGAAATAGGTATGATTTTCAGGTAAAACTACTTTTAACGAACATGCTCAGTCAAAAGCAGTTTTGCCTGTTTTTGTCGGTTAAAAGTTCTTTTGACCAGTTCACACTTTTGACTGCAACATATACATGGCTCTTACGATGTGCGATAATTGTGTTTTTAATTACTTACAAGTTACTTAATGGCGTAGTGACCCAAAATGAGTTTTGGCCTCCGATACGAGTACACGCCAGTTGTCTCGATCCTATGCCTTCCCCGCCAGTTATCGGCATCGAGATCAATATTTATATTGTTGTCGATTTCTTTTTCGTTTAGTCTGGATGTTTGATTAGGAACTTACATTTTATCTACCTATATTCACCCCGCGATTTCAATTGACCCGGTTGACCCCGTTTTACGGTAAATCCTAGTTAAAATTATATCTATAGAAATAGGCATTATGTCCATTACGATTTAAATGAAATCATTATAAAACAAATTACATTATAGCATACGTATATTGGCCATTCGAAGAGAGTATTGGACTTTCGGGGAAATGGACGTACAGAGAATTGCGCCTTTGGGACCTGGATATACGAGGTCTGGGCATCGAGGGAATTGGACGTACGGGGATTGGACGTTCAGTGAACTGGTCGTACAGTGATTGGACATTCGGGTAATTGGACATACGAGGACTGGACGTTCGAGGAATTGGACATTCGAGGCCGGAATCTATGATACATCGAACGGCTTTAAGGCAATACGATACGGTACGAGTATGATAGTTTTATTATAATTATATTAAACATTACATACCTTATGATAACATCTATCTTATCTGATGATGGAGATCCGGTGCCTAGAAGAATTATGTGACAAAACAACGCAATCGTATTGGTTTTAGTTCGTCCCGTAAGTAGTTGATATATTTAAAAAAAAAAATTACAATCAAATATTATTACAGACATTTATTAAAACAGAAATCCATCTATACGCCCGCGCCAAATTATTTAGATGTAGTTAATATCCCTAGCAAATATATATAAATTTCCTCCCTAATCAAATTGAAATCATGCAAAATTTCACCAGAAATCTAACCTGCCTGAATGACTAAACTTACAAGCCGGCAAAATGTGACGGAATCGGATCCAAACTCCGACGAGTGTCCTCTGTGTGTTTGCTCACTCGAAACAGTTACCGGCTTTTTGTACCACGAACCTTTTGGCCAAGGCCTTTATCATGGTATCAGACGATGAGGACGGTATTTACTTTTGCGTTTGGTTTTCTGGGTCAGAGATATTAACCTTGGGTCTTAAGTTCACGTTATGGTCTAGACACTGTCAGTAAAAATGACGTGAATAGATAATATAGTCATTCCTTGATTCCGTTCTAACTTTCATTAAATAATAACATTGCATAATTACAATCACTAGACTGTCAGTACGAGTACCAAATAAGTGTTCCGAGACAGTCTTTGCACAGCTTAAAACTTAATAAATGAATGACTGAGCCATTTTAGAATAGTTTTGACAAATGAATCGTAAAAAAACTATAAAACAAAGAATATTTTTTGTCACTCGAAGATTATTGCTTTTGCATTTGTTTTAAAGTAATTATATTAATTACTATGATGTTGACAGCGTGGTCACTGAAAGTTCATTGTTCAAAACCCAGAGAATTGTCCCCACGTTTGTATAAAGAATCGACCATCAACTATCCTCTTAAACTTGCTCTTATGTACCGTACGTGGGTTCTTTGTACCCTTCCGGATTAAGGAGTAATGAGGATTTTGGTTTTAGTGAGGGTCAAATTATATCTTTTAATACGATGGGCGAGTGAAGCCCATTAGAAAGTCTGGTTTAAGGGTTTGCGAGCAGATTATAAAAAAAGGGACCTGTGGATGGAAACTATTTATGGCAATACAAATATTGAACTGTATCGTTCTAAGGTTGTATAACATAGTAGACATTTCGGTAACATATGAGACAATTATACCTAATAAATTTAATTTGTAATCGTTTTCAGTCTTTAAGTATTTTAACCTTCTCTCAATATCGTGTTCACACTATTGACGAATACCTATATATAACACGGACCTGTTAATATTTTTTACAAAATTTCCAAAAACCAGTCTTAAAAAAAGATAAAAAGTGATTTATAAGAAGTGATTGTTCTCTTTAATTTTAGTCTTCCATTCTTTTACAATTTCGAAAGACACTACTAATAGTTGAAGTAGTATTTTATTGGGCGTGTAGTAACCTAGAGCCGACGCCGGCCATGCCTTTGACATAACGAAAGTGGACTTGCAGACGGCACTCCACTTCGCAAATATTCCATTCACATCAGCTATTGGCTATCTGCTTTCTGCATTCTAAAGGCGTGAGCTAATGTTTATTTGAATAGTTTGGAATTGTATACACCGTGTTTTTATTGAATTCCGTTAACTTCGGGGTATAGTTAAGTACGTTTATAAGAACTAAATGGCATAGTTAATTTAAAAAAAAAAATTTTTTTTGTTTTCTTTTTTGTTTTTTTTTTTGTTTAAAAAGTAATTAAATGTAGCATATAGCGTTGTTGTAACACGGGCATTACATTTAACTCAACCAAACAATTGAAATCTGTGACATATCAATGTCATTTCGTACATCAATCGACCGAGATTGTACTTAAGTTTAGTAGCAAATGTATGAACTCATTCTAAACACTAATCAATATGTAAGCCGGCCCTAAGGCAAGTGTACACGCTTGTAGAGGCCTTATAGGAAAAAAAACAATTATGGATTATCTCCGAAATGGACTTAATTAGAACATCGGTGTCTTTGAGAAAGTTACTTGATTTAAGCTCAGGAATGCACCCTTGAAATTAACGGAAATCAAAAAAAACACGGTGTATAATAGAATAGAACAGTTTTTATTCGTAAACACACGGACAATAAAATAATAATAAAAAGAACATAGTGAAAATAAAGTGTCACGGAATGCCCCCATCTTAGCATGTTGCTGGCGACTTCCAGGGCAGATCTTCCGATGAGACCATCAAGTGATAAATAATCATGGAAGGTAACAGACAAAAAAAAAGAAACATAAAATAAGCCGAAAACTACAATACACATAGTTTACAAAAAAGAGATACAACATGACGACATAAGTACATGACACTAAATTAAAGTAGAATGGGTAATTCCAGGAACACAGGAAATAATAGAAACGTTCTTTTTGGAAATGGATAAATACGTGATTTTTCTCAATGTTTTCAAGTGGAAATTTTGCAATGGATCAACCGATCGCACATGTACCGCCGGTTCAAATATACCTACTAGTAAGAATAGATATTTTATTTTGTTGATGTGGTTAATATACCTTCATGTACCTTCATTAAATTGTGTAAAATAAATTCCTTAATTTCAATATCCAGAGAGGATAATGGGGTATACGTTTGTATGGAGATGCGGTAGTTCTCCCTCTTAAGCGGGTCCCTTAGGAACTACAGTATGCATGGCGAAGGACCGGCCTATACAATTATCTTATTACTCGTAGGTAGCCTGAGAGCGAAAATGTTTTCCTCTGAGGAAATAGAACGTGTGTGAATAGGCCGGTAAAAGCTAGATTACGGGTTTTCAGTGGTACCTACTAATTTATTTTACTTGTAAAGAGACTCTTTGATAACAGACATTGAACGTCATCAAATGTCACCAATATAAACATGAAGAAAAGATTTAGCAAACGTTACCGATTTTGACACATGGGTAAATGCAAAAAACATTGTCAAAGATGCAAAAAGTAACCGATTTTGACGATTTATCGTTTCGTTTTTAAAACGCATTTATACGAGTATACGTTTTACGCATTTATATAGCCTTTAGATTAGAAATAAATTCGCCTGATATTGTTTTTTATCCAAAATAAAATGTCGAATCGTCGAAATAGCGATGTCGAACGTAATGGCCGCCAATTTATTTACTACAAATTACTTGATATATTGGGTAGTTCTGAAGTCCATTTATATAATTACATTTGTTCTAAAAACACTGATATAGAGAAAAAAACAGTAACATTACCAGTCTATAATACTGACCTCTTGTTCACCGGCGGGGTTGGCTTCTAAACTTAATTTCCCTAAAAGGAAATACTTAGGTACAAAATGCAATCAGTATGACTGTCAAAAATTTCATCTTTGATAGGTACTAGCTTTTGTCTACTTATACTGTAGGTACTTTTCTTTTAATGATCACCACAAGACTATTTATTATATTATAAGTACTAATAATAGTAACAAATCAGTACGAATATACGGTAACAGCCATAGTTTAATAAAACATGGTCTTCCATTCCCAGAGTGACACGGGCCTACGTCACAACAACATGGCCGCTATATATAGCGCTATCGCATATTATCATATAGCGCTGTCGCATGATGACGTAGGCCCGTGTCAGTTAGGTGACCTAGAAAAGACGGGAATGGAGTACCAGGCGGAGTATATTATTATACCATGGTAACAGCATGATAAAGACAGTGTATGTTGTCTCTTTAAATCGCATGGTGTTAAAAAGTGACACATATCGCGTGGATAATGCCTTCCATAATTTGCTGGACTCAATGTGTTCCACCTAGTTTCTGTGGCCACCTTCAATCTTCATTATCGAATGTCTTTCATAAGACAACCTCAATCAAATGTCAGGAAGCCGTTAATTTTAGCTTCCAAGATTTGACCCACACTATTAAAATGGCATGTTAAATACAAGATCGCAAATTATCATAATATAAGGCACTACATTTGAACAAATAGTCATAACATAAATTATTTAATTACACAAACGGGTCTACCGCGATATAATTTCATTGTTTTTACCTTAAATTCCGACAATGAAACAATGAAATCATATCGCGGTAGACCAGTTTGTGTAATTAAATATGTGTACAAAAAAAAGCGAGAGTTTAAAGTGTTATATAACATAAATTTGTTACTAAGGTTTCCAAGTATAGTAAAATAAATATGAATATTATTACAGCTGTAACTACCACACATCGCAAGCGTTGAAATATTGCTGCCATATGACGTCACATGTCAGCGAACCGATCAATCTCAGCAGACGTATTGGGTATGCGGCGAGACAGGGGTATTTGGGCAATCTGTTGTAATTAATTTGCTTGGGAAACTTCTCCATAGGGATAAGTCGGACAGAAACAGGTTACATAGTTTAAACCTTCAGAATAAGGCTTTTTAACATACAGTATGTAACTGAACGAAAAGCAATTACTCAAACCCGTTAATGTTTAGGTCATACTAAGCAACTTTTACTGTAGGACCAACCCTGAAATCGCGAAAAAAAAATTGAGGTTCCCATAGAAAATTTCAACTTCAGACCAGCAAAATGTATGACACATCCAATTATTTTTCCGCGTTTTCGGGGTTGGTTTCATAGTAAAAGTTGCTCAGTATGACCTAAACATTAACGGGTTTGAGTAATTGCTTTTCGTTCAGGTACATACTGTATTGATCGGAATTATTTTTTATTATAATCTTTAATATAATAATCATAATAAGTCTTGTTAAGGTCATGATCCTGAATAACAAAGATAACGATGATTATTGTTTATTTAGTCAACCTTTTCCATGGGGCCAACGACGAAATCGCCAAATAAAATCAGCAAGTTCATAAAAAAACTTTGTTATCTCATGTTGAGAATAACCCAAATATATGGGGACAGGGGAATTTATATTCATAATTTTTATATTGATCTATCTGAATCACTTTTCTCAATAGTTGCGCCGTAAAATATATTTCACAAAGTAAACATACAGCAGAATCCAGACTTCGGTATTCCGTTGGAAACATTATTCTTAGTTTAAACCTCCAACGTCAGTCATTAACACTCCATCGCTCAGTGCATAATGCATCGAACTCATGAAAAATGCATACTTTCGTACATCCGAGCGAGTGCCTATGAAATTGCTTTGTTCATCATTTGTTTGATAAAGTTTGAATTTGTGGTGGAAATGTTCTTGTGGCAATTTAAAAGAGGTAGAATGTATAGTTTATTTTATATAGTCTGTCAAGCAAAGTAGCAATGTAGGTACAGCAAAGTGAAGTAGGGCAACACTCAAAGAGCAGTATTATTGCGCTAAGAAAAGCAGCAATGCACATCGAACCAAAACATATATATCATAACCTCAAATTTTACAAATACTTACGATCAACGAGCTGATTGTATACTTACATGCACAATCTTATTTATATATTGGTATTTAATGGTGACAGCAGAAATTTCTCTTGAAATAGCAATGCTTCAGAATGTAAACAAACAAGATAGCTGTCATTCACGATCCATATTCCACAGATAAAACACAGATGACACGCGATTTTGGAATTATTCGAAAATAATTTTTCTAACCCGCGATTTTTCAAATTTGCCGCCTTTTACCACTGACAAGATTTGCTTGACCAAGTATACTTCATCTGTTTATGTCAGTACTTTTGGGAGATAGTGACACAGCTGTATTTGCAGTGAAGAATGCATCTTTTGTAAATAATGTCCTGAAATCAGCCAATATTGTCGTGGAGTGCTCAAGTTGTTATCAATATAAATGTACGCTCCATTTTACAGAGAAAATATTCTTGAGCTCGAAACTTTCGTAAAATTCACATACAAAACAGAACAACTCTACTAGCAATTTTTCTCTCTAAGCGCTTTCAAATAATAATAAAATCGACTAAGCATAAAGGTTACATGCGAATGGCGACTGCAACCGATACTGTTGCAGCGTTATTGCTCAAGCTTTAACGCGAACTACCTATATATCACTGTCAATATCCTTGATATGGGTGAAAGATTGAACATTATAACCGCGACATCGACAGCAATGTGACAACAACAGTAAGTACCGTAAAATGGGGTGAGTAGGGTTCGCGGGGAGAGTTGAGTTATGAATGGGGAGAGAAGGGATGAAAGGGGGGTGAGGTGGGATTTTAAGGCTACTGCTACAAAAATAATGTATTCCAATTTAAAATGGAGCTAAAAAAAATCGATCCAACAATCTGTAATGTGGGGCGTCGCAGGGTAGTAAATAATACTAATAACGTCTGCTGAATACTGAACCTCTTTATTGAGTAAATTGGTGCTTATATACTAGTGGCCTACGTGAGTGGCATTTAGGTGACCTTTATGAAAATGTAATTTATAATTGCGATATAATTTCACATTTCCTGGGACGTCAGTTTTTCCGTGACAGCTAGTGCAACTCAGCTGAAACGTCGGAATTTAAGGTAAGAACAATGAAATTATATCGCGGTAGACCCGTTTGTGTAATTAAATATGTGTACAAAACGCGAGAGTTTAAACAAAACAATACAATACAATACTCTTTATTGCACACCTCACATACTCGTAGTTTACTATAAATGTATAGTAACATAAACAAAAACAATAGAGGTAACAACAGGCGGTCTTATCGCTTAAGCGATCTCTCCCAGACAACCTTTGGGTTGGATTTTGAAGTGTTTTACTTTTCAGGAATATCCCTGCTGCAGCCGCCATCTGAATGTTACCTTTATAATATCGGTATGGACTTAAAATCTAAAACCGTTCGCTGGCGATCACAAATTGGCGTTGCATTTTTCATGAACCAGAAGTATCAGCTATGAATCGCTGATTTAATTATCGTGATGGGGGCTGGATAATGGCTGGTTTTTAGGTTAGAGTTATGACACATTTTATTGGTTTGACATTGGACATATTGTCTCAATTTCTATAGAAAAATAAAATAAAAAGTACTTAGTTACCAAAAAGAGCATCGGATGCGTGATAAAAATGGCTTGGGATGTGTTTGTCTAGAAAAACTTAACAAAATGTGAGGAAAATAGTAAAAGTCGAGTGAATTAAAAAAAAAACAGAAAATCAATGTTCACGTTCAGTGAAGATTTTGAAATGTAATTTCTAGAACCCCATACCTCTTAAATGTATCATTCCTGGTTGTTCTGACCAAAAAAAATGAGTCAAATTACTGATTATTTTTAATTCTCAATCAGACCAATGTGTTGCAGATCAGAATAATGCGCAAATAATTTAAGCATAATTATTAAAACGTATTATGTTAATACGTATAAAATTATGCTTGTTAATATTGTTATTATTATAATAAAAATTATGCAGATCTATGATTACGCGTACTGAGTGTAATACGTTTACATTACGAAGCAATTAAGTTGTTTGCGTAAGAATGTTAAGTCTTTTATGCGTTTTTATATATTATTAGGATATTAATTAATGTAATGCTAAAAAGAACACTATTGACCGGTGGATAGTAGTATAAATAAATAAATATTATAGGGACATTCTTACACAAACTAACTAAGTCCCACGGTAAGCTCAAGAAGGCTTGTGTTGTGGGCACATATGCCTTACTATTAGTAAGGCATATAAATTTTCATAATAACTATCTTCGATTCAAAATAAGTATTTTAAAAACTTTATCAACTCAAAGATCGCTCGAGATATTTAAAAAGGAATTCCATTAAGGAATCGCTGACCGTCCGCTAATGGGCAGAGCGAGAAACTTCGCCCATAATCATATTTAGCTGCGCGTTTAATTGATAAAGCGATTGGGAAGTCTTTATTTGCGCAGTTTTGTGGGAATAAAGCCTTTTTATTGCAAGCTATGTAGCATACGTTATTTTTTAACTAAAATAGGTTTGTTCATAGACTGCTGTGACTGAAAATTAGGTTTGTGGAGTCAGAATAAATTGAAATAAAGCTTTTTGACAATGACCATTGAGCTTTAATCACTTTTGAAAACAAAAATGCCTATACTTATACGTCCCACTGCTGGGCACAAGTCTCCACTCGTGCGCTGATAAAATATAAGTTGTGATATCTTTTTTATGATATAGGAGGCAAACAAACAGGCAAATCACGGGTGTCATTCTGAATCCCTAACAACGTTTGTCTTAAAGTCACTTGCAGGGCTCGGAACCGGTATTGATATACCGGTTAATATCGTTTATAAACGGTTATATTATTTCGTTCATTAATAAACCAGTTAATTGATGGAACGCGAACTTTAAAATTTAGTTCTCTCTTCTAACCGGTTAGTTGAGAGAACGAAATGTTTTCGTTCTCGAGGAACGATATAATACCGGTTAATCTCAGCCGTCTACAATATTAATACATTACCCGGCTACCCGCTCTAAGTACTCAATCTCGATGTTGACTTGACGGTGCTGCTTGCTGACTGAATTGTTTATTTTTTATACTTTTTGGGCGTGTGAGTTTTGACTGTTGGTGTTGGTGGTGTTTTGTTACATTTAAAATGGATTCACAGAGTTGTAAATATATTCCGGACAGCCAACCATTTTTCAATGAAAAAGAGACCGATAATTTCGATTCTGACAACTGTAAGTAAAATAAGTGGGTACACATTTTTTTTGATAATCCTAGTCTGAAAGGATATAACGCTCTGAATTGTATTAGCAGCTTCTCCTCCTCTCCTCCTTGCATTTTGTATGCAAATTAAAAAGAATATTAAATGTTGGTGGACGTAATTAAGCAAACAATGCTGACACGCTGGCGTGCAAATTATTTATTGTCTATAGATATTCATTTTGAATTTTGTTCATCCTTTTTAACCGAGTTCCAAATCCCAAAGGCGGAGGTTATCAATTCGATTGTATGTTTTCTTTTTTTTTTTATGTTTGTTACTCCATATCTCCGTCATTACTGGACCGATTTTGAAAATTCTTTTATGATTGTACGTATATGCATACAGATTGGTCCCGTCAAAACCCAGTTCTGATGATGGGATCCATGAGGAATCGAGGGAACTCCTCAAATCTTAAGGGCATACATATAGTGATTTTTGAGTTTTTATCAACAAATTAAGCATATACATCCAAAAAAGTGACATTTGATGAAGTAGAACTGCTGATGATGATCAGAACGGAACTCTTCAACGACGCATAGTTCACGTTTGGCGATTTGACGTCTTCGTTATGTTTGTTAAGCAAGTTAAGTTTTTAAGCCACATTTTTGTCAAGCTCGAGTTCTGATGACGGGATCCATGAGGAATCGAGGGAACTCCTCAAATCTTAAAGGCATGCGTATAGAGATTTTTGTATTTACATCAGAAAATCAAGCATTTTCATTAAAAACTGTCGCATTTGATGAAGTGGAACTGCTGATGATGACTAGAACAGAACTCTTTAACGACGCATAGTTCACGTTTGGTGATTTCGAATTTTGATTTTGACTTGGACTGCGACCCGGACTCGAAACCAGAACCGGATTCATACCCGACCCGAACCGAACTCGAACCCGGACTCGGACCCGGACTCGGACCCGGACTCGGACCCGGACTCGGACCCGGACACGGACCCGGACTCGGAATCGAACTCGGACCCGGACTCGGACTTGGACCCGGACCCGGATCCGGACTCGGATCCGGACCCGGACTCGGGACCGGACTCGGACCCGGACTCGGACCCGGACTCGGACCCGGACTCGGACCCGGACTCGGACCCGGACTCGGACCCGGACTCGGACCCGGACTCGGACCCGGACTCGGACCCGGACTCGGACCCGGACTCGGACCCGGACTCGGACCCGGACTCGGACCCGGACTCGGACCCGGACTTGGAATCGCACTCGGACCCGGACTCGGACCTGGACTTGGACCCGGACTCGGACTCGGACTCCGACCCTGACCCGGACTCGGACCCGGACCTTGACCCGGAAAACCACTATGATACCTTAACTAAACATGGGGGACACTTTTAGGGGGTCAATGAGAAAATTAAAAAATTAAAGAGTTCAAACTAAATCGTGTTGATATGTATCAAATAAAAGAGCTCATTGTGAGAATCCAAATATATATTTTTTTATAATTTTAGGATAAACATTTTAGAAGTTATTCAAGAAAATAGGTAAAAACTGACCATTCCTCCCTTTATCTCCGACACTACTGGGTCTAAACTTTTGAAAAAAAATCATAAAATAGTTCTTTACCTATTAGATGACAGGAAAATCTATTAGAAATGTGCAGTCAAGCGTGAGTCGGACTTAATTACTTCGTTTTTGATCCGACCTTACGGGTTTTTCACTCACGTTTCACATAAAAAATACATTGTTAAAAATTTTGTAATGTTACATTTCTAATGTACAAACGGAACCCTTGCAACGCGAGTCTGACTCGCACTTGGCCGGTTTTTTTTTTTAATTTTCAAGCAGATGGGCTAATTGATGGTGGCAAATATGAAACATTCGTTTTCTTGTATAAATAAATAATTGGTTGATTTTAATAAATAATAAAAAATATTAATAATACCTTCTTCTATAATCATTCAACAGCTGCTAAAAAAAATATTAAAATTATAAAATAAAACATCTGAAACTAATATTTATTAACAAACAGGAAAAAACATGTAACAAACATACACTAATTAATTAATAAGTAGAAAAGTAATAAAAAAACAAAAAACAAAAAACACATATTTCGGCGCACACAGCGTACTGCAGGACGCAAAAGGATTCCTACGCAGCGATACGCTTCGCTTTTTCGAGGAAAGCACTGATATTCTGCCGGTTACAAATAATAATACTCATTTTATCTTGCTGCGACGTTTTCAATTTAACCGGTTTATGTTCCTCAAGAACGAAACGAGAACGTAATTGGTGTAAACCGTTATTTCAAAAGAACAGTTCTTTAACCGGTAACCGCAAACGGAAACGAAATCCATTTCGTTCCCGGGCAAATGAACGTAACCGGTTTGAGCGTTGAGAACGGTTTCCGAGCCCTGGTCACTTGCCCTAACTGGTTTGTCCTAATGGGCACATGCCCTAACGATCAATTGTTATAACGATTATTTTCCATAATGTAAGGTTCTGAAAAATGGTTAGGTTTTAGAACTTGCTGCCACAAAAGTGGGTTAGGTTAGGGTTGGAACTGCGACCCTCGCAAAAAAGAAAATATGATTAATAACATTAGGATAAGTAATCAATAATTAGGGAAACCAAAATTAGGGTTTTTAGTGTTAGGACAACTGATCATTATGACAAACAATATTAGAGAATGCAAAGATAGGAGAAAGACTTTAGGGATTCAGATATAGATCCGCAAATCACCTGATGGTAAGCGATTACCGTCATCTATGGACATCCGCAACACCAGAGGGGTTGTAAGTGCGTTGCCGTTCTATAAGATGGGACTATGCTCTAGCTGCAATTTTCAACAGATTTAAGAATGTCTTAGCTAGAATGGTCCGGGTCCGGTCCGATGCGTTTGACACTTCGTTTTCTATGACGGACGATCACGTGACGCTATGGAAAACGAAGTGTCGGACGCTTCGGTCGAACCCGGACCGTTCTAGCATGAGTCATCCCTTAAGGGCTCATTTAGACGATGCGAGAACTCGCATGCGAGTTTCATTACATTGCGGATTTTGATCGGACAGTTGAATTGGACGTAACCAACAGTCCGCAATGTAACTAAAATCGCATGCGAGTTCGCGCGCCGTCTAAATAAGCCCTTATGCGGAAATCGTACGAAATGGCTAAACGTTGAGCTGCATGCAGCAGCACCGATGGTGCACTGATTTAAGATCCTTTGTTTAGCAAAGACGATTAATCGCTGCGGACGTTCCGTGGAAATTCACGAAACAAGCAAGCATTCCCAATATGCTAAGTCAATCAAAACATTTTAAAGTTTTACCCCCTTATTCTTAAAACTTTACGGGACTGATTTAGTTAAATAGTGTTGTATCCCTTTCTTTATACAGGGTGATTCAGGAGACGTGAGCAGGACTAACACTGGGCATTTCGTAAATTATAAGCAACTGTTACGTATCAGTATTAGTGAGATTAACGTTAATTTTTTACTTTTGAAAACGCGTATCTCACTCAAGTTTGACAGTTATTTTCTTCGTAATCATAACGATGTCATTACGGTTAAAGAGTTTTTATGTTCAGCGATTAGGTCTTGTAGGGTGACCATGATTGTAGAGAATTAAACTAGCCCTCACTAAAAAGTTAAAAAATAGGAAAAACTGTGGTTGTTTCGCCTAAATACGACGGTGATCGATCAATTATCAGTTACTGAGTGTGCAGGATTAGTCCTGCTCGTCTCATGAATCATCCTGTATACCTAAGTCAAAATGACAGATAAGGACAAACGATTATTAGCTAATTGAGGTTTGTGGCGGGTTTATGAATAAGGGGGTTAATATGCATCCATGCTCCTACCTTGAATAAGTAACTCAAGGTAATAAGTTTGTGCCGTAGATTTTATATCCGTAAAAAAATCTTGTACGTACGTACCTACTTTTTCCTAATCAACACATAATATCGAATATGCCTTTAAATGGATCCCGACTATTTTTGTAACACCTTGATTAAGAGCCCATCAACGTGCACACTAGCGCTACCGCTAAATAATCGTGATTATTTAAATTTAACGAAAGATATTGAAAAAAGGGGGCCGCTACGTACCTACTGTATTGTGTATTTAAGTACCTTTTGAATACATCGAACTAGTTTTAATGTTGCTGGTTTCGTCGATCTAGGAGCTCAAAACAAAAACGGCCGTTTTAACTTTGAACGCATAGATTGACGAATAACATAAAAACTAGTCTGATGTATTCAAAAGGTATTTAAATACACAATACAGTACGTAGCAGCCCCCTTTTTTCAATATATTTCGTTAAATTTAAATAATCACTATTATTTAGCTGTGGCGCTAGTGTGCACGTTCATGGGCTCTTAAGTGTGTAAAAAAAGAAAAACAGCGTTCTGGAAGTCAAGATCAATAAACTTTTTAACATCACAGCCTCTAAAGGTCCAGCCCTTAAATTAATTGAGCAGTACTTTAATTAAAATAAGGCTAAGGTTAATTAAGCCTCAGGTGGCGAATATGTTTCGTTTCTCAGCTTTTTGGTTAATTAATGTGGTTCAGGTTACGCGTAAAACAATCTTGTTAAGCGTATGGACTATGTTACATATGTTGCATGAGAACGGTTTGTGGGCCCTGGAGATTTTGACTGATTAATAGCTGTAGGTAATGTTTGAGGTATTTGGTTCTAAGAGAGGGAGCTAACTCAAGAAATGTAGATTCTATACTTATTGAATTTTTAAAAGTTTTAATCAAAGGCAAATGCCATGAAAAAAAAAACACGGAAACTAGACTAGTGCAAGTGCAAAGTCCAACCAAAACCCTAAAAGGTTAAAGTTGGCTTGATAGAAGAAAATCACAAAAAAGTATTATTATTTTAATTTATATTCTTTTAAATACCTACTAAGTTTTATTTTATTGTTAAAAAGGTTATTATTCTCTTTATTCAATTAGGGTCTTAGGTTAGGGTTTGTGAGTATAAAAGTAAAATATAAAAACACTTACAAAACATAACAAAAATATATAAACACATTATAAAAAACCTAACCTAGGGTGCCGCCGGCAGCGGGGCAGGGTCCAAGCTGCCGGTGGTCAGGGCCGCAGAGTGAGGAATCGACGTACTATACGCGCCGTGTCCAAAATTACCGCCTTCTGCATCTGACCCTTGATCCAACCACCCAGCGAGAGTCTCTCTAGGTGTTGGTCGAGACTCTTCGCTATGAGACCGTTCGCTGACACGACTATAGGAACAATGATCGTCGAGTCAACATCCCACATAGCGGTTATCTCGTGGGCTAAGTCTAGGTACTTGCTGGACTTATCCTTCTCGGCCTTCACGAGATTCTCATCATGGGGGATGGTGACGTCGACGAGCGCGGTCCGGCGCTGCGATCGATCTATCAGCACGATGTCAGGCTTATTGGCTACAATAGTCCTGTCAGTGATGATAGATCGATCCCAATAGAGCGTGGCACGACCATTTTCGAGAACTGGCGCAGGTGAGTACCTGTAGTACGGCACTTCACGGTCCACAAGGCCGTATAGGAGGGCAAGCTGCTGGTGAATAATTCTGGCTACGAGGTTATGTCTGTGCAAGTACTCGCCGTTAGCAAGATGAGAACAACCGGAGATAATATGCCTGAGTGACTCTCCGGGACGGCGGCATGCCCGACAAATGTCGACCGTACCGTCCTTCAGGATATATCTCCGGTAGTTATTTATTATTATACTATTAACTTCAAATAAACAGTTTATTTTTAATTACACATTATGTAAAAATTACAAAACTAAGATATTTATTAGATAGTTGATGTATATCGTTACTCTGCGTAACATAATATGTATTATAATTTTAGTATAAAATAACTAGTGATAGGTACCGACCGACCGGTACAACCGAGAGACTTTTTGTTTGTCGATTTTTACAAATACCTAGGCATCGTGTAATAAGCTAGCTAAATTACTGGTATTACGATTCTCTCGATCGAAAATCGAGTCGAAAATACCGCAACTCGGCCCGGCCATAATCTTCTTAAACATTTATTTACTTGTGCTCAGGAATGTCAAATATTAAATAACGTTAGTAAATAAAATAGGTCACAAGACTAACAAGACTATTTGTAGCGTATTTTCTGCACGTATCTGTATTATTCTAGTCTTCATACAGACCAATTGGAACGTGCACCTGAGATCATACCGATATCTTAATGATTTTTGATATCGGAATAACATTTATCTCTCTCCCTGTTAATTAACTATTGTGTAACCTTTATTGTATCCAACATTTATCACAAATCACAATTTTCAAAGCTTTAAAAAAAGTAGCTCAAACACTCTCAGTTATGTAGTGCTTAATAATAGTTTGTTATATTTTGTTACAGGTACGAAAAAAATTTGAAAACTAAAATATGTACAACAAATATGTAGGTAAGTAAAAAAAATAGCATCGAGTCTTTAAACATCTAATAATAAAAATGACCCAAGGATTTGCTTGTTTTATGTATTACTTCCATGAAAAAAAAAAGTTAAATAATCTAAAAACTTTTTACGACATGTCCTTAAAAACGTACGAATACAAAAAGGGCCTGATAGCGATAACGTGCCGGTCACGTGACCTTTCCGGTACAACATTGGACCGGAACTCGTATCAACCGTATTTACTTTTTTTCGAAAAACCATCATCTTTTGGCTCGGAGTAATTAACAATGGAGCCGTCATTAACAGGCGTTCCCCTCTGTCGAAAATAGGCGGCCAATGGTCAACGACATGTCAACCATATGTATGGACTGACGTTTATCTGACATGACGTACGTCCTACCTACCGGTACCTATACATTTGATGTGCCTCTCCCCCGCAAAAAACGGCAGACTATTTTGTACCGAAAATTTTAGACATGGCGTCTCCGTCTAAGTCTTTTGGGTTATTTCTACTCAGAATTCACTTTCAATTCTCTTCGCATACAGCGATCAACATGAGAGTTATTCAAGGTCGTATAAGATCAAAGCCGTAACAAGTTTTAAATCTGAATCTGCCTCCTGATTTAGCACAAATGCTATTCTAAGAACTTTGTTTAAATAATATAGGTTTATAGACTTGACATTGACGTAAGGTATAGTCAATCCTACGCTCACGCGCGGTGAAGTAAGATACATTAGACATTTACACGCAGACTAGTGATAGGACCGGTAATTGACTGCAGAATTGACATAACACGACATGTCGACGACTAACTTTACCGCTTATCTTGTTCTTATCATAGTCCTTATAACTTGGGGCACAGAGGAATTAACATTCAGAGAAACATCTTTATGTACAATCGCCTGCGCTCGCGGTGTTCCAGTTGAGAAAAAATTGCCTTAATCCTTAAGGGGCTACTCCACGCCAATGACCTTCGATCAAAATCCCTTAGTTTTCTAAAAATTTTTGGAGCTTACCATATTAACAGCCACGGCTTCAGGCAATATAGTATCCCATATTTACTTCAAAGCTCATTGTCTTCGAGATATTTGGCATCAAAGTTGAACAATTTTAGGCTAAAAAACTAGTTTTCTGGCCATAACTTTTGTGTTAATTAGTTTAAAAGTAAAACCCTAGACACGTTTTTCGAGACGTCAAAGACGAACCCAAATAATAATATGTAGATTTCGTACATGTAAGATCCTTCACAGCTAACTAGATACGAAAAAAGTGTTTTTTTAGATAACGTTTAAAAAAATCATAAACTAATAAGTATTCATTTCTTAGACAAAAACGGAGATAAAAGATTTAAGAACCGATAACCGTTTGTCTTATAATTCTATCTGTAGTGCAAAAAAAGGAGATACGATTCAAAACTTGTCAAAAATCGATGAAAACCTCGGGTAGCCCCTTAATTCCTTACTATCTGCTACCTGGAAGGTGTTCAAACGAGTATCGCCCTAAGGGTGAAACACCGCGAGCGCAGGTGATTGTACATCATAGCTTTATAGTTTATACAGGCTGATTCATAAGACGTCAATAGGACCAACCCTACACTACAATTCCCCCTAACCCTACACATTAAATGACAATGGATGGTTCACCATCGTATTTTAACTAAGGCCCACTAGACCCATCCTTTTAACCCGATGTTAAGCTGTTAAACCGTTAACCCAATATTATAGTTAGATAATTGAACACTGAATAAGATCGTTCAAAACTCGTAGTAAAATTTACGCTTCAAAATGTATGACAGATTAATATTGAATTATGTTTCTCTGTTAGTTTCGTCCTCTGTGCTTGGGACACTAACTGTAATGGCCATTATCAGTTTATATAACTCGGTCGAGAGTTTGGGGATCGGTGATTAGTGGACTATCGTAGCTCTAGTGGCTCTTAAAGTTTGCTAGTGTCTATGTTAATGCTGAAACCTAGAAGAATGGCAATCTTTAAGAACATACACCAATATTACTCAATTTTACCAGACGATTGAATGATACGAGGAAACATCATGGTTTTTTAACTTTTCGAGCCATATAATATTTTCTTCTCTGTACCTATATAAATTGTAAATTAAGGAATAAAGCCATACGACATAATAATAATGTGACTTATTAAAGGCCAATTCGAACGTGAACCTGACATTTAACCGATATTCTAATCATATTGGAATCATATCAGTAAGCTGTCATTCACGCGGGCGTCGCGCTCGCACTTATACAAGCAGGGACAAGTTCGAGAGAAAAGAAAGCGCGAATGACAGCTAACTGATAATGTATATTGTTTCCTATATGATTCAAATATCGGTTTGATGACAGGTACACGTCAAAAATTTACCTGATACTCGTAGCATCTAATCTCGACAAACGTATCCTAATCGAATAGGAAAAGAAATATTGAAATGTTTTTGGCTACTCTTAATATTGCTAAATTAATATTTTCTCTTACTTTATTTGAATATCGTCTTTATTTATTTTAAAGACCTTATTAAATTCTGACGCAGGCGCCTAAGAGTCTCCTGGCAGTTTTGGATGACATAAACCTAAAGACTAATCTCAGGTAAAATGAAGTCGAATTTAATGCCTGCCTGTTATTTCTGAATGAAGGATGATTTATATAGGTATGTACTTTAGGTACCTTGTTAAGGCACTAATCGCCTCATTCAAAATTTACTTAACAAGACCCAATTCCATCGAGTTTCGTATTTAATGACACTTAGCTGGTCCAACCTAAATCTGACCTAATTTAATATTGTTTCGTGGTTAACCATAATATTTCCAGTTAACGAAGTTCAGATTTCACTGGAATATTTCAGTTGCTATTTAGCGCTCTAGTTCCCAAACTTGGTCTTGTCCAGCAATACAATTATTAGTTGCCAAGTCGCGTTGCGGCAACTTTCGAGTTGCTGGCAACTGTGTTGTCGATTGTTTCTGTGGTCCCTGAGTACAAAGACTGGTCACTAGAATACAAAGTACAGTCGCCATCAGATATATCGGAGCGGCCTAGGTGCTCAAAAATATCTGAACACGCACTTAACGCCTTGACAATAGAGGCGTGTTCAGATATTTGTGAGCACCTTGGCCGCTCCGATATAATTATCAGATGGCAACTGTACATTTTGACGGTAGGATGCAATCAGACGTAATAGTTTCATTTCGTCAGGTGACAACCAAATCTTTTTAATTTACTAGAGTAATATAAGTACCCAAAGAAAGAGTAACTCCATACAAGGGGTCATCCATTAATTTCATCACACGTTTAGGGGGAGGGAGGGGGTCAAGAAAATGTGACATGTTGTGACAAGGGGGAGGGGGAGTCATAAACTTTGTGACGTCACTTTAACTTCATCAGTAACCAAAAATGTATTTAAATTATTTTATACGCTAATTATCATTTAAACAACAAGGTTTTGAAACGATAATCGTTTTTATTCGTTTAATTTTATTTCTTAATCAGTTTTGGGTTATATAATTGCTAATATTTCTTTTGTCAAAAATATTTTGATAAAATATTAAATAAATATTTGCCGATTTCGTTGAAGAAATGTGACGTCACACCAGGGGGGAGGGGTTTGCCAAATGTGACCAAGTGTGACAAGGAGGGGGGGAGGGGTAAAAAAACCTAGAAATTCGTGTGACGTAATTAATGGGTGACCCCCAACCGTTTTCTTACCAAAACGCGCGTTATTTCGTAGTCGACATCTAGCGTCATGTAGCGGAATTTATCAGTACTGCTAGTTGATAATACCTAGAGGTCACGACGAACGAAAACTCTAATGCTCAACAAGTTTGAGCTAATATTATAACCGGATTAATTGGAAGTCTATTTTCAACCCCTTCTGCTTATAATATTAGTTGTAAATTGTTTAGTAGTACATTTTTCGTCAGTAGCTACACTTGTGACGTCTGGTGTCAAGTAGGGGTACTGATAGTTCCACTACTTGACGTTAGATGTCGACTATAAAATAACGCATGATTTGGTAAGAAAACTGATGTATGGAGTTACCATTCTTTCTTTACTTACATTACTCTATGCTACTAGTTCGGGGCCACAGTGAACCACACTATTAATAAAACAAGGTTGATTTTTGTGTATTTTTTTTAATTAGTAAATTTTGGCTAACGATTCCATGATTCCTGCGCTATTGAGAATATCTAATTTCGGATATTGTTCACCTGCAAATCTATCGCTCTATAGCGCTGTACCGGTCGACAAGCCTTAAGACGAAACAGGAGCTGAATTTTAAATATTTTAGGTAAATATACCCGTCTCGCTAACGGAAGCGGCACCTAAAAGTAGTGCGATAAGGACAAGGCGAAAAATCCTGCGTAAAAATCTCAAAAATCGAGGTTTCGTACTCCTCTGTTTCCTCCTCCAAAACTTAACCAATCGTAACCAAATTTGGAAATCTAAATGATTATGAAATTATCTGTGTCGGACCGTTTTGCTTTTTTGGCTAATTGATATCAGTTTTGAATGCCACGCCTCTCATTGCGGCATAGTCAATTAGGCCATTTTGGCCATTTTTGAAGGGCTCTAGCGCCTTAAGAAACAAAAATATCAAAAAAAGCAAAACGGTCCGACACAGATATTGACAATATTAATCTGTGTTGAAAAAATCATTGCTCTAGCTTCAAAAACCACGGAGGAAAACGAGGAGTACCTTTGTATGGAGAAATGACCACTCCCGTTGGCGCTTAATGAGCTTAGGTACCTACTGTGGGACTTAGTAAATTTGTGTAATAACGTCCTATAATATTTATTTATTATTTATTACAAAATTTGTAGTATCGCTTGCAGACGTATCTGCTTGGTAATAAATAATCAAGCCCCGTTTTTTTAAAGTAGCCGCAGTTTATGATACTTTACTAAAACTTTAGTCCAACAAAACCTCCAACCGACTTAATCTTGCCTTAATAACGCCCTGCAAAATATTGTACAAAAGCGTTGAATGGAGTTATTATGTTAATCCCCACAATTAAGTTATTTGCGGGCATAACGCTCTTAAAGTTAAATTACTGTAATTTAACCTTTATAAATGGGGGGCGATCCATTTTGTGAATTAATAGGTATATATGGGTCGCTTGACAGCAGGTGTTTAGAGGCCGTTTGTTGTGCATGCGCAAGTAAATGAACAATTACTGTAAAATCTGATAAAATCCGGATTTTACGGTAATTGTCTAAGGACTATAGTCCTTAAGCACAACTTTACTATGGTCCAGTTCTTAACGTTGATTCTTAACTAGCCTTTATGATTTGTACTGGTTACATTTATTTTGGAGCTTATATAAACCAAAGACATATGTAACTCCGTATAAGATGAATAAAGTCTAAGGAAAAAACGTGCCTCGGAAAACAAGAAAAAGTCATTCTCGAACAGATGGCGCATACACCTTTGGCCTATCCTCGGCTAGATGGCGTGACGACACCGTTTCATACTTAACAATTTTAACACATAGGTCATCATCAGGTCATATCAGTGAATGAACATGGGTCAAAATGATATAAAAATAATAAAATCAATTATCCATATATATTAATATTTTGATAGTTTTATACGTTTTCATTTTGAGTTTTGGTCGTGTGTCGATAGATGGCAGTAAATTTACTGTGGCTACAAAATTTACTATGACAGGACCCCTCTATACTATCTATTCTCTTTGGATAAACTAATGCTCTTTCTATATTATACACTCAACATAATTTGAAAATATATATATTTTACTGGAACTTGACTTTGGATTATATATTATGTAGTTGTAAGTTGTGGACTAAAGTTACCTGATTTTATACCGGTATATAGTTTTCGGAGTTCAATGGGAATATTCTGTGTAGATGTAGATAATGATCAGGCGATTTGGAATGAGGTATTTTGTTCTACTTGTGGGTTGGATTTTAAATTAAAAATTATGTTTTAAAATTAGAGATCTGGCCGTTACCAATATGAATTAAGCATTCTGATTTCTGTAGCATTCAATTATTTTTTGCTTGCACTTTCGGCGGGTTTAAGTAAAGAATAATAAATAACTAGGTACTTGATTTAACTTGTCAGTCATATTCATATTAGAACATCAACAGAATATCAACAGTCGACTTTGAGGAAATCCTTCCTATTACTAGAAAATTCATCTGATTTTGGTGGATAGTCTCTATTGACACATATTTGTGACGTTATCTATGAAGAGGGACCTTATCGTCGATGGCGCTTACGCCATTATTAACGATGCTCCGATATAAATACAATGCCGCGCGACGCTGTGCGGCGTAAGCGCCATCGACAATAAGGTCCCTTTTCATAGATAATGCCCCATTTAGTTCATTTTATACAACAAAATCCAAGCGAATACATTACTTCACAAAATAACCATTAAACTACCGATTGCTTTCAACCGCGCCCGTACAAGTAGTGAATAGGTATAAATGTAAAAGTTACCTGCCACAGTTACATTTCCATTCAAACAAAACCATTCAAAAACTATGCAAGCGGTATTCAATTAGAACGCATTCGAGCGATTGGCACGTTCGCGGGGAACGTTAGGGCTTATTCATACCGGCGATTTGAATTTAGCAATTTATGGAGATACTTTAAGGCCTCTGTACACAATTGGCCAGCGAGGGCCAGTCTGGGGGACGCATTATGCGTTAGAGGGAGCAAGTGATATTGCTATCTCATTCTACCGCACGGCTGCGTCCCTTTGGACTGGCCGGCGCTGGCCCATTGTGTACAGGGGCCTTTACAGCCAACGGTGCCACATGGCAACTTTTATTTTGAAAACTACTTATTTTCAATATTTTTGCAACTTTATGCTCCCCTTCTCCTAGCTTCTTTTGTTTCTGTACGCGATTTTTTTTTTAATTTCGTCTTGCCACAAAATGAGCACGCGGCGTTTAATACCTATGCGTTTCAGAAAGACACAAAATGGCTTTGTAGTTAAGAGAATGTTTACGTCAGAAAAAATACACAGCACTGACGGGGGAAGAAATAATCTCCATTTTCCCCGACCATGCATCAAGCAACCGCGGCAAAAATACTGCTACACCGTACACCCGTACAGGGCTGGGCTCGGAACCGGTATTGAAATGTACCTACCTACTTACCTGTTAAAATCGTTTAAGTTCGTTAACCCGGTTAATTTCATTCCACAAAAACGAAAGACGCCGAATTTGGCAACGACTGGTTTCTCAGGACAGTTCTTTAACCGGTAACCGCAAACGGAAACGACATACTTTACGTTTCCGGGTGAATGAACGAAAACGGTTTCCGAGCCCTGGGTGCGAAACCAGCGCGCGTCGCCAGTGTGAAAATTCCCGAGTCCTTCCATTGTTGTCACGGCGTCAACACTTTCCGTTGGGAATGGAACTGGGCCGCTGGCACGGACATATATGAATAGATGTCGCATGTGCGTACAGTTGGCAGAATCAAGATATTCCTTGTTCGAGCCGCGTCAACACTTTCCGACGGGATTTAATGCAAAACTGGGCCGTTGGCACAAATATGTGTGTGAATAGACGTCGCATGTCCACTACTATTTATTTTCTGTTTTTTGCAAATTGTGTAGACGCATATAATATTATATTAAGTCCTCAATTTTATACAATGATTTGATGTTTTTATTCCGTTCTAAATTATATTATGTTACAATATGTGACCCTGCCAAAGAATCGTACATTCTGTCAGGTGTCTGTGTCGAATCAAAATTTCCTGGTGACACTGCCAAATTCATCAAAAGTAGACTGCTGATGTTAATGGATCTAGGGTGACTTTGCCAAGTATTAAGAAAACCGGTGTCCGGTAGCTATCACCCTTGGCAAAAAAACCGAAATATAACATGAATGATGCACGTGGACGATATTGCATATTATACAGAAACACGTTCTAGTGGTTCTTCGTATCGGAATCTGTTACCTGCTCATTGCGCAATGTCTGTTCTCCTTCGACTTTGTATTGTGTCCTTCCCTTGTTCCCGTCGTCGACACTTTCCACAGACAATCAATGCAAAACTGGGCCGTTGAAACGGACATGGTCGATGGACAGACGTCGCATGTTCTGCTGTTTTTTTTTTTTGTTTCTATTAAGGTTTTGGTTACAGTCTGCCCTCGCAAATAATAGTCTACTTTCTGTGTGTTTTTTTCCATGGCATTTGCTTTTGATTAAAAGGTGAAAAAAAATAATGTAATTTTTTGCGATAGCCACCCATTAACCATGTTGTTTTAAAAGAGAGCGTACCTTCGATTGTATGGGAGCGGCTTTTTGGCGGCGGGTTCAACTAACCCTAATAAAAAATAAAAAAACTATTGAAGCGATATTATTAATAAATGTAGAACAATGATTCAATACATAATAAATCCCAACTAAATTTATAACTAACTTAAAATTACAAAATCACAAAAATCTTAACCTAAACTAACAAGTTAACAACTATTAACTAACGCATCACGCTCGCCGCGTTGCCACGTTGAACCACGATGGACAACCTTTGCATAAGGAACGACCCGGAGCGAGGATCATGACCACTCTCTCTCAAACGCCTGCCCACTTCCCCAATAAAAGTCTTGGCCTAAGCGCACCAACAGCCAGTGGTTTCCACGGCAAGAGGGACAAACAGGTAGTTCCCTAACACCGCATACTTTTCCCCCTAACACCGCATACTGCGAGGCATTGCATTGCCTTGAAGCGATTGATTCTACATTCTGAATTAGATCATATTCTCAGTTACGGCACTTGTTGATAATAGTGTTGGGATCGGTATTGTCCTCCGACGCTGTATTGTGTCCTTGCCTTGTTCGCGCCGTCAACACTTTCCACAGCCAATGAATGCAAAACTAGGCTGGCACAGATATGTTTCTAGACAGATGTCTCACGTACCCCAATAATTATGCTTTGCAGTGAGCGCAACCAACATAAAACACGAGTTATATCATGGTGGCAGCCACATTCAATATTTTCATGTTAAAAAAATATTCGAGTTATTGCAACCTGCTACCAATAAGACTCTTAACTGTCTATATAGGTAGGTGGATCTTATGTATTTGCAATTACAGTAGAATCCGTTTAATATGACTCCGCTTATACTGACCAACCGCTTACTATGACATAATTACTGTGCGAAGTTTGATTTTCATATAAAATTCTTTGTGACAGATTCGGATAAGATGACTTCGCTTACAAATCGCTTACTATGACCTAAAAATCCTATTTCCATGAAATTATGTCCGGTTATACTGACACACTAACACATAGTCTGCTGGTTTGCTTGGCCATCACCGGTAAGGTATTTTAGTTTTGATTCTCAGTGACAAGTTGATATTTGTTACAAGTTTAATAAAACTCATTTCTCCCAAAGGAATTTGAGATTAATTTGGAAAACAACAAAAATAAGAAGTAAGTAGTACAACTATGTTTTATATGACATCCGCTTAGTATGACGTGTTTGTTATTTCCCTTCGATGTCATTATAAGCGGATTCTACTGTACATTCAGGTAGAAATTGTCAATCAGTAGTGTGATGTCATACAAATACATTCTCTGTCGCGGCACTTGTTGATAATAGTGTCGGGATCGGTATTGTCCTCCGACGCTGTATTGTGTCCTTCCCTTGTTCGCGCCGTCAACACTTTCCACAGCCAATGAATGCAAAACTAGGCTCACACAGATATGTTTCCAAATAGATGTCACAAGATCCCCAGGAATAATCACGCTTTGCAGTGAGCGCAACTAACATAAAACACATTTTCATGGTAAAAAAATATTAGATTTATTGCAACCTGCTAACAATAAGACTCTTTTACTTTCTATATAAGTAGGTGGATCTTAGTATTTGCATTGCGATTCATTCATTGTCATATAAAAATGCATTCTCGGTCGCGGCACTTCTTGATAATAGTATCGGGATCGGTATTGTCCTCCGACGCTGTATTGTGTCCTTCCCTTGTTCGCGCCGTCAACACTTTCCACAGCCAATGAATGCAAAAGTATTTGTATCTCTGTTTGTGTGAGAGACAGTACCTACTTTCTACTTATCCCTGACTACTAATTAGACAAATAGACAGTGACGGTCAAAGTGGCTTAATATATCCAAACACTGTTGTTAATGAGGAGGAGGATGAGGAAGTTAATGAAAATAAGGAGGTACTTAAGAAACATATTTGGCCACTTAGGCCTTCTTTATCTGTGATGAATATGGTGTGAAATATTTTAATATTTGTAATAATAACCAATATAGTTTAATCAATAATGAAGACTGGTATTTAATTTAAAATTTAACTCAAAAGTAACCTTATAATACACATAAAGAAATTAATTAAAAAATATATTAAGTTCTAAAACAACTATTCATTAATAATCATAAAAAAATTAAGTAGGCTGAACTGAGCAAGATCGTTGAGGCGTTCACGACAGTACAAAAAAGTGTCCCTATTTCATTTACGTAATCTACCTGAATCTGTCTGTGGCCAGCTTTACGAAATTCACATGAATATGACAATAACTAAGTATTTAAGTAATTAGGTACTCGCTAAAGCTATTTATGGCCACGTTTTAGTGCGCTCGAGTGGAGTTGGAACGCTCGCAGGTATTTAACTTATTTTGAGTTTTAGCCAGTACGGTTACCATCAGTTTGTCACTGACATAAACGCCGTCGAGAACGTAATTTACTTTCTATACATCTCGCTCGCACTCGCATATTAGTGCAAACGGGATGTATAGAAAGTAAATTACGTTCTCGACGGCGTTTACGTCAGTGACAAACTGATGGTAACCGTACTGGAGAATATGTGACGAGAATTCTAACGCTGTATTTATTTTGTATACAGGGTGATTTCAGACGTGATTAGAAATAAGAAGACGTGATGAAGAGGGGAGGCTATATCTGAAGTTGTTAAAGTTATAAGCTCTTAAAATTCCGATTTACGGTTTGTCTCTAATATGATCATAAAATAATATATAACTGTTGATTACTAAGCGAATATGAAACTTTTATTAGGTACCTAACGGCTCGATTCGGAAAATGAATTAGATTTCTACTAGACTTCAACAAGTTACGATATGGATAATTTAATGATATTTGTATGATAGATATGTCAAATTTGACGTTTCCGCGATTCTGGAGGCCCTCTTGAACGATTTCGACAAGTTATGACTTAGATATCCAAGTCACATCTAGTCGATATCTAATGTAGATCTAGTTGATCTCTAAATCGTCTCTAGATCTTGTGATTATCTCGAATTCCGAATAGGCCTGTATGTCTAAACAAGCAAATTCTATTGGCCTTTTTTTGTATATTTCTGCCATTCTACTTTATTGTAATACTCTCGTGCCTAAATAAAAAGAATAATAGTAAGATACCTACAACAACGTACGATATTAGAGAATGCCTTTAGGCATTAAGTCCGCCATTTGTACATTTTATTTGTATTTTGTGCAATAAAGTTTAAATAAATAAATAAATAAATATTACTAAGTATATGAATCGAAGCGGTAGGTAGATGTAGATGTGTATGTAGCGCAGGGACGCCCGGCCGGAAACAGGCGGGCTGTCGATAGTGTCGATCGCTTGTTCCGTTCACTCAGCCCAGCTTCCTGGAGTTGGAGCTGCAGGTTACTGCCCCGACGGCTTTCCCTCCTATTCTCCTCAAATCTTCTTGTTTTCCTGCAAAACAGAGGGATATCTTTGAGTTCGACGTCCTTTAGTTCGCTCTCATTGAATGTCATTCAATATACATTGCACATTACATTATACATTACATTGTACGAGTAGATTATGTATCCCTAGCGAATGTATTATATCGCGATGCCGCGTACATAATAGAATTGTATGCTAGTAAGGCAGAAGCGGTAGGTACTTGATATAAAATATTTTGTGCCGGCGGGAGTGTTTTGGCCGAGATGATACCTTGTAGATGTAGATGTAGTATTTTCTTTCCAGTCTAGATGATAAACCTCTATTTCCACACTAGCCTTTTACCCGTGACCTTGTACCCACGTTATCAATTTATCGAAATGGAAGGTTTTCCCAATAGTTTAGAAAGGTTCTCAATAGTGTCAAGAGTTACGGGCTGTTTGAAAGTGCTCTTTATATATTTTAACATTCGTCGAGGCAATGTTAGGGAAGAAAAAACATTTGATTTTTCATGATGCTAGTTAAGAAAATAACTGAGATCAGTAGGTTTTTATATAGTTTGTAGACCTTTGGTAGCATGCTATAATTTATTGGTATTCATCAGTAATTTCACCTCGCAAAATGTTGGTATTCAATGCGTACGAGTTACAATAAAAAGTACCCAAATTACTATATGTATGTTTAGAATCACCTAAAGAGTTCCCTAGTTGTTCCCAGTCGTCAGTAAATTGAAAAACATACAAATTAGAAAAAAAAAACGGACAAGTGCGAGTCGGACTCACCCACCGAGGGTTCCGTACTTTTTAGTATTTGTTGTTATAGCGGCAACAGAAATACATCATCTATGAAAATTTCAACTGTCACGGTTCATGAGATAGGTACAGCCTGGTGACAGACAGAAAGACGGACAATAGAGTCTTAGTATTAGGGTCCCTGTGGAGTGTAGACTGTAGCTTTTTCGTGATGTGGGGGTTCGTTGGGAGAAGCGTAGAAATCCGCCGCTGGAACGCGCTGGCCGCTGTGCTGTCTCGAAGTCCGCTATACCTCCATTTACCGGTATATGTGTTGTGTGAAATGAAAACACATATATTTGATTTATTCACTTGGAGAGTGTTCAGGCTGGTATGAGTGAAGCTCTCTTGATGTCTCTGATATCTCTGAATAAGCCACGAAACGGCTCTGCCTTATATAGTAAAACACAAGGCCGTTTGGTACCTTCTTCAACTAGTGGGTGTATCATGCAGAGTCAGTAATGTATATTTTTGCCAATCTCGTTAATTATAAGCACGTATGAAAGGAGCACGAATCCTAGACTTATAAATAGGTACAATATTAAGCACGTATGAAAGGAGCATGAATCCTAGACTTATAACTAGATATAAAACATTCCACGCAATTCATTTGACATAATATACGAGCACAAAGTAAAACATGATATACTCGTACAAAAGTAAAAATAGTAACCTAAACGTAGAGACTAATTAAACACATACATGAACCCTAATAGCTATTTACGACAGTCTCCCCCACGTGTGTCAACACCGTCTTCATGCGCGGAGTAAATGGGGATAAGTCTAGAAACTGGGCGGCGGACGTCACCTGCGCGTGTGCGAACAATGGCCACTCTCACATGACCATCTGGGCCAGGAAATAGCTGGGCGATTACGCCTCTGGGCCACGTTCCTCGTGGCATGGAGCTATCCGCAATGATGACTACGTCACCTTCATGCAGTTTTCTCACGTTTTGGTGAGCACCGGGCCTGGGGAGGAGGCTGGGTCGGTATTCCCGCTGCCAGCGCCTCCAAAATTGGTCGGCTAGCGTTTGCGCTGTTTTCCACGAAGAGAGCGACATAATTGCGTCTGTGAAGACACCCAGTGGCGACATGGCACTTGATCGACCGATTAGAAAGTGATTCGGCGTCAGGGCTTCGATGTCTAAATCTGGATTCACTGGTGTCAGCGGTCTGGAATTGACTATGTGCTCTGATTCTAGCAGTAAAGTATGTAGAACTTCTTCGTGGGGTGCTCTTTCTTTCAACTCGTTGATGACGATCGCGTGGTTGCCGTGACTGTAGAGTGCATGAAAATGCTGTACTAATAACTTGACGAAATCCTCTTTTGCATGTAAAACAGGCATGTGCGTGTTTTTATCGATTCTAGCATTTAGAACGATGATTCCGTTTTTGTCAAGTTGTACAGCGATTTTGTATAGCGGAGATTTCTTCAGGAGTGGCCGCCCAGTTTCCAGAAGCTTGATTTCCTCCGGAAATGCAGCATGTTGACTCCGTCGGATTAGTAATATCTCTGCTAAATCTAAATGCCCCTTATTTATCTCTATGTCTGTTTTCTTAGCGAACAATGCGGCTTTGAAAACCTCGGCGGCAACCAGAATACTAGCGGTGGCGCGAACTAATCGTACGTTATTAATAATGAACGATCGCCACGCGGGTGCGAGTGAGACGGGTATAGGCGAGTCCCAATCGATCCCTGTCCACCAAACGAAACGTAACGTATCGCGATCTTGCTCAATTATTTCGATCTGTAAAGCCTCTAACAGGTCGGGGCCAGCCAACAGCGCGCTGTTAAACGAACGTCTGTAAGCTGTGGCTGCCGTGTCCCAAACTAATCGCATTTTCCCGCTTTGCGGCTGAAAAGTTGGGAAGTGCGCCAGAGGCCACGTCCGGGGTGCCTCGGGGGGCGGCGGCGAGTCCATTTTCTCCGCGTAACCTTTGTCGAGCAAGTTGTTCATATGCTTTGCATATTCGGCTTTAAGTTTCGCATCGCGGTCTAGCTTTCGTTCTAGACTGTACAGCCGTTTCAATGCTTGCGCTCGGTTATCGGGGAGTTTCTCGTCATCTGACCGCCAAAGTAAGCCCGAGCGATACCTTTGCTCCCCCGGTATCTTCTCGCAGGTGGCTTCTAACAAATCTAGCGCACGTTGGCCGGGGTCGGCCCGAGGTACCTTCTGCGAAACGCCTAATGATTCTGTCTCAGAATGTCGTTTCGCAAGTTGTAAGGCCTCGTCTTCCGCGGTATTAGGCTTTGCGTGCCCAACAAATTGTACCGCAGGTGCGATGCTGTCCGCAGTTTCGTGTATCGTCAAAGCCATTGCCGCGCCTTCGTCAAATAGCGCGAGGGTCTGGACGGTACCTAACGGTTCCGACACCTCTTCAGGTATGACTTTGAGACACGTCTGCGGCAGCCTAACATTGAGTACTGCAGGTGCCGCCGGGATACTATTACCGTTCGCGGATGCGGCCGCGCTTAATCCGTGTAATAGTTTATTATGTCCGGCTTCGCACTGACTCATGCCACACGCGACATATTTACATTTAAAACGCGCACGGTGACTCGCGCCTAAACATCTATAGCACAATCTAGTACCCTTCACTAAGTCCCATCGCTCAGATATAGTCGCGGCTAGAAATTTCGAACACTCGCTAACTTTGTGTTCTTTGCCGTTCTTACATATGGCGCACGCATCGCGCGAGACCGAGACAGACGATATCTCCCGCTGGGGCTTAGCTCCGGTTGACGCTGGCTTTCTCAAATTACCATCGCGGCGCTTTACTTGAGCTATAGTTGATTTACTAGTACGCGATCTATTTCCCGTATCACGTGTATATGACTCGCGGGAATCTGACTCCGAATCCGAACTATAATCGCGAAGGGACGCGGGGGCGCGGGACCCAGCGAGAGCGTGGCTCGATCGACTGGGCTCGCGCACAGAGGAAACCGCGTTTCGTTCATTTCGCGATCTATCATACGTATCACGGTAGAACGCGGGGTCGCGAGACCTAGAGAGAGCTTGGCTCGATCTTCTGGGTTCGCGCGCAGAGGAAACCGCGCTCACTGCATTCCGTGACCCGTTAGACGTATCACGCGTGTACGTTTCGGGGCAATCTGACTCCGAATCAGAACTAACGTCGCGAGAGTACGCGGGGGCGCCGGACCCAGCGAGAGCGTTGCTCAATCGACTGGGTTCGCGCACAGCGTTTACCGCGTTTCGCGATCTATTAGACGTATCACGCGTGTACGTTTCGTGGTAATCTGACTCCGAATCCGAACTAACGTCGCGAGAGTACGCGGGGGCGCCGGACCCAGCGAGAGCGTTGCTCGATCGACTGGGTTCGCGCACAGCGTTTACCGCGTTTCGCGATCTATTAGACGTATCGGTAGAACGCGGGGGGACGAGACCCAGAGAGAGCTTGGCTCGATCTTCTCGGTTCGTGCACAAAGGAAACCGCATTCACTGCATTCCGTGATCGGTAAGACGGCTTATATCGGTTTATGCGCTTGGCCGCAGTGCTAATTTCGTTAAGAAACTCGGAAATTGCTACTAACCCGGGTGATTCTACGTTAGACTGCCTGTATTTGGCCCATTCATAGCGCACTATCAGATTTAATTTATCCACGATTTTATTCACGAGCTCAGGCGCGTGCAAGTATTTCTCTTGACGCAAGGATCTAATGGTGGCGACGGCATTCGCTACATGCGCGGCGAATGAGGCTATATTCGAATTGTCTTCGGATAAACGCGGCATGCGTTTAATATTATGAATTTCCGTAAGAACAATCTCCTCAGGGTCGCCGAACTGCCGTTCCAGCGCTTCCATTATCTCGTACGGATCCTGAACCGTGTACATTATTGATTTTACGGCCGTCCGAGCTTCGCCCTTAAGTGCGCGCCTAATCCGACTGACGTTATTGACGGCACTAAACATGGGCGACGTATCTTCGAACTCTGCCCTAAATGATATCCACTCGGTGATATCTCCGCCGAATGCAGGTAATTCCGGCGGTTTATGGTACATTGGCGCGTAGGTACCGTGCGGTACCTCTAAAACGCGCGGGGGCGGTCTGCTAGCCCGGTCGGCGGCGGCACGCGGCGGCGGCTGCGCGGTCTTTTTCGGCGGCGGGAATTTAACGTTTTCTTTCGCGACCTCGTGCTGTAACCTAGCTTGTCGTTCTACCCAACTTCTAGTACGTTCTTCGACGGTCGCGTCACTGCTGCCGACAGACTGCGCCTTCAGTGGCGCAACCTGCGGCCGCAAATTTGCAGTGACGGACCCTTTCTTAGAAGCTTCGACGGTCGCGTCACTGCCGCCGCGAGACTGCGCCTTCAATTGCGCAATCTGCAGCCGTAAATTGGCAGTGTCGGACTCGGTCTTAGCAACGACTAGACGGGCTTTATGAACCTCGAGCTCGGCCATTAGCACGGACAATTTATTGTCGCGTTCCCTAACCGATTTGCGATTCTTTAATTCGCGATTAGACGGCGCCCGCGACGGCGGCGGCGGCGCATCGGCGTCTTTATTCACTAGCGTATTCGACCTACTACGATTTACTACGGTGGCGTCTAACATCTCCGAGTGTACCGACTCGGTTCCACCGGTAGCATTCGGGTTGCCACTGGTGCCCTTGCTCCTCGTATTAGTCTCGTTGGACGTAGTCTTACCAGACGAGGGGGTAGGGGTATCCATGTTCGGTGCGGGCGCAGGTGGGCCCTTGGTGCGTGGTCGTAGGCTCCTTGCTTCCTTTTCGGACATCTTTCTGGCTGGAACCACTTCACTTAACACACGCGGGGGGTCCCTAACTTGACCTGCCTATGCCTATGACTGACCGTTGCCGTGCGCAACGTCAGTGCCCTAAGCGTGGATCCCTCGTGGCACTGAATCTCCCGCAATGGCAAAGTGCTATGCCTAGAACGTTCGAAAGCAGTGTGTGGGCATCAACCATGTGACACTTGCAACGAAAGTTGCCAGGACACGTGAGCGGAGGTGGTCCTACGACGCTGCACGGTCCGTCCGGCAAGCCGGTAAATGGGTTACGGAAAGGTATAGGGTTTGGGTCTAAACCGAAGCGAACTTCTAGGCTCAGCGCGTCCTTTATTCTTTCTTGCCGTCTGAGTCAAGCAACGTTCGCTTAAAACTCAGCGCGTACTTGTTTCTTTCTTGCTGTCTGAGTTAAGCAATGTCGCTTGAAACTCAGCGCGTACGTTTTTCTATCTTGATGTCTGAGTTAAGCTATGTCGCTTGAAACTCAGCGCGTACGTTTTTCTATCTTCATCCGGCTTCAAAAGGACCAAACTGTGGAGTGTAGACTGTAGCTTTTTCGTGATGTGGGGGTTCGTTGGGAGAAGCGTAGAAATCCGCCGCTGGAACGCGCTGGCCGCTGTGCTGTCTCGAAGTCCGCTATACCTCCATTTACCGGTATATGTGTTGTGTGAAATGAAAACACATATATTTGATTTATTCACTTGGAGAGTGTTCAGGCTGGTATGAGTGAAGCTCTCTTGATGTTTCTGATATCTCTGAATAAGCCACGAAACGGCTCTGCCTTATATAGTAAAACACAAGGCCGTTTGGTACCTTCTTCAACTAGTGGGTGTATCATGCAGAGTCAGTAATGTATATTTTTGCCAATCTCGTTAATAAGCACGTATGAAAGGAGCACGAATCCTAGACTTATAAATAGGTACAATATTAAGCACGTATGAAAGGAGCATGAATCCTAGACTTATAACTAGATATAAAACATTCCACGCAATTCATTTGACATAATATACGAGCACAAAGTAAAACATGATATACAAAAGTAAAAATAGTAACCTAAACGTAGAGACTAATTAAACACATACATGAACCCTAATAGCTATTTACGACAGTCCCGTTTTTACTCTTTGGGTACGGAACCCTAAATACACACGCACAATTGAAAATCATCACAGATCCCATTAATTTTGTCGAATATCATTTAGTTCAAAGAAATCATAAATAACTATCATGATAATATGATAAAAATTCAAAAGCAAAACTTCCCACAATTCCCATTCCCTAAACCGGATCCAGCCAAGTCCGTAATCTAATTTTAAATTTCCACAACACCGTACCGGTACCGGTGCCGATACCGGTATGATTACGCTGCTTTGTGCACGCTGCGGTTGTCACGCGCACCCCACGGGATTGCTCTTCAGCGGTGGTGTTCCATTCGCTTACCGACCACGAGCAAGTCAGAGGCTTGAGAGAACCCAGTTTAGGGGTCATCTATTAATTACGTCTTGAGGAGAGAGATGTTAAATATCTTTCCGTCGGCCCTCGTGTGCAGATGAATACCCTGTTGGTTATCGCCGAAAGCGGTACGTAAAATAAGCGAGAAGTATATACCAAACAGGGTAGGAGCCAAGACGCAGCCCTGCCGCACTCCTCTGGAAACAGGAATAACATGGCAAGACAGGGTGACAAACGAAAGGGTTCTAGAAATTGCACAGCTGCCTAGCTTAACAGCGTTTCTCAAGCAGAGACGTTTGCGTTGGCTAGGGCATGTGCACAGGATGGAACCCTCTCGACTACCTCGTCGTGTTCTTCTTGGTGCGGTTGCGAATGCAAAACGTAACGTTGGGAGGCCATTGCTTCGCTTTAAAGATTGCGCAAAGAGGGACTTGATTGCCTTCCATATCGACCACCGAGACTGGGAGAGGCTCGCAGAGCAGCGGACGGAATGGCGCAAACGTGTTGTGGAGGGTCGCAAGTTTTGTGATGAGACCTGGTTCGCCACACTCGCTGACAAGAGACAAAGACGACGACAAGGTGTCTCAGTACCGGTTTCCGCAAACTTCTCTTGTCAGACCTGTGGTAGACCATGTCGGTCTCGCATCGGTCTATTCAGCCACCAAAAACGGTGTTTCTCCGGTGTTACACCATAAATCGTCTGCTATAGACGAAAAGGCCTATGATGATGATGATGATTAATTACGTCACACGTTTAGGGGGAGGGAGGGGGTCAAGAAAATGTGACATGTTGTGACATCGGGGAGGGGGGAGTCACAAACATTGTGATGTCACTTTAACTTCATCAGTAACCGAAAATTAATTTATATTTTTTTATTCGCTGTACAGTTAAATAATGAGATTTTGGATGTAACTTTCGTTGTGTTATAAAATTACTAATATTTATATATCAAAAATATTTTTTTATTAAAAAAATAATGCCGACTTAATATTGTCGATTTCGTTGAAAATAAAATTGCCTAAAATTGTGACGTTACACCAGGGGGGGAGGGGTTTGCAAAATGTGACCAAGTGTGACAAGGAGGGGGGAGGGGTAAAAAAACCTAGAAATTCGTGTGACGTAATTAATGGATGATCCCTTAACTATTTTCCAGACCGTACCAAGTTAGGTATTGTTGATTAGTTGTTGTTGTTCAAAGGCAGGCAGAGGGCCTTCACAAGCTCGCGTCACGCCTTCCTATCTTCAGCAACCCTTTTACCGCTCGTAGCTGACTCTCGACGGACAGTCTTCAAGAGTATCCCAAGTAGCATTGCAAGCTGTATATAAGCTGTATTAAAGTTTATTTGTATACTATAAGCTGTACAGTTAGGCTGTACAAAGGCTGTATAAGCGCTTATACAGCCCTCATAAGTAAAAAAAGGGCCCGAATTATACAGCCTTTGGCGTTATTAGAGCTGTAGAGTAGCTGTATAAGCAATACATAAGCTGCATAATAGCTGCATTACAGCTATATTTCGGTGTAACAGGAAACCTTAACACTACAAATAATCTCTTATAAGTACGATATAAGAATATAAGTTTTAAATGAGTTATAAGAAAGAATTACAAGAGAATAATAATCATTTAAGAAACTAAAATGTCTTAATCTTGTTCATTCGTAAATATTCGGAATATAGTAATGGCGACAATAAAGTGTTATAGTGGATGGTAAAAGTAAAAGTAAATATTATACAGGACTTGAATGGAATATTACATTATTGGTAAGTGCGGATTATTATTTATTGTGAACCTGTGTATCTTTTCCGGCAAAATATTTACGCGCCTGCAAAATAACAAAGAGAAACCATAAGGAAAATATCAAAAATTGGTAAAGTTACTGTTTGTTTTTAAGGTTAGAGTATCAAAAATATTTATAAATATTAATTCTAAGGCTAAACAATTTATTTTAGCTGGTAATCATAACACGGCGTTAGTCTGCTAAATATTTGCAAGTATTTCTTTAATTATATTTACAAATACGTTTTTTTTTTTTATTGTAAAATGGCGACAATTTTTAAACAGCATACAGGATAGTTGGAGAGCATTATAATCTTAGTAGCTGTGCTGTGTAATAAATGGAGTGTCTTTTACAGCTTTTGTAATTAAAACAGCTTTATAATAGAATATTTGTATTCGTTTGGCTGTATTTCGGTTCTCCGTACATAAGTTATAATTCTCTTTAGAGATCCGTATAACAAATAAAAAACCTGTACTGTAACTGTCATATATTCCTTTAGTTTTATAATACACTTATTTTAAGAAATCATTAAACTACTATACTTATACGAGTGTAAAATTACGCCAAAAGATTGTTATAAGCGACTCTATCAGTAATACAGAAAAAAGCTGTACTATAGCTGCCATTTATTCATTTGGTTTTATAATACCCTTACAGACAGAAGTTATACAACTACTATTCTTATAGGAGAGTAAGATTACGCCATAAGAAATAGCTTTAAAACGGGGTTGACAGATACATTTGTACAGCTACAAGTGCCAAGTGATACTACAATACAGCCTGTATACAGCTTTTACGATAAAATTAGCTTGTAGTGTTTCACAACACTTAATGTTTTAAAACGGAGTTGACAGATACTTTTGTACAGCTAAAAGTGCCAAGTGTTACTACAATACAGCCTGTATACAGCTTTTACGATAGAATTAGCTTGTAGTCTCTCACAACACTTTTAGTTTTATAGTAGATTTTTTATATTCTGATAAAGCACCCCATGCTTCCGCAGAATCCTTTATAATGATTTTATACAGCTTGAGCTGTATAATGTCTGTAAAGTACCTTTTATACAGCTTAAATCTTTTCTGACACTCTTATACGTCCCTTAAATCACTCTAAGTTCTTAATTGGCTGCTATATTGATGTTGCCGACACTTCCATGCTACTTGGGATAGTAGGTAGGTACAGGACGGCCGGCCGGGCCGGAGCCACGGCTTCCGCCGTGTCCAACCGTATGCGATGGTTGCGTTGTTCATTTCCCCTCTATTAAGTAGGTATATAGGAAAATAAAAATCTACTAAGTTATTCTTGTCTTATTTCTGTGTTAGGATTACGGGGCCCAAACGAGGATATTTTTTAGCGCAGGCTTCGTCATGTTACAGGAAACTCATCCACCTTATGTTTCGTCAAAACATATAATAAATTTAATTTTTTTTTTGTGGCACGCTGCAGGTAATTTTAAAGAACGTTTGCATTTGTATATCAATGCTAAAGGATAATATTTTGAAGATAATACCTTTTGTTTTAGTTAAAAGATTTAATTTTTTATGACAAAAAAAAATAAAGGTAGTAAGAAAAATATTCCTAAAAAATCTTTGTCAACGAATTTTTGGACCACCTGCACCTGTTCTCGTAATAGCCATTGCACTGTAAGCGTTGTGAATAACACATCAGATCCCTGATAAAAGCAATGGCTGACACAGCCATTTAATTTCAATATACCGCCAAATAGATTATGAACTAGAATAGCCTATAAAAAGCTAAGGCGTGGTCGTTGAACGTTATGTTAACTTCGCAAAGCTATGCGGTGTGGATTTAAAGGAATTATCTTGATATACATATATGTCGCAGACCGCCTATTATGAATTTATGACGGCTGCGTTTGATGGAATGTCAATATTGAAATAGTCTATGCTTGAGCGTGTTGGCTGCGATCCAGTGACTTTTATTTGAATGACCCGAACAGCTGTTTTAATGGATTGGTTCCTGGCTGATTCTGATGACAGCCCAAATGGGCTTGCATCCTGAGTGGAATCGGCAGTCAGATTTGAATTGGAAAGTATCGCATTCAACCTCACTACGTTCCTGTAATTTATATTTTTATGAATCGAGTATCTTCAATTTACGTGATGGTTTATTTAAGATACTTACTCGTTAATATATATATATATATATTATTACCTATGTCTTCCCTGTAAATATCAACTTTTGTTAGGTGAGTATTTACAGGAACCGGAAAAGAAAACCCCTCATTAGAGACTATACCTACAGCTAGGCCTAAATTATATAATCACCTTATATTTATAGTAGCTTTAGTAAGGAACACAAATGTACATGCACTTTAGTCTCAGGCGATGCCGCTTGGCACGATTGTTCCTTAGGTCAAACAAAGCTGATTTGCCCCGGTAGCCGGGAGATCGTAACATGCAGACCCCCCAAAAAAGGGGGGTAAAAGGGTCGGCTCCCCAGGTCCAATCTATGCTATATTCCTTCCTAGTCTTAAATAGGAACTAGGGCATATTATGTATCATTTTCGTATAATTTAGGGACGGGGAATATTTATAAATATTTTTGAACAAAAAATGAAAATGTTATGTAATTTTTTTGTGACAATTCCAATGTGCTTTTCAAGTTTTCACTTAACATATTGTAACACTTTAACATGAGCGTTTTGACCGTTTTAATGTTTAACTACCTAAGTGTAACGTCTACTGACTCCATACACAGTTTTGAAAACTCTCAACTAAATGAAGCTATGTTTTTATGAAGAAGCGGCCACGTGACGTCCCTTTTTGCTCTTAATATCTAAACACAGTAAAATACTCTATATACGTCTACTGGGTAAAGTTAAGGGGGGGCTCGGCTTACAACAAAAATGTGGTCGCCTTTTAAAAAGCAGTTTTACCTGTACCCCAGGGAAATTGAGGTTTGCCCGGTCGACAAAATATTAACGTAAATGCAGACAGCACACGAAGTAGGTAAACATAGTTACAACCGTGCCGGCCGAAATGAGAAAGTTCATAGCTGTTTTCTTTCGTGGTACATTGGTAATTGTTTCATAACTTTCAATTTTGGATTAACCGTAATATTATTAACATGTACAATTTTAAATAAAGGTCTAAAGGTATTAAAGGGAGCATTTCATGAAATTGTCTACCGTTTGTCCCGTACAAACGCGAATTTTCTGAAGATTTGCAGGTATAAGAGTTTCCTTTTCTATGACAAATGGTCAAAAATATGCACAGAAAAATAATCGCCTGCTTTAAATGCCGAAAAAAATGTCGCAATACAGGAAATAAAATGCGTTTGTACGGACAGCCCGTGGAATGCTCCAAAGAGAGGCCTATGCTCAGAGTTGGCCACTGAAGGCTAAAATGATGATGATCAAGAATATCCACTTAATAAAAATTGTCAACGTATTTTTGGTCCACGATGTAAGTATGTTTATGTAATTGTAAGTACACTTAATCGAAGATATTCGAGTTAATTTCGGACCATCAACTGTTCTATGGCTTTTGGACAAGTTGGATAGTTGTACGGTTCAGAAACAAACGACTGTCTTTAAGTCTATATGTTGCAGTCAAAAGTGTGAACTGGTCAAAAGAACTTTTACCAACAAAAACAGGCAAAACTGCTTTTGACTGAGCATGTTGGTCAAAAGTAGTTTTACCTGAAAATCATACCTATTTCTGGCAGCAGTTTCGTTTTTAGGGCGTAGCAAAAAAAAATAACTCTAACCTGCCTATCTCTGGCAACAGTTTCGTTTTTTGGGCGTAGCAAAAAAAAATAACCCTATCCTACTTTTGACTGATAGTAACAGTCACAATTACTATTAACCAATGATTTTCAGGTAAAACTACTTTTGACCAACATGCTCAGTCATTTTGACCAGTTCACACTTTTGACTGCGACATATATACGTAGCTACATGAAGTGTTTGCTAGCTGTTCTTACTCGCACAAGTCTAGTGAACATTTAACTTATGTAACACTAATAAGGTTTGCAGAAACTCATCCGAGTTGCGAGTTCCAGCGCGCTCGACTGTGGACTCTGATAGTGGTTGTTGTTAAACGTTTTGCTGATGATGTAACTTGTTTTGTAGACCATGTTGAATTGTTGAAGTCCTTGTATAGTCAAATTTATTTTTGCATGATAATAACGTCGATGTCGATTTAATGACGACATTAAAATTTCGAACCTCCCTGAAAAACGAAGGGATTTGATTTGACCAAATTTCTAGTATCAGCCGAGATGACGGTTTATTCGAATGTCAAAATGACAATTACAAACAGTGTGATCAAAAATGTTGAATTGTTGAAGTGTTGTTGGATTGTAATATATTTATAAAATATACAGATGTTAAATAAGCAGTAATTGTGATCATTTTCCCCGAGTGACAACCAAATCGCCATACACTGATGTCAATAAAAACCAAAAATATTACTTGCATACCAATTGTTGCTGCTAAACTTTAGTGAGCCGCGGCCATTACGTTCAGGTTTTATCTGTCGTGCCGCTATGTGGAGTGTGGCATGCCGCCCGCCTCGCAAAAAGGCCGGTCCCATCACGCTATAGCGGGACTTGTGGTCTAAGCAACGAGATTGTGAGACCGTTGGGTGGGGAGTTCGCTTTTGTTGGTTAATCGTTGTCAAAGGTAGACGTAGATATCATTTATTATGTGGAGTGTGGCATGCGGTCCGCTTCGCAAAAAGGCCGGTCCTTCACGCTACTTTGTCGCTGTGGGACTTGTGGTCTAAGCAACGCGATTGTTTCAGGGCGTTTTCAGAAATAAATATTGAAAACCTGATTCTTTCACATCTGGACGTTCTTGGGCTCATTCTACTCAGAATCGACAGCATTCTCCATCCCACCATTAAAAAAAGATGTCCCAAAATGTCCATTCCATTACGTCACGTTTTAGTATGAAACAATTTTTCACTTGTATGTGGTGCGTGACGTAGTGGAATGTACAATATTCATAAAAAAAATTGTGACATTTTATTTTATCATCAGAATTGAATATGCTAGTGATTCTGAGTTGAAAGAACCCAAAAACACCGGGATCTGTGAGAATCGGGTTTTCGATACTTATTTCTGAAAACGCCCTTCAATGCACGTTCACGTCGTTATTTAAGCGGCAAGAATGGACTTATCAACGGGATTATATATTAAATATTACAAATAAGTAGATTTATCTGTAGACACGCGTTACTTACGATACTTTACCATGTTCAAATGTGAATTAGGTTCTTGTCGTGTTTTAATCGTGCCCTGCTACGAGACAAAAGAACCGACATATTTTTATGATATAGGAGGCAAACGAGCAGACGAATTGCCTGATGGTTAGCAGTTGCCGTTGCTCATGGACACATGCCAGAGGGATTGCAGAGCGTGGACGGTCTTTAAAATGTGTAGACCTTTTAAAGCCCATTTTCTTGAAGGTTTGAAGATCGTAGGCTGTATACTAAGAAGTAGACTATAACCAGCTTGAGGTGCAGTGGCGCCGCCCCGAAGGGTATTGGAAACATTAGTTATCTAGTTCACAGCTGTCTGTGTGCATTTTTTTTATCTACGGCAATATTCTTAAGATTATATCTAGCACGGCAAGTGAGTAGCTTAACTTCAAATTCAGGTAAATCCATCTGTCAGATTTTGGGTATTAAGAAAAGGTAATAGGGTAGATATTTGCTGAGAGGGTCGAATGGATTTACCCGAATTTGAAGTTAAGCGACACAATTTAAGACTCTGTAAACGGCAACCCCAAAACTCGCCAGAACAACACTGAGCCAGGGTAAAGTTTTTATAATGTTTTACTTGTTGAAACAAGTTAACAACTTTTTCTCGCTCATCGCCTAAACTTAAAATGCACAATGTTATCATGTTACCGAATCCGACCGAAAATAACCCAACTCAAACTTGTTTTTGATTTCAGTCTTTCAATGTTAAATTGCTTTCAACTTTACGTTTAGTTTTATTCTTATTTGTTATTGTGAAACGAAATTGCAATTGAACAAGGGAAACCTTTTAAAGTCCGACAAATAACGTGCGATACAAAAGTGTTTTCTCTTTTAATTTTTATAAATCATACATTTATAATACGGTCGTGTATAGAGTAGGGATGTACCGACTAGTCGCCGACTAGTCGGGAAAGCCGACTATCCGGTCACATTTGTAGTCGGCGATTAGTCGGCGACTAGTCGGCAAAAATGGCCGATTAGTCGGCACTTTATTAGTGAAAGAAAAACAGAAACAAAAGAAATCAACTGTCAATATTTACCATATGTTTTATGTTTATTTTACTAAAATACCTATTCAGGGTGCATACGAAAACTTTTGTTCATATAATTGACCGATTGATGGTTATCGTATGTTGGTGGGCTGGTGTTTTCCTCTACAGGTCGATTTCAACTGATTCTCGTGTAATTTCATGTGCAAGTTCGATAGTATTTTTTTTTATTATTGTTCTGTTTTTTTATGGTGGAGTCATGAGGAACTATTAATGTTATTGCAAAATTTAGAGACTTAGTCAGGGCACGTTGCTCGTAAAGACGCTGGCTGACCACAGGAGATAGGTTCTTAACTGGCGACTACGTACAGGAAATAGAGCCTTGGGATTACCTCCTACAAGCTGTACTGACGGTCTGCTCAGGATCGCAAAATAAAAGAACTAAAGACAGAAATTGAACGAGGATTCTTGTGATAGGTCTTTGAACCTGTAGAGAACACCTTTTAGCCAAGCTAAATTATGATGAATAGCGCAACCAAAGGAGCAAAACTATTGTTTTCCACCTGAACTTATACGAAACGAATGATCAGGCCGACCAGCCGACTAGTCGGCCGACTAATCGGCCATTCGAGCGCCGATTAGTCGGCCAAATCAATAGTCGGTACACCACTAGTATAGAGGCCTCGCTATAGGCCCCGTGCATGAACTATAAGGGGCAGCATAGGAGCCGTCAGATATTTGGCGCGAGGCGTAAATGTGTCGTTTATGCTTCCGATGTAGCCCACAAGATGGCAGAACCTACTATGCACAAGGAAACGTACCGACGAGAACGGTAGATGGTAGCGCTTGCATTGGCAATGTACATGTGCACATATCGATACCTTTGGGTTCAATTGGCGTAAAGGACATTTTGGCGAAAATTAATTATATACCATATAATGTATATATATGGTATATAACTAATTTTCGCCAAAATGTCCTTTACGCCAATTGAACCCAAAGGTATCGATATGTTTCCGATTTGGGCCACAAGATGGGAGACCCTCCAACGCGCACGGGCCCTATAGAGATACGCGAAGCGTAGTCAAGTAAAACTTGGCTGTGTTCAATATTCCAAGTCATACATACAACTGGGTGTCTCTCCACTGCGCTTACCACACACCAAATATCAACCAGCATAAGCCTGACCCCTGATCACTCGTATTAACTACGAGTTTAGGGGTCAAGATATGTTGGATCCAAATACGATGTTTCGTAATTAAAGCTGAACAATCTGTATTGGAACTCTCCGTACAAACTAATACGTTGAGATTTAATTAATAGCTTGCATCCTTACCGCGCTTACTAGGGCAGACAGAGAGGCTTCGATGTCGGGTATTGGAGTTTGGATAGATTACCTCCTATAGATCGGTATGAAACGCATACTTATTTCACTGCCTCAGTAATCCAAAAAGGACATTTTTTTATTGAAATAAGGTAAACATTTGACCAAAATCTCACCTGATGGTAAGTGCCGATGCAGTCTAGGATGGAACATGCTTACCTAAAAGATATCTAATATATATACAGATATGAAAGATATATTCACTCTCGATTTAAAAAGATCCAAGTTATAGTGGACTGGGAATAGATTTGTGGGAAGTGAATTCCACTCCTTAGCCGTTCGCATGATAAAGCTGGATGCATTGCGCTTAGTACGAATCAGTGGCAGAGTAACGACGTAAGGGCGTAAGGGCGGATATTGGCCTCTGACACAAGAGTAGCGCTACTCTGCCCCATTCTGCGCTACTTCACGCCAATTTGGTACTTCGAGGGCTGACAGACCTTTTATCGCTTCGTCACTTCAGCGGTATCTGAGACGCCCAGACGGAAATTTGCCACCCGAGCCGGGACATTTTTATGTTATTTCTACTCACGAGCTCTTTCGATCCTAATAGGAGATAAAAAGTGTCCCAATATTTTTATTTTCATTCTGTTACCATTTTTCAAAGACTTTGTGGAATGGAAGGAACGAAAAGCACTATGACAATTTTGGGATGTTAATTTTATTCTATTATGATCGAAAGAGCTCGTGATTAACTGAGTAGAAATAACATAAAAATTATACTACACTTTTTAAAAGTTGGGAATTTACAACTTGAAATAAAATTGCTGAAAGATGGAACATAATCCTCCATCTAGTAGCTGAAGTCTGTGTTGTGATTGGGATTAGTTTACGAGTAGGTGTTGTGTTGTTTGGGTAAAATGCTAATTTAGTGTTAGCCAAGACAAGTTACGTGCTGAAAACACGTATTTTTATTAACATTTGCCTTTTAGGGTTGGTTGTATCGACAACATTAAAACTATTTTTATATTAGTCGTGTTTTCATGTTTCTAATTCATCTAATCTATTGAAGCTATTTATTAATTTCGTTTAGGAATACCACTGTATATATCTTGTTTGTAAATAAATGATTCGTTTTAGATCGCAAGTCGCAAGCTTCTTTCTAATGACGCACACAATGATAAATTGAAACCTTCAAATTTTTGACATACGCACGTATAGTGGTAGTTAACTAGTTACCGCACTAGGGTGGTAAATTAGTCCCATATGTACTGTAATATTACATTACGATACAAGGGCGAAAAGTAGGAAATTCGAAACGAGTGGCGATAAATTAAAACACGACCGAAGGGAGTGCTTTAAATCGACACGAGTTGCGAATTACCTTTTCGCACGTGTATTGTACAACGTTTTACAGACAGTACATATGGCTCTTTAAATTTTTGACATGACACGTATTGTCCTTAATCCTGCTTTAGGGCGGTAACTAGCACCATGTCTAAGGTGTCAAAAGTTATTTTACAGGACAATTATGTCCTGTAAAATAACTTTTGACACCTTGCACAGCTTTTAAGATTTCCCGTGAACAATAAAAAAGGCTATTGAATGAAATTATGTAAAAATGTCTCATAAATTTCTTTGATAGCTGTTTTCCATTCCATTTTGCTGGTAGTTAATTTCCTGTAAAGGCAATTCTTTTGTCATAGGCTTTCTCCTATTTATCGGGACGGAAATTGTGATCAAACGCAGGCATCTTGTTTATTTTGTACAAACTGTATACTTAAGTCAAATTGTAAAGTTATTGTATAGTAATAGAATTTATGTTTCGTAAAGTAAAATGATATTAGTTCAGAAGCCAAAAACATAGTTTGCTGTAGGTAAACTTAAATAGATGTCATAAAAAAAAGGAAAAAGTAAAAAAATATGAAGAAGAATAAGTGTAGGTATAAAGAAAAAGTCACCAAGCCCTTCAGTTTATAATTTAAATAGAGGTAGTAATGTAACTTAAAAAAAGGATCAAAGTGTATTAAAAATAATATCTAGCCCACATATGGCAACACATGAAGACCTAAATACCTAAATAATATCAAACAAAAACCGCAAATATTTTTTCTGACTTAATAAAACGACACGTTAAATTTCATTTGCTATATCGCACCTGTTTAAAACGTATAATCTTAAAATTTAATCTAACACAGAATAGCGTGAACTGATCTAAGTCTCCGAGACCTAACGAGCATTTAAGAGTCCCCAAGCAGACTGCAAATTGAATCCCCCCTCCCCACCCGCCGTCCCCTTATAATCTCTTAAATAATAGCGCTTGAGACAATAAAGTCAGATTTGGGTGTCATTTTGTGAAGATTGCTTGAGATGTAATATTATGGTGTGACTATCTTCTGAGACAGAAGATTTTTGTTACAGTATTTACTCGTTTTGTTTTAATAACATCTCAGATTCGCAGATTCTCAGATTAGAAGCGTTGGTGGTGGTTCAAACCCCTGCTCGAACCTACCAATGAGTTTTTCGGAACTTATGTACGAAATATCATTTGATATGTACCAGTAGCTTTTCGGTGAAGGAAAACATCCTGAGGAAACCGAACTAATCCAAATAAGGCCTAGTTTCCCCTCTGGGTTGGAAGGTCAGATGGCAGTCGCTTTCGTAAAAACTAGTGCCTACGTCAATTCTTGGGTTTAGTTGTCAAGCGGACCCCAGGCTCCCATGAGCCGTGGCAAAATGCCGGGATAACGCGAGGAAGAAGGAAGAAGAACTTCTCAGATTCCTGGCTTTTATTATCTTTTTAAAGAATGGGATGTCGTCTGGGACGATGTCACCCCTGTAACGACATCTTTATGCCTCTTAACATGCAAACGGCGCACATGTCACATCAAATAAAAGAAAGTAAATTTGAGCAATTATTGGAATCCGGTCGCAAGTTCAAGCCTTGCCGGAGGTGGTGAATTTTACCATTTTTCATTTGATATAAAAATTGTACATGTCAGTTTTAAAATGTCAAATGGGCTCCTATCTATCCGTCTCCAATTCTCCCTCAATCGCTCAAATGTTAACTGAGAGAGATCCTTAAAGGGATAATTTCACGTTTGTATTGTACTAATCACGAACGCGATTTTTCTTGTTTTGTTTTGATTTTTGCACAATAAAGTGTTTTACAGTTACTACTATACTATACACAGACAAGACATCCTCCAGACTGAGCATAGTAGCTCTACCCCCTCTGCCACGCATACGGTAGTTTTACTCCATTTTCGAGTCGAAAGTGTCTGTGTGTGACGTCCGTGTCTTTGAACCGACCAATCACGGCACGGGACCTCGCTCACCTCGTCCCGCGCACCCCCGTATTTTTGGCAGCATCGGTTTCATGAAATAATTGCTCTAAACTCCGTCTAGAGGATTCCTAGTCTATGATACTATATGTAGATATAGTGGTATACAGACGGCGCGATCCGGGAAATGAATTAGAGATTCACTAGATATGAAAATAAATAGTAAAGATATGTGACGTTCCACGGCAAAAGGTACCATTGCCCCGGCTGAATATTGGAGCGGCGTTAATAATAGCGTAAGCGCCAGCCGCCATAAGGTACCTTGTGCCGTGGAACGTCACATATCTTTATTATTTCATGTCTATTGAATCTCTTATTCATTTCCCGAATCGCGCCGAGACTCGTCTTACTAGCATGTGATAAGCCTAATGTTTTACGTATATATAAATATGGTGATGTGATTAAGTATCAGAAACCCATCGCGTTAGTGTAAACCCTATTGTGTAAGGCTGAGACTGAACCCTTTATTGTTCTGGTGTAGCTCAGAATAATAATGATCTTCGATAATCATAGGTCCAAGGATCAAGGTTAGGGGAATTGTGTAGTGTGATGTGATTGATGGTTTATCGTCGTGAATTTGCTCTAATGTGAATATGCTTTAATGTGTAACGAGAATTTTTGACCGCTTAGACTATTTTATATTACACTCGTAATACTAGGTAATCAGGTAAAGGGCGTATGTACACACTTTACTGAATTTAGTAACTGGCGACAGGGACGCAGCAATACGTTGAAGTGAGATGGAGATATCTGTCTGGCTGTCGTCAGTTACTAAATTAGGAAGGTGTGTAAAGCTTTTAAATCGATTGAGCGTTTTACATTCATCACTCATGTTATTGTTACCACGCGGTTACCACTCTTCATGAGTTGTTTGTTTCCCTACCTTACCCAAAATATAACGACGTATTACAATAAATTAGTCCTTATTATTTTTGACAAGTTATGCAGTACAATTTTTCAAAACACACGAAGAGTCTGTGCGGAAAGAGGAGTTGTGAAATGTATGGGATCCAATACATTCCTCGACTCTTCTCTATTCGGACAGACTCTACCGAAGATTAAAAGTAAAATAGCACACTTACGGGACCTAACAGCCTCCTGCCGCGTCTGTCTGTGTGTTATGTAGGTGTGTATGTATCTCTGTGATAAACTCAAAAACTACTGAACCAATAGAGTGATTCTTGAGGAAGGTTTAATATAATTTGTTAAGGTTTTATGTAACCCGTGCGAAGCCGGGGCGGGTCGCTAGTTAAGATTAATCAGTACCTATTGATCTCCAAGTCAAGATTAGGTACACAGAAAAAAATACTTTTTTGTGCCAAGAACCAATTATCTCTCAACTGATATAGATATATTTGCCTCAAACCAAGATATTCTGACTAAATTCCATATCTACTTTGGAACAAGATACTACCAATCTCAATCAAGAAGAATGATAAATACTTCAACATCTTAAAGTAATAATGTTCAGCTTTTGGTATAAGAAATAATTTGTTATTTGGTACAAGAAATTAGTTCTTGGCTCAAGATCACACGAGACATTTTATGTCTTGGACGAAGACATTTTCGGTGTTCCTTATATCGAAATTCGAAAAGATCTTGAATCAAATAATATTACTTATTTCAAGAATTTTTTTTTTTCTGTGTACGTATGGTCGTTCCAGACTTCAAGTTATGAATGACTAAAGAACTCGACTCGTTTAACCAACCAATAACAACACATGCCCTGCAGGCGTAGCCAAGGTGGCAATCGCTTGCGCTACGACAACGAAATGCTTTGTGTCTCTAGATCTCTCTTCCATATTAGTGCAAGTGACAATTGCGTTTCGTTCGCTACAGAGCGTAAGCGTTTGGCATGTTCGCTATGCGGCCCTAGAGTAGATTTCATTCGATAGAGAGATCCGTGACGTACGCGTTTGCGTTAAGTTTAATTTTGTTTTGGATTTTGAGTTTCCAAAACGTCCCGCTTGGCGCGCTGTTCAAAATCCCATACAAAGATAGACATACTCGTTACGCAAACGCGAACGCTCGGGCCTACCGCGAACCACGTTCGACGTGTTGCCTCCTTGTCACACTTAAGTACGAATTTACAAGTGCGACAGAGAGGCAACACGTCGAACGTGGTTCGCGGTAGGCTCTCTGGACAATATTTTGTGGCGCAGTAAAAACGTCCACCGCAACCGTTGGCGACCCAACCTTTTCTACTCCGTAACGCAACATTGTCGTATCTACACACGTCCCTCGTACTGTCATGTGACATTTTAGTTCTGGGGACAGATTTAGTTCCCAATAGCACTTTATTCATTTTCGAATAGGGATCGCGGACATTTTTTTCAGCCGTTAATATAAATGTATATTACTTACAGATATTTTTTATCCAGTATAGATAGCAATAAAAGCGATCGATAATATTTATTTACGATACAAGTTATTTACAATATATAAGGTGCTAACAAATTAGTCACGGATATTTTTACAGCTGATAGTACTCGGTTCTCGGGGTACATTTAAGTATGAAACATCATTGGTTTTGTCATGTTTTTTTGGAGAAAACTAGGAAACAAATATGCTACGTTAAAACACCCTGTTAATAAGATAATTAAATGAGACCTCTTTAGACATGACAGACAGTGTTAAACATCTTGACAAGTACATGATTATTTTAAAAATTAATTATAATATTTTTTTTTGTTTGGTAAATGAAAACATACAAAGGTTATTTAATGACAGTTAAAAGTTAATTGTTTTAATGTAATGTATTATCTCTTAAAATATCCGTGACTAATATGTTAGTACCTTATATATACGAGTATGCATTGTTCGAATTGGGTCGTAAGGCGATATGCCGGATAAAAAAACTATACCTAACTCATTTTTATATGTTTCCGTTAAACCCCGCTTTTAGCGAAAACACGTTTTCCCAAGTTAAAACTAGTTTTCCGTAAACTTGTTGTTTAAAAGTTGAAAACATATAAAATAATAAAATGCACTGAATATACTTAAAATTACTTTACAGAAATATCCTCATGGAATTCAAAAGTTCATGCATATTCCTTGTATATTTTATTGGCACTAATGATTGAAAAGGATATTCCCCGCAATTTATTCGCGTGGAAATATACTTTATTCGTTTTGCAACAATTTTAAATTGTAGGCCTGAACATTTAAATTTACAAATTCGACAAGGTTTTAACTAAAGTTTTTTCTTTTACTTAACGTGGGCAGAGATGTTCATTTATTTGGCATTATTGTAAAAGCGACTACTTATAATATTTTGAAACTACATAACGGTACGTCATAATTTTATCGACATCGACTAATGCTGCATCGTCACAAATGTCAAACCGAATTGCACCCGTCAAACTGTAACTATGATGGTTATAGTTTATATTTGGGCTTTATTTATTACTACCAAAATTACTCTGCCACACTACATGTAAAAATGTATGTGCATAATCCTTTGTTATCGTATTTTCTCGGAAACGTTCGTATTTTTCATGCTATATCAGTAATTTTTGTACTGAGATTTACTGAAATAGCATAACACGTTCGTGCGTTTCCGTGAAAATACGTTGGTAAAGGATTATGCACTACATCTGTCCATGGTAACTCAATGACTCGCCGTCAACGTCAAAACGCTCACTTTAATGAAAGTTCGGATATTGAGACTGATGTATTGTCACTGACGTCGCATCGCCGCATCGGAGTCGAGCTCGTCTCGTTGCATTCATTAATTTATTTAATTATGAACACGGCTATACATTCCAGTTTTAATTCGTTGAACCAATTATCGAAATGATGGGTAAGTACTTTCGTTTATATGATGCTGTAGATGCTCTTATTAAATTTGCGGGGTGCGTTAAATATTTTTCATTACACCTAAAGGTGGTTTTGGTAATATTAAGAAAACACGCCTTTTTCTAGCTGGGGTAAAAAAAATCACGCACGCAAAACAGGTAATATAATTTATAAGGAAATTACACCGCACATCCTGCCTAACCTCCGAAATCTGATTGACGCGATACCGCGGCGCTTGAAAAAACCAACGACACTTATCTAATTTCCGTTTGCAAAGTTCGGCGCAACAAAATGTCTCACAATTTATGCGTCGTGTTGCGTATGCGTCGTGTTGAAAAACGGTTTAACCACCATTGGAATTATCGCTGTTTCTGTCATTCCGTAACGTTGACATTAAATAATGAATAAATTTTGTAACATGTGCGGATTGTGAAGGCTAATGTTGGCCGGAAATTTATGTCGAAATTAAGCTCTAAAAAGGCATTTTACTCGAAAAATATTTTGTGACCTATTTGATCGTTTAATATTAACGTTATTGACGAATGTCTAAGGTTTATGTGCATTTCAAATTTATATTTAGTCGTTATACCTAATGCTGCCCGTCATATTATCAAATAACATACCGAGTTAAAAATAAAAAGTAGTGAAACTGTAGTCCGAGCATGTTTTTTTAGTTTTTGTTACGGAAATAAACCAATTCAAGTTAGGACAATTATATACACTTTAACTTTGCTATATTCGGATAAGTTGGTAACACGCCACGGCACGCCTGGTTTACATTAATTGTAACGGTAAATAACTAAATCATGTTATATTCCTACTTATCGCGCGTTACAATAAAAGAAACCAAATCAATGCTTCAATTTAAATCCTTACTACATGGAAACAGGGTTGAAAATAAAACGTTCATGTTTTAAAATTGGTCACTTATCAAACGTGCATTTAACATGTACACATACAACACACGGCTTACGTCGCCTGGCGGTAAAAATGTGGAAAGTCAGCGAGTAATTCACGAGTAAAGCTGGCCGCCAGTAATAAAAATAATAACGTCGTTAACCAGTTACTAAATAAAGTTACTCCGTTACACGTTATAGTTTGTGTTATTTTATTGGCTATTTAACGTAACAGTAAATTGTCCACTAGTTATTAATAGTAAGAATGGAAATAATTGTTTTCATTGATGGTTACATTATGTAACTGCACACGTAATTTATGTGTAATATGTTTAACAACATTTTGATCGACTTTCAATCCGGAGGTTGCGGGTTTAAGCCCCGGCTCCTACCAATGAGTTTTTCAGAAATTAAATATGTACGATATCTATATCGTTTGATATTTACCAGTCGATTTTAACGAAACACCGTGAGGAAACATCGTGAGGAAACCGGACTAATCCCAATAAGGCCTAGATTGGAGGGCAGTCGCATTCGTTGCCAATTAGTTGCTAAGCGGACCCCAGGCTCAGACAAGCCATGGCAAAAAGCTGGGACAACGCGACCAAGATGATGATGTCTGACAACATTTAAGAACTTCCTGAATTAGGTTAGGTTTAAAGATATTTATTCTCATAAAAGACAATACAAAGACTAAATTACCTGAATTACGAAGCCTAGTGGGTGTCTACATCCTACACAATCTTGAATGTCGTCTTAATGAAGGTTAACTGAATCATATAGGTCTTTGGCTGCTTCTACAAGCGTCTGTTAAAGATTCTTAAATTAAATCCGTTAATAGTTATTAACTACGTTTTTTAACGACTTAACGGTATTGTGTCCAGCCATTTTCGCGTCGCAACTATAATCATATGGCCAACCGTGCGGAGTATTCAGAAACATGAAATTGAATACCAACCATTTACTTCCTCGACTCATGTAAAAACATATTAATGCTGGAGCATTCTACAATTCTACCAGAGTGTCGCTTAAGGTGCATCCACACCACTAACCAGCCAACTGCGGAGCAACCACTGTGCAACGGTAACTAGGTTGGTAAGTTAGGTACCTATTTAATGTTACCGTGTTTTTACTTCACAAAAGTTAACTGCGGTATGGATGCACATTAAGTGACACTTTAGTACTCAGCAACTGCAAGTGCGACTCACTGATATAAAAAATGTAATTTTTATACTGCTTGTATTCTACGTTTCTGAATAGGCCCCTGACCTAGTACCGCGTACATGTGTAGAATCACGACGCGGAAATACTCACTTTTTAAACGAGAATGTAGAAAAAGGGTTGTAATTTTTTACCTACTGTGACCCGATGTCGCACCGCCACAATCTGGTTTGTAATTTGTGACGCATTGTACTAAATGTATTGTAAGATTTGTAGAAAGTAGAGAATAAGTCTGTTAACCCTTATTCTTTTTTTTTCAGGTACTTGCACAGCGGTTTTGTAGGACTTATAGGTATGCCAGGACACTAGTTTCGTAGGTAACCACATATTTAAATTCCTTCGCTCATCCGGCAACTCATCACAAACAATGCTGCCGCCATACTGCACAAGTTGTGTTCTCAATGCTTAGCAAGCGAGGGCGTAATGAGCCAATCGAGTCGAACTGGGTGAGCAGCGTTAAGTCAAGTGATCCTTTGTCAAAAAGTACGGGTATCTGGCTTGTTACAAAATCAATTATTTTTTAAGGTCCAGAGAGAAAATTAGCCTTTAAACTACATTAAATTTATGATGCCGCATAACCTTAAAGCGATTAACAGACAGGCTGATATCGTCCGGCGAACTGGTAATCCGCGGGCCCCTCAACTAATAAAGTTTTTGCCGACGTTGGCAAGCATTCGGAATAACACTGAACTCGGCCACCACGCCGGTCAATTTGTAGAAACTCGGGGACGCGATAAAAGTTGCCAGCGAGTTGATAACGAGTTGCGCACCTGTTTGAAAACGGAATATGAGCTCAAACTAGACCGTGCGGTGCAATTGTTACCATGATCATCTAGGTATTCATTTTAACGGTCGACAAAATAAAATTGTATGTTAGTAGGTAAACATTATGAATATTATTCTTTTTATTAAAACCTACATACAAGTTTCCGCCCGCGATTTTGTCAGAAGTTCAAACCCAATTACAACAATCAAGATATAGGTATACAGTTGGTAATACTAAACGAAATTAATAACTAGCTTAAATCTAGAATAGGCCCTTGAGGCATTGTACCAAGGATGCTGGCGGCATTTCCTCGCTGTATCGCAATGCTGATGCGTTGTTTAATGTGTAATAAATAAAATAATATGTGTAAGTTTAGGCTGTTAATTTAATTTATAAATAATAGTAACGTAACTATTTTAAATATTTGTAGATAATTAATTAACGTAACTATTTTAAATAGTTATAGATAATCTGATAACAAGAAATGACTAATAGGTACAATGTTTACAACGTGTAAATAAACCTTTAGCAAATTAAAACCTTACTACTTATAATATAAGTCTTATAACAATATAACTCATAATGAAGTAAGTACATATATATCGAGACTTGGTCACAAACTTCATTAGACAAATCGTACAAAAAAGTAGCTTATCTAATGCCACCAATTACGGATAACCTACAAAAGATTTTAGTACTAAAAACCTACGTAATCTGGACTTATCTCGGACTCTAGACATGTATAAACTTCTCTCCTTAGTCCAGGGATAAAGTAAAATGTTCAAGTTTTTTTTTCTAGTATTATCTGATCTTAACCTACGTTACCTTTCTAAGATAAGAAAAACCTACAAATAAATGGAATGATTCGATAGAATCTTAGATATCTTATTCTTATTTGGAAGGTACGGATTTTGGGTTTGTTACAGTAATATAGTATCATGATGCTATACGTAATTACGTATTTGTTACTTCGACTGATTATTTGAAAAAACGTTAATCGAGCTCTTAGAAACGTACGAGTATTACAAACCCAAAGAAGAAATAAAATAAAAACTTATTCTTCAATATAGGCATACTACAATGCATATAATGAATATTAAAATTTAAAAAGACATAATTTTAAAAGACAATTCTTTACTGCGGCATATCAAAACATATTATATGTACAACAAAGTCCCCTGTCGCGTCTGCCTGTATGTTCGCGATAAACTCAAAAACTACGGAACGGATTTTCATGCGATTTTCACCTATCAATAGAGTGATTCTTGAGAAAGCTTTCGGTGTATAATCTGTAAAGGGTTTGTGTAAATTGATTGAACTAGTTATTGATAAGTTTAACAAACGTTAGCGTCTGCGTACAAAAGTTACAGGTAATTTAAATATGATGCGTTTATTGGTCAACATATTTTTGGGCCATCCCGTATTATACCTTCGGCTTGTTACGAGAAAATATGGTTACTATGCTTATTCAAACAACTTTACTAGGGATTGCAGTAATATCTATAATGCGGTCAACCGAAAAATTCCCTACTCTGTTTTTGGAAGTCCGTTAAATGAAATAGCAAACTGCGCCTCAGGACTGTCGCATTGTCATTGTGTTTTAGTCTATTAATGTTGCGGTCTGAGGTTTCCGACCACAGATTACTTTACTCGCTGAAGTTGAGTCTGTTTAGTGCGCAAACTTTACACTCTCGCGAGCAGGGTGACCAGCGGAGCGTGTGGCGCGGCGTCCATGGCGGACAATGTATTGTGTTTTACGAGCAGCCCTAAGGACCGATACAGAAGGACAGCAACCCGACTGCAACTTGAATGGGAACTGCACGCCGACGTTGCAATTGTCGTGTAGTTCCTATACAAATTTCAGTAGGGTTGCAGTCCGTCTGTATCGGCCCTGTAAGCCTATCGGCCGGTCTGTTAAGCACACATTACATTAGAGGACATGGAGTTTTCACATGGTTCGATACGATATCGGATGTTGTATACGACTACAATGAAGCAAAAAGTAAAAAAGTGCCCTTCTAATTTTTAATTGAACCTAATCGTTTGGCATCTTGGCTAGACCCTCTGGGCTGTCGTAGAATAATAAAAACCGGGCAAGTGCGAGAGAGAGTGCGAGCATAATGAAAAAAAAACGGAAAAAAATGCAAAAAAAAACGGTCACCCATCCAAGTACTGACCACGCCCGACGTTGCTTAACTTTGGTCAAAAATCACGTTTGTTGTATTCCCATACAACAAACGTGATTTCAATCTTTATTTTATTCTGTTTTTAGTATTTGTTGTTATAGCGGCAACAGAAATACATCATCTGTGAAAATTTCAACTGTCTAGCTATCACGGTTCGTGAGATACAGCCTGGTGACAGACAGACGGACGGACAGCGAAGTCTTAGTAATAGGGTCCCGTTTTACCTTTTGGGTACGGAACCCTAAAAATGACGTGTAATGCTGCTTTGAGATTCAGCGGGCGGCGGAATAAATCAAAATAATGCGGCTTCCTATTACTGCGCGACTTCGTATTATACGAAGCGAAGTGAAGTGAGCTTCACAATACGATGCGGCATCTATAAGAAGTAGTTTCCAACTAACCACCGCTTTTCTATTTTACAGCAAATCTAATTTGCTTAATCACACCGGATTGAAATTTCAATTGAATAGAAAGTTTTGTAAGCTGTATAAACGCTCGGTATTTCTAAAGATTGTGCTTGTCATAGGACCTTTATTTGGAGCTAAAATATTAATACGACGATGAAGTGAACCTAGACGATTTAATACAAATGGATGCTTTTGTGATTCTAATCTATCTAAATACACTTAACTCATGAAACTGCTCAAGCAACTAATCATGTAAGTTTTGTTTACAAACCAAAAGTATATAATATTCATACTAATATGTATTATAAATGCGGCAGTGTGTCTGTCTGATACCTGTTCACGCTTAAATCCCTCAACCGATTTAGTTGAAATTTCGTAGGTGTACCTATAGAGATAGTTTGAGTCCTGGGGAAGGGCATAAAATAGTTTTAATCCCGGAAATAATTTCTTAAGAGGTTGAAAATTATCTCACTTCCACCCCGAAAGTGAGTCTGTTCGGAAAGACAAGAGTCATGCAATGTATGGGCCCAATACATTCCACGACTCTTCTCTTTCCGAAGAGACTCTAATTGATGCATCGCCTGATAATTGATGTAAGCATTATGCTCAAATTGGATGATTGCCTTTACACTTTATCAAGGCGTTATAATTATCTTGGGAGATAAAGGAGTTTGTACATAGAATCATAAAAAGCAGGTTGGATTAATACACTCCTTTTTTCGGGCAGTCGTCTAAAAAGAAGCTACCCAAATTTACTAATTCCACGCAGACTAATTCGCGGGCAAAAGTCAGTTTGCAATATAGAATGCTCATTTTAATGTGATATTACCTTATGAAATAAAACTATTGAATTGAAACGGATTATATCGCGTATCGCGTTTCAATAGTTTTATTTCATGAGTAACTATCGCGGTAACCGAAGAAAATATTGTAATATTTCCTTCATAAATGTCTTGTGGCATTTTCATAATCTCATTAATGTAATAATTAAGAGCACTTCCCAAACTTCTGAAGACTCAAAACAGTTTCATTACAATTGTAATAAAAAGTTTTCCAGTGGCAATTTAATTAATGACAGAGCTGATATAAATCTTTTAGTGTTCTGAGTTGTTATACAATAATTCACGTTTTATTACTGTCATCGTCTGTTGTAAGCACTTCCCCAAGGAATTATTTGAATATTATTTTGGTATCTTTATTGTTTAGGAATTTAGGTACGAAATAAAATTTGATAACAACTAGCTTTTCGGTGAAGTAATAAAACATCGTGAGGAAACCTGCACACATACGCGAAGAAATTCAAAAGTACCTGTGTGAAATTTCTAACCCGCTTTCGGTCAGCGTGGGGACTATAGCACAATCTCTCTCGTGCACAAGAGGAGGCCAGTGTTCAGAAGTGGGACTTATTACATTATTTGAATGTCTTTCTCCTACACGACACATTCTGTCCCAGACATGTCTTTACCCATTGCAGAGCAATAGTGTTCCGGACATTCGGGAGGCGTGCGCGGAGCAGAGACCAACACGTAGAGCCCATTTTAAAACTTCAATGAGATGTAAGGAGTACACCGAAGTGTACCCTTGCCCATGTCACCCCAGATATTATTATTACTTTCTCTATTTATTTATTTTTTTATTTCTTCCTTATGTCAGGATTTTTACAATATTTTCACAAATTAAATAGAAAAAATATGTCAAACGCGGATTCAACAACCGTTCTCAATTTCCAAAAATAGCAGCTATGAATATTATTCCTACGCCCCCCGGTAATGGCGGTAACTCAACAAACTACCATAGGTTACGTATATCATAATGTCAATACTTGTTACCCCATGCCGATATTTCAATCATCGACAGGTATTGTTCCGTTTGCAAGGGACAGGCCATTACCCAACTTGGGAGAGGTCGGTAACGTGTTTATAAATAGATTTATCGAATCCCGGAAAGGGTTATTTCGATAAAATTAGGACGACGTGGAGCCATACACGTAGGTGTAAGGGGATTATTTCTTAAACGGAGTGATTCTGGAATTTCAAATAATCTAAATAAGATAATGACCCCTATTCGATCTCCTGTTGATGTGGGAAAAATTGTGAGTTGTCGAATACGTGCAGCTGTCAAAATTTGACATTAGCAATCCACAGTTAGGTGACAATCAAACCAAACCGAACTACCGAGTTCAGAGCTGAGTTTTGGTTGTACACCAAATGATATTATCCACAGTTGATAGAATCAAAACTTGATAGAATCAACATGCGATTAAATCAAGAGTAGATTTGATGTGGATGCAAAATCTGTCAGAATATTTACTGGCACAGTGGCAATATACCTAAAGGTACCGTTAGGACACAAACTGCGCCAGCAACATGCTGTCACTTCATTTCATTGAGACATGTACAATTGTACATTTAATTCGAAGTTTCCTGCAGTAATACTTGATGATGCAACGCAGTGATTCTTATACCATATAAAAAATCACGCCATTCACCATTCAATCGCCATTCGGCGAATACATAATTAACAACTCAAATTAACATTATAAATGATTCCAAATGTGACTTAAACTAAAACCAGGATAAAAGTTCCACTTTCAACAAAGGTAAATACACAAATTTTTCATACACTCGAAATATTACGGAGGAAATGTTCCGTATAAAATTGTGTAAAGGGGATGCTCGAGATGCAAGCCTCTGCACAATGGCCGGCAATTTGTAGCTCTATCTTCTTGCTTTATTCTTATTTACATTACGTAAAACGTCTGCAATTTTACTACTACAGTTTAAACTCACGTATTTACAAGTAGGTTAGTTAGCCGGAAAGATATGGTTGCGCAAAACATTACATGATATATTAGCCATTTTTTTAAATATCAATTTAATAAGATATTTACAAATAATACCTATGTGAAGTAAATAACCTACAAACATTCTAACCAAAAGTAGGTAAATTAAAAAAAAAACGTTTTATATTTCAAGCTATTATTATTATTTTCATTTGCAAGCATAACGACATTAAATTTGTTTCGACGTTTTAAAATAGTACCTATACTAAATACTCTTTTATTACGTATAACTTGTAAATCATAAGAATCTTAAATCTTGATGTTAAACTTGCTTTACACTCCAGGACCCCAAGATAGAGGCTTAGCCTAGTTTGGGTTCCGCCAGATATTTCTTTTTTGTGAAAATTGTACTGTTAAGCAATAAAATATTTTGATTTTGATATTTGATACATTTTTGCCTAAAATTAGTAAAAAGCGAAAACAAAGAGATTTTATAAGAGATTAAATTGGAAAAGTTCGGAGCGGGCGATACATGTCTTAATTTGGTTTTTTGAAGTACAGTCACCTGCAATAATATGTTACTCTGCGAAGGCCGTAAAAATATCTGACACTATCGGCTCGATTCGGAAAATGAATTAGATTTCTACTAGACTTCAACAAGTTACGATACGGATAATTTAAAGATTGTAAGATAGATATGTCAAATTTGACGTTTACGCGATTCTGGAGGTCCTCTTGAACGATTTCGACAAGTTATGACTTAGATATCCAAGTCACATCTAGTCGATATCTAATGTAGATCTAGTTGATCTCTAAATCGTCTCAAGATCTTGTGATTATCTCGAAATCCGAATAGGCCTATATCTTATTTGTAGAGCCATAAAAGCGTGTCACATATTTTTGCGGCCTTCGAAGAGTAACATAAATTGCAGGTGACTGTACTCAATACCTTGAAAAAACCTTGATAGCGAGCTTCTTCTACAGCCGGAGCAAAAGTTGAGATGTTTAATATAGCTGACGTTGGGTAAATAAAAATAATTAAGTTTGCGTTTATTAGAGTTTACGATGAAATTTTTTAATTAAGTTTCCAGTGGTCTGAGAGCCAACGGGTTTTCTTTAATAAATTAAATCAGGGCTTGGAACCGTTATTTTTAAATAGCCTAATTTTTGAAGAACGTAATAATACCGGTATTTTTGTACGGAGCAAATACCGGTTTCCGACCCCTGGTCTATATACTACAAATTCACGTTCTAATTATCTTCATTGATAGTTAATAAAGTAACAGCGGATATTTTAAAATTCTTAAATTTAAATATTTTCCAATGAAAATAAAAGATTACGGGTGTGCAGAGGATTGAGAGCCTCATCCTTTTTTGAGGTCCGATAATAGAGGTAGGTATAAGTGACTGCTACATAATGATTTATCTACATTAAGTACATATTATAAACTCTTTATGATTTGTTCAGGATTATTACGACCGCCATTGCGCCATTTGCTCACGCCTCAATAAAACGTCATCTCGACTTATAATCGAAACTAGCGACCCGCCCCGGCTTCGCACGGGTTAACAAATTATACACTTAAACCTTCCTCAAGAATCACTGTTGATAGGTGAAAACCGCATGAAAAGCCGTTCAGTAGTTTTTGAGTTTATCGCGAACATACAAACACACCAACAGACAGAGGCGGCGGGGGACTTTGTTTTATAATAAAATTTTATAACCATAATTACGTGGTGATCGGGACATTTATCCTTAACACCAAAATCGGTTATTTACTAGCAATTCCTCTCGCACTTTCCACTAATTATTGTAAGTCATCCATTTAATTATTTCCCGTCTATTCTGGCCATAAACGGTCAGAGATAAACGAGCTAGCCGTAATATATTATCGTCACCTCCGTCACTCAAGCGTCACTACTAGTGACGTCCCTTTCTCTTAGTTTTACCAAGGTAGTAACTTACTCCTTGACGTGACAGTACAAAAGCTATCCCGCGTCCTGAGTGCTCGAAACCGGTACTGAAATACCTGTTTTTATCGTTTCTAAGCCGTTATATAACATAACGTTCATTCAAAACCGGATAAATTATGGCATGCCAACTAAAAAAAATCGTTCTCCAGTAAGAAGAAGGAACGAAATGGCTTCGCGGAGAACGATATAGGGTAAATAAGGTGTCAATAACTGGCCACCCTTCAATTAAATAACTATCCACCTTATACTAGTTAAAATGAATTCTGTTTATAGGTGAATAGATAGAATTCATTTTTAGTATAAGGTGGTTATTAAAACGGGGCCAGTTATTGACAATATACCCTAGTACCGGTTAAACTCAGACTCTTGGTTAAATTCGTTTTCATATATAAGCTGGTGGTACTATAGTTCGTTTTTTTTAGCATTAGAAAGAACTTGAAAGAAGGTAAGCGATCTTGACATGTCTTTTAATTGAAAAACGCTTTTTTAAAATCAGTAACTATTACTTATGAAAGCAGAAGAATATAAATGAGCGTATTAGATTAATCATTTTTTTTTAATTTATTTTGGCTCACAAAACAGGTTACAGTCATTGCGTTTACATGCATATTAGAGGCGTACAGCGTTCTGAACTGGACTCTAACCCTAAATATGTGTGCACATTAAGAACAAAATTTACATGCAATAAATTTGTGTCTAAATATCAAATAATAATTCAAATATGTCAAACTTATGGTATCAAAATTACAAACAGTTATAAGCATAAATCATGTCAATATTACATCGTGTTAGTACAAGTGAGGAGAGACATTATTAATATTATTATGAAAATTACAATAGAATAACAGAGAATTACAATATCTAACAAAGTGCTTTTTTAATGCTAATTTTGAATTTAGGTAGATTATTATTAAAGATGTCGAGAGAAGGATGTTCAGCAACTGTGTAGTTGTACAATCGATATTCATTGTTACATATTCGCCGTAACTTATTTTAAAAATGTGTTTTTCAATTAAAAGACACATAAAGATTGTTTACCTTATTTCTAATGCTAAAAAAAACGAACTATAGTGCTCGACATGCTAATGCCCAATAGATGACACCCTGCTGTCACCTCTATTGACAATGACTTAAGTTTCAAGATGACATGTAGGGTAGGGTGGTCTAAGACTGCGCGGTAGATAAGAATGCGCATACGTCATAACTTAGATTCAAAGTGAAGTTCGTGGCTAACTTCAGTGTTGTTTTGAAGTGTAATGGCACCTGTTATTCCTCCAGGAATTAATTTACTTTACTGTGAAAATACGAGACTCTAGGTGAGTTTGAAGTTTTTATCACATGTTGATCTTATTTTTCTTCAATTTAAATGTATTGTCACTAAATAGTCTTAAGTAAATTAAAAGATGAGATCTTGAATTTGCATCGCGTATGCGATTGCGCGTTTGAATGGGAGTCGCTAGTTCACGTCATTTTGCATAGGTGGCGTTACCAGTATGCTTTAGTGAAAATGAAGGAATGTGTAAGAATGCGCATGATACAACCGTGTAAAAATGCGCGCGCAGTCTTGCACATCCATTTCCACATGAATGTGAAAAATGGCTCAGTAATAACCCAGGAAGAACTATAACTATATTCCAAATGTGTAAAACCTTCACACCAGCTTGTCTCAAAGCTGCAAACCCCGCAGGTGATGCTGAAAGTTTTAAAACTACAGGAATATCGCCTTATAATCCTGAGGTATTCACTGAAGCTGATTTCTTGGCTAATTCTGTAACCGATATTATAGTACGATATAACGAGGCTCATTTTGCTGAAGGCAAAGAGACACATCAAGCGCAATCTACAAGCCAAGATATGTTGTTGTAAATCATGTTGACCCTCGTGGACATGCCCGTGATGTGGCGAGATCTATAAAGATCCTATTACTGAAGACTGGATCGCGTGCATCGCTTGTAATGAATGGTGGCATAAACAATGCACAGCGTACACGGGTGCTGCCGCCTTTGCTTGTGACTTATGTAAATAATTATAGCCTTTTTGGGTATCGCGCATTCTTACCCTACCGCGCAGTCTTACACATTTTGCTGCGCATTCTTACAACACATGTAGTGTAAGAATGCGCATTTCTCATTTTTAAATTATGCTCTAATATATCAAGATTGGTTGATCTCATCTACAAATAGTGTTTAAAATTATGTTGTCTTGTTATTCGGGAAGAAAATAACAAAAGTTTATTTCATTTATACCGTTTGTTTTTATTTTATCACGTCACAAACCTTAAGTGCGCAGTCTTAGACCACCCTACCCTACTGGGACCGCGTCGAGCACCTTAAAAGAGATGTAAAATCCTTTTCATTCCCGGTTCACGAAAATGATTTGAAAAATAAAACAGTTTTCGAGCCCTGCTCGCGTCACATCACTAGCCCTGCCATGCGTGTGTCTAGTTCGATTTGCATGACTAATTAGTTGCGACGACCCTGTTTATATTGAGTATTGATTGGTCTAATCACGTCTCAGGTCGTCAAAGGATTGAGCTGTAGGTAACTATTTTAGGACCTAATCTAGGAATATATATACATATGTACCGGGGGGCTAGCCAAGTGACGAACGTTTATAGCAAACGAAAAGAGTCCCACGAACTGCCGCCATACAATAGAGGTAATGCTTTCATTTTAAAATGACTTTGTCTCGTTGCGAATTTTCTACTTTCCGCACTTGTATCGTAAATAGCTATTACAAAACTTATTGTATATTATAAACCACAGCTTTCCTTCCCCCCCTAACCGCTTCATTTGACTTTTTTCGATTTTTTTATTATTATAAGAGCTAGGAGCGAAAACCAACTTCCATACAATTTTTTAATTCCAGCTTAATTTTTACCTCCAAACTCATAAGAGTTATTATTAAAATAAAAAATCTAACAAAAAGACAAACATTACAAATAAATTGTGTTCAGAATCGTTGCCCGCGTAGGTAACTAAGGCCCACTTGCACCATTCCACTAACCCGGGGTTAACCGGTTAAACCTGGAGTTGCCATGCATACTAGTACAATTTGACACTACATAGGTTAACAATTTAACCGCTTAACCCCGGGTTAGTGGAATGGTGCAAGTGGGCCTAAGGCGGTATCGTCTTGGGTCGTCCTATTCGTTTTTCGTCAAGTTCTTATATTAGTCCTATTCTGCTTTCGTCACTCATTGAAAGCCACCGACGATTGTGGCGATTGTAGAATGAGTGACGAAAGCAGAATAGGACTAATTTAAGAACATGACGAAAAACGAATGGGACGACCCAAGACGATACCACTAAGGTGGTGGTACTAGTGCTCGACATGCTAATGCCCAATAGATGACACCCTGCTGTCACCTCTATTGACAATGACTTAAGTTTCAAGGTGATATATACTGGGACCGCGTCGAGCACCAATACCACCACCTTACTTCTGCTGCCGATTTTACCCAAATAAGCAGTAGGTACCTAAATAATGGTAAAAAAAAATACTGGGCTTTTAAGGCTAAACAATAAAGTCAAAACACGAATGATTGATTTCAAATTCAGAACCGAAATAAAATTCAAATTAAAAACATATTCAAATCTCGTACTACACGCTAAACAAAGAACACAAAAAAACACAAATTTCAGTTACCTAATCATTTACATGGAACGTTCACGAAACATTTCACTTGTTTTCATATTGTATCTGGGGCCATTATCTTTGCTAGGGTACAGGATTAAATAATTATAATAGATACGCCACTCCAGAGGATAATAAGTTTTAAAATTATTAGGTTATTACTTACTAGCTTCTGCCCGTGATTTCGTCTGCGTTTAATTATTAGTATAATATAAAATGTAATTTTCTAGCAGAAACTTAACACGCTGTAGTATACATAATATATTTACATAACATGTTATATTACAACCTTCGTTTTCTTGCAAGATTAATCCTTTATTATACGCAAGTGACTGAAAGTGAAAAATACGCGAGTTAAACCATTAATTTAGCTTAACCCATAATGAAAGATTATACATAACTAACCACCCGCCCTGGTTTCGCACGGGTTACACAAAACCTTAACAATTTATACACTTAAACTATCCTCAAGAATCACTCTACTGACAGTAGGTGAAAACCGCATGAAAATCCGTTCAGTACTTAGCGAACATAGATACACAGACAGACGCGGCGGGTGACTTTGTTTTATAAGGTGTAGTGATTTAAAAGTGCCGTATCTACTCTAGTTTTACATAATCTATGTTAAGGTTTGGTCAATCAGATAAGCAAATGCTCGCCCTTTAGAGAAGCAGTGAAGCTTAAGTTTTATAACTTCAAAGGGTTCTAATATAAAAAAGCAATATGTTGAAGTCAATATTCTCATTTCATTTGTTGCCAGCAATATTGGCAATTTCGTTCGAGTCTAAATTGAGAAACGTTAGAAATGAGTCCTTTGACGGGTATAAAGAGATCTGTGTGATCAAATAAGTGTGTTTTGACTTTGAAAATTAAAAAAAAATATTGGTAAAATATATAGGAGAACGACTTCGTTAGTCTTTTTTATACAGGGTGGCCAAAAAAGGTTGTCTATTGTTTGTCCGAAAATTATATAAAATAATACTCATATGCCCGAATTTTATTTGCCCGAATTTCATTTGCCCGAATTGTTTGTTTACCATAAAAATGATGTGACATACTCTTTGTTTACCCGATTATTAGATTCCATAACGTACGAGTGCCATACGTGTTGTTGTCCATATTATTAATTGTAATAATATTATTTAATAGAATATTTAAACCTCACCTAACCCACTTTTCCAGTAGTATTTCTTTTCTGTAAGGGTCGCAGTTCAAACCTAACCTAACCCATTTTTCTAGTAGCATTTGGTTTCTGTAAGGGTCGCAATTCAAACCTAACCTAACCCACTTTTCTGATAGCATTTCTTTTCTGTAAGGGTCGCAATTCAAACCTAACCTTACCTACTTTTCCAGTAGCATTTATTTTCTGTGTGGGGTGCAGTTCAAACCTAACCTAACCCACTTTTCCAATAGCATTTATTTTCTGTAAGGGTCGCAGTTCAAACCTAACCTAACCCACTTTTCCAGTAGCATTACTTTTCTGTAAGGGTCGCAGTTCAAACCTAACCTAACCCATTTTTCTAGTAGCATTTGGTTTCTGTAAAAAAAATATATTATGGCTAGTGATCATTATGGCTTACAATGATGATGACAAATGATATTATTGAAATTGATTTTATGGGAAACAAAGTTTCTGGCACGTGACTAATATAGTAAACAATAAGTATTGCATATGTAATTATGGGAAACAATATAATGGCTGTTGACTATTATGGCAACTGAAATTATGGCAAATGAAATTCTGGCAAGTGGGTGTATACCGCCTAAAAATAAGTGCATTCCCGTTGTACATTTTTGCACCAGGGTCTCGAAGGGGAAGCAAGAATAAATACCGTGTTTAATAATAAACAGACGTATATTTATCCACACAAATTCTCAGAAATATTACAAAAAATGTTTAACACCTTATACAACTACGTTGAACTAACGTTCGCTAGTTTGACGGAGGTAACAGCGCCATCTACCGGGACATTGGGTAAACCAGTTCCGATATGCGTTTCGTACATGCCGCCCACCAAGGACAACATGTCCTTCATCATGACCGCCCACCGTGAAGGGTCTGAAATATTAAAGCTTGACTGTGTTAAAAAACTACTGTATTTTCAAAAAATTAAAAGGAAACTGGTGGGGGATCATTTCTTATACTAATGACATAATGATCTTAAATATACACAAATATTAAAAACTAATTAGCTACCGGCAGGATACAAAGTTTAGAAGTTGGTCGCTTTATCAAGGTATTTTTACACTTGATAGTTACCACTCTGATCAGTTGATCTGAGCCAGGGTGTTTCTGGATGATTCTGCCGAAAAGCCACTTAGAAGGGGGGAGATCATCCTCCTTCACCAAAACCACGTCCCCGACGTTAGGTTCGGGAACTTGATGTGCCCACTTGTACCGCTGTAAATAATGGGTTAAGTATTCGTTAGACCAACGACGCCAAAAGTTTTGTAGCATACGCTGGGTCAGTTGCCATCGCTTTAGAGTGCTTATATTCGAGCATTCATAGTTCATTTCTGGAACCGTAACTAGAGGCTCTCCTATTAGAAAGTGACCCGGAGTTAAAGGGTTTGGCTCATTCGGGTCGTTGGGTATAACGGAGATAGGCCGGGAATTCAAGCACGCCTCGATCTGGCTGAGTAGAGTCGCCATTTCCTCATACGTAAGTGTCGACTCTCCAATAACCCTTTTGATGTGGTATTTGGTAGACTTAATCCCTGCTTCCCATAATCCACCGAAGTTCGGGCTTTTAGGAGGGATGAAGTGCCACGTGGTACCATTTAAAGCCAGACTTTCCGCTATTTCTTGGACCATAGCTGACTTCTCTGCATTGAATAGGTCCTTTAATTCTTTAGCAGCTCCGACGAAGTTTGTGCCGTTGTCGCTGTAGATTTCTAAGCAGCGGCCACGTCTGGATGTGAATCTCTTGAAAGCCTCAAGAAATCCACGCGAGGTAAGTTCACTTACTACCTCTAGGTGGATGGCTTTGGTAACCATACAAATGAACAAGCACACATATCCCTTGTATGAGTGATGTCCTCGGCCTTTTGAAGTTCTTAAATTGATGGGTCCTGCATAATCAACACCGCTTCGGATATACGCTCTACCTGGGGTAACTCTAGCCGAAGGTAAGGCTCCCATCAATTGAGTTTGGATCTTGGCTTTGTGGCGAATGCAGCGCACACATTTGTGAATGTGTTGTTTCACTAAGTCCTTTGCTCGTACTATCCAGTAAGCTGACTTTAAGTAGTTCAGCATAGCTCGCTGGTCGCCATGAAGAGTACGTTCATGGGCATCTGCCACAATCAGTTTGGTCAGATGCGAGTCATAGGGCAAAATAATAGGGTGTTTTGCTATTTCTAATTCTGAAGCGTTCTGCAATCGGCCGCCTACTCGCAAAATACCTTTTTCAAGAAACGGCGTTAAATAACGAATCTTAGAGGCTTTTGAACTAATGTACCCGCTTTTGTTGATCTCCTCAATTTCGTTCTTGAACTCAGCGTTTTGACACTTCTTAACGCATATTAAGGCTGCCTTGTCCAATTCCCACTTTTGCAGATATCGTGTGTTGACTTGGTTGTTCTGTGTACTATCACGCTTTCTTAAAAACCGTCGGCAATAAGCAACAACACGTATAAGTCTGTTTAGAGATGAATATTTGTTCCAGAATTCTTCTTCTACTATTCCTACGTGAACTCTTGCAGCCTGTTCTAAATTAGTATCATTGTTTTTAGGCTTTGCATACTGAATGATCTTGTCGTGTAGAAGTTTAGGGCCAAACTTCCACAGGTCGTGTTCTTTTAACTCTGCTGGTTGCATACCCCGTGAAGCACAATCCGCCGGGTTTTCTTTTGTACGGATGTGAGACCATTGCGCAGAATCCATGGTGTTTAATATCTCAGCTACCCTGTTAGCTACAAAGGTTTTCCAGCTGCTTGGGTGCTTGTTGAGCCACGCCAGAACCACTGTGGAATCCGTCCACGCTCTTATGTTTGGTTTGGGTATTTTCATGACTTCTGCCACTTCTGCCAGCAACTTAGCCACAAGTACAGCCCCACAAAGCTCTAATCTGGGTATGCTAACTTGTTTGACAGGTGATACTCTTGTTTTGGCTGTCACTAACGCTACATGTATGTTCCCTGTTGAGTCAACTACTCGAAGGTAAACGACAGCAGCGTAAGCGGCGTTGGATGCGTCGCAAAAGCCGTGCAGTTCATGAAGTGTGTCATCCGCGTGCGTGTGAAGCCATCTTGGAATCCGGAAGTCTATAAGGTGAGCTAGTTGTTCACGGTAAGTTAACCAATCCTGTAATATGTCAGATGGTGGTTCCTCATCCCATCCGATCCCTGCTAACCATAGGCGCTGGATAAACATTTTTGCTGCAATGACACATGGTGCTAACCATCCTAATGGGTCGAACAAACGTGAAACATCAGAAATTATTTTTCTTTTTGTTGCAGGTGGCGATAGCGGCGGTAGTTTTACCGAGTACTGAAATTCGTCGTCATCCCGATTCCAGGTAAGTCCGAGTATTTTAGTTATATTATCTGTCTTTATTTCCAGATTGCTCTTTTCTTCTTTGTTTTCTAGGTTCTCTCCTTCTCTTCTATTGATCTGCTTTGACAACTCTTTTTTGTTGCTGGCCCATTTCTGTAGCACGAACCCTCCCTCGTTCAATAAGCCTTTCATTTCGTGGTACAGCTGTAGACCTTCGTCTTCTGTCTGGCATCCGGTCATCAAATCGTCCATGTAGAACTCTTGATGGACCCGTGGTGCAGCTATAGGATACTGTTCTCTGTGGTCGCATGCTACCTGATTGAGTGCCTTTACTGCCAAGTAGGGCGCTGAAGCAGTTCCGAAAGTGATGGTCAGCAACTTGTAATCCTTGATTTCATTTTCAGCATTGTCGCGCCATACTATGCGCTGAAAGTCGGTGTCCTCGTTGGCTACTCTTACCATCCTGTACATTTTTACTATATCCGCCACTAGACAGACGGGGTACTGTCTCCAACGCAAAATGAGGTGACGAAGTTCTGGTTGCAAGGTGGGTCCGGTCATAAGCTGATCGTTTAGTGATATCCCGTCCTCATATTTACAGGAAGCGTCAAACACGACTCTGACCTTCGTGGTGCTTTTGTCCTCGCGAATCACGGCATGGTGAGGTAAGTAGATTGCTTCTTCCTTTTTATGATCCTGTTCTGTCACAGGTTTCATATGACCTAGTTGCTCATACTCTTTTATGACTTCAGTATATCTAGCTTTAAGTGTACTATCTTTTTCAAATTTCCTCTCTAAACTGTGTAGTATTTTAACTGCAATCTTCCTTGAATTGCCCTTGCAGGTAGGATCGTCGCGAAACGGCAATTTCACGAGATATCTGCCCTGTTGGTCTCTCACTGTCGTAGATGCAAAGAAATCTTCGCACCTTTGTTCTTCGGTTGTAAACAGTCGGGAGTGAACTTTTGGTTCTGCTTCCATCTCCCAAAATCTTTTCAGCATATCATCTTCATTCACCTGCGTATGTAAGACTGTCACACTGTCATTTGTACTCGTTGACCCGTCTGGGCCAGATATAATCCACCCGAGAGTGGTGCACTGTAATAGAGGAAACCCTTTTGGACCTTTGAGTACTCCATCTGTAAGTATCTGGCAGTACACTTCGCCTCCGAATAGTACGTCGATTTTATTGGGTCTATTATAAGTCGGATCGGCCAAGGTAAGCTGTTTCTGTTTCAACCATTCTGGGACTGTTGCTTGTTTACCAGGAAGGTAATTGGTGACCTTGTTTAAAACATATGGCTTTACTACAATCTTAAATGCTGGATCAACGAGCGATTGGATGGTTAAGTCTACTGTGTACTTAGGCACCGCAGACGTCGGCTCGCCACCTAATCCCGTAATTGAACTCTTGGTAGGCACTTTCTTTAACCCTAAGGCTTGTACCACAGCTTCCGTGACAAAGGAAGACTGTGAGCCTGGATCTATGAATGCACGAATCACCTGATAGTCGCCTGTTTTGGACTCAGCCTTTACGAGGGCTGTGGCTAACAATACTTCATCTTTCACTATCCCTGTCGCAAAACAGTTGACTGTCGGTGTGGACTCATTTTGTGTGTTCTCTGTCACGATATGTGTGGCTTCCCCAGACCCAGTTTCAGCTGCCTGAACTACGCTCTTCGGATTGGCAGTTGACGTGGATACATCTTTTGGGTGAAGCAAGGAGTGATGTTTTCTCTTACAAATTCTACAACTAGTGGCTTTTTGGCAAAATCTTACATTGTGGTTACCGCCTAGACAATTGTAACAAATTTAATCTTGGTAACAAAGTCATGTCTTTTGGCATAATCCTCACCAGCAAACTTTTTACAGAAACAAAGCTTGTGAGGCTCGGTACAAAATTCACACGCGAGTGAAGGTGCGGTTGCGACACTTGCGACATGGAGTACATTTGATTTGTTGTGACTACTATTATTACTATTGGACGACTTCCCGTAAGCACTTGGGGTCTTATTGGCGCTTCTCGGTTCAAGAAATTCCAGTGCTCTGTATCGACTTGTTAAGAACTCTTTAAATTGGCTAAACGTAGGTAAAGCGTCTGAAGCCGAGTTAGTCGCCACGTTAAGTTCCCATTGCCTGCGCGATTCGGGGTCTAGTTTTAACGACAGCAAATAAATGACAATAATGTCCCACGTAGACACATCGATGCCTAAATTCGACAGTGCGCTTAAACAATCGTTCGACGTGTCCATCAGATCCTTAAGGAACCCTGGGGACTCCGTCGTTGCACTCTTTTGACTTAACAATCGTTTAAGTATACAATGCGACAAATACTTTTTATTATTATATCGTTGCTCTAATTGTGTCCAACATCTAGTATAATTTGTGTCGGAAACAGGTATATTGCGAAGTAACTGCTCCGCCTCCCCAGTTAAATAACTTTTTAAATACTGTAATTTTTGAACACTGTCTAGCGACTCATTATTGTGTATCATTGACACAAATAAATCTCTGAACGTCGTCCACTCATGATATTTCCCCGAAAAGCTAGGAATACTCAACTTAGGAAGTTTCACTACATTTGGCCTATAGGAAGTGTTATCTTGACTGTCATTACCCCTTGACTGACTACCCAAAGAACGAGTACACTGAGCTAATCCTTCTTTTAATTCGCATTTGTAATCAGTATACTCTTCTTCCGTTTTGTCATATGTATCTCCCGTAACATAAGACTTTGATTTTAAAGCTGCAACATCGGGCGATCGCATTAATTCTTTGTGTCCTTTTCTAAAGTCGGACCAAAGCTGTTCTAAGGTTTCTAACCTACTCTCCAAGTAATGCTGTGTTATGCGCTCCTTAGGCGACTTTTTAAAGTTAACTCTTGCTTTAAAAATACGAGTACACAAGTCATCTTGATAGTTAAGTAACACGTCCATAATGTAAACAAACTAGCAATGTACCACAAAAAATCTCAAAGACTTAGCAATAATTGTAACACAGAAAACACTTAGAATAAATTACAAGCCAAATCCGTAAAATTTTACAAGTGTTTGGAACTTAGTAAGACTTGGGAAAAAATCGGGCATAGGTTCCCCGTTCCAATAGGATTTCGCTTATAATTCTAAGTTAATACTAACTACAAATTAGTCTATGTTAATATTCCATACAAATCACTAAGGCAATTATTCTAAGTTGAAAGTCCATATAAATCGCTGATGAAATTTTCTAAGTTGATGTAAACAATTGATTCTTCTAATTAAAAATGGTCTTGCATATAAAGTTCAAAATTCCGCAATAAATTCACTAATTGGTTCGTTGTTTATAAAGTTGAAACTCGCGTGAAATATAAATTTAAAAGTACTCACCATTTTGCACTTCTCACTCACTGACACGTGACGTCACACTTCGTTGAACTCTGCCGTCTGCTAATCCCAGATGGCGCCACTTGCTCGTCTCCTGTATCTGCTACTTTGGATGCATCCAGCTACTCGTCGCTAGATGGCGCCACTCGCGCCTTTCGATGATCCAAGTCCTGATTACAGGAAACCGCCAGCTATCCAACGCTAGATGGCGTTGGCAACCTCAGTTAGCTGCAACTTTTCCCGGCCTTTGAAGCAGCGAACCACTGCTAAGCACGGGACGCGAAGTGTAGTCCGCACCGTCTCCCAAAAACGCCACTCCAATTTGGCTTCAAAAGGCTATCCGGTTCGAAGGACCATGTACCTACAATTTTGCACCAGGGTCTCGAAGGGGAAGCAAGAATAAATACCGTGTTTAATAATAAACAGACGTATATTTATCCACACAAATTCTCAAAAATATTACAAAAAATGTTTAACACCTTATACAACTACGTTGAACTAACGTTCGCTAGTTTGACGGAGGTAACAGCGCCATCTACCGGGACATTGGGTAAACCAGTTCCGATATGCGTTTCGTACACCCGTTGCTAGGGAGGTTTTGGGATTATACTGAGCAACTTTTACTATGGGATCAATCCCGAAATCGCAATAAAAAAATTACCCTCCCATAGAAAATGGACCATGGAAAATGTATGAAACAGCCAAATTTTTTTTCGCGATTTCGGGGTTGGTGCCATAGTAAAAGTTGCTCAGTATAATCCCAAAACCTCCCTAGCAACGGGAATGCACTTATTTTTTGGCCATCCTGTACCTATTTATGTATGTATTTATTGATTATCATGAGAGCTTAGAGCGAAAAACAAATTCCATACAATTTTAAAAAAGCTCTTAATATAATAAAAAAATAGAAAAATAAATATCCACGAAGCAGCATAGCTGCTGCTATAGTTAATACAATGGATTGTGTTAATTATTTTCCTTAAGGCCCAGTAAGTTCGTGTTCTTTCTCTCACTCTCACTGAGCGTAAGGGTGAGCGCGATGGAAATGCTTGACCGGTAGCATATTATGTTTACTAATTTTAATTTTTTATACGTTTGAATTTTGAATCTGATAGCTTTAACTCGAAGTCATATATGAAATTCTAAATCAGCATTTTTATTTGGTACATAATGAGTATATACATACTGTGCTTGCTTTATTATTATATCCCATAAAATCCCCGATAAAAATCCTCGTGTTTGGATCTGCGAAGTTCTTTTTAATCCTAAAACAAAAGAAAAAAATATAATTTTACAAGTTACACTTTTTATAAACAGATCCCTAGAATTAACAAAATAGTATTTCTTGTCAGCGCGAAATAAACTTTAAACTTTAATATTTAAAGTCCATATTCGAAATACTGCGGTTAGTGGCAAACTGTACATTTAGTGTTGGTTAAGACTCGAGTCTTTTGAGTTCGAGCTTTTAACTCGACTCAGTTTTTTACTCTTATAATTAAGTCGAAGCTCGAGTACTCTTTAACTTGGTAATGTTATAGACCTGAGTCTTTTGTAGAGATTTGAGTCCTTTTCATATAACTCACAACTTATTAAAAAAATACGATTGTATTCATGTAAAATTGATATGTAAGACCATACACTTAAATCATACAATACCAACTATTTTTTTCTTTACTTTTATTTAGTTAAAACCGACAAAACTGTTGACGGAGTCTTTATTCGTAGGCAATTTTTTGACTTGCACTCAAAAGCCTCAATAAAAGACTGGATTCGGGATTTAAAAGACTCGGATTTTTTTAAAGCTCTGAGCCTCGTAAGAACGAGTCGAGTCTTCAAATGTAGACTCAAAAGACTCAATTTCCTACCAACACTAGGCACATTCAGGACCGGAAGCTTACTTATTGTCGCATGTATAAAGCAGTTCCTTGTTTATACAGAGCACGCCATCATGGCTATTCATGAAGCCTAATATACTGACCACTAGGGTTATTAACGATTTTTTTTATAAAATAATTTATACGGATTTTGTCGCGTAAGGCCAGATTTACACATTGATAATGTTTATTGGCAGTTTTGTTGTTACCTCTACAGTTTTTACACAAAACTTGAAGAACTACAGTCCGGGACACAAGACACAAAATTATATGTAATTGCGATTAGATAGGTACCTGTAACCTCTATACAGGGTGGGCCATTTAGATCGGTCAAAATAAAACTATTCAATACATTTTACAATTTTTATTTATTTTAAAGTTTTATTTTTCATAACGTCCGGGTTCGATTCCCGAGCTGAGTACACATTTTTGTTTAAATGTATGAATGCAGTTTTTCTTGTTACTAACATCGATCACATGGTTCCTAAGAAAAGATCGTCGTATGTCTTTTAGTTTCAGATTTTCCCATACTGACCGATCTAAATGGGCCACCCTTACCTCTAACCCGCCACGAAACCTTATAGGCCTCTCATTCCTATTAATATTAAATATTTATTATGACAATTCAAAATTGCATTGTCCCTTGGCAAATTTTGACGTGTGCGGCTCCTATCCTATGATCAATCAGACAAAACATTGCAATTCTTTGGGAGTGTCCCTTTTATTCTTTATTCTTTAAATAAATACAAGTATAAGATAACTAACTTATACTCTTAATACACTTATAACTATCTCTAGGATCTTTATTTACCTTTACATATGTAGAGATTTAAAAAGAGGCCTGAAACTATACTAATTTACATAGGTACTCGTAGAGTTAAAAAAAACTACTTTGTAAATCCTGATACTTTACTAATTTACATAGGTTAATTTACACAATTAATTAATTTACACATAAACATTCTGATATTATGCTGTAAGGACGGCCACTTGTCTGCGAATATGTCTGCGTTTTGGACTGTAGCTAAGAAGTTATTTAGTAGATCTATTGCTCGGTACGTGGGTGCGTTTGAACCGTGATAGGTTCGAACATAATTTGGATATGCGAAAAGGTTTCTGGCTCTACGTGCGCTTCGCCCTACTGCAGCTATGTAGTTGTCAGGTGTAAAAATACGCATACGCTCCAGAAGGGATGGGTTGTCAATATGATTTCTTAGTAGTAGACAGTAATAGTGTAATGTAAGGCAAGCGTTTGCTTAATTAATCTTTTCTTCATTAATAGGGAAGTATACCTAGCTACTGACAAAATGTAAGTACTTTTTCATACAATTTTTTCCACTAACTAAATCATAACATAATATATCACTTTGATTTTGATGGCGATCGCATTAGCTTAATTTTTTCTAGGTTTATAGGTGTCACTTTATTTTTTTTTGTATTGCAAACTTTGAAAAACTTAAACCTATAAACCTAGTTATTCATTGTGTCAATAACATACTCAATAATCATGGAGAATGTGAAATATTTAGAAATGGAAAAACGTTTTCACTTTTTGTATGGACGAGTACGTGCTATAGGCACCTACTTCCCTCTTAAGGGGCCGACTGATTAACAGTCCGCCGGACGGTATCGGCAGCAAAATTTTGACAGTTCCGAACAACTGACAGGCCGATACCGTGCGACGGACTGTTAATCAGTGGGCCCCAGTAAGGAACATTTTTCTAAGTGTCCAACCGAAGTTTCGGCTTTAGTTTCTATAGATTTCGGCATAAAATTCATAGCTCGGTCAAATATGGCCGAAAATTTAGGCCACGCGCCTTTTCGGTAGTGCCTAACTGAAGTTTAGGATTTAATTTCGACAAGATTCGGCTTAAAAACCGTAACACTAATTTGGTTGAGTTTATCGAGTCGTAACAAAAATACTCATTATAATGAACTTAACCGAATGAGTTAAATTGTCTTTCCGACCAATGAATGCAAGAAAATCAGACTGCTTTAAATTCTTACGCTTGCGCGGCGCCTGGCGAGATAAAATACCGCTGGGGTATCTCATTCGAATGCACAAAGCTAAATTGCATTGGTTTGCAGGAAAATTTAACACTGCACTGGGAGAATACTTCAGAATACTGAAATAAACATAATAGACAACTATAGTCTAAATGTAAAATAGATGGTATCAGTAACACGAATTAATTTATATTATTATTTATTTTTATTTTATTGATCAAATAAGTAACACAGTTTAACAGTGTGTAAACCAAGGCACTGTGAAACTACAAATTTAAAAAAAAATAGGAGGCTAAGAAAAACAATACAGATAAAAATGATAAAAATGATGAATGATGATGATGATTCATGTAAGAATTCCGCTCATTGGTGCACTCAAAATGCACTGAGAGTCATCTGAATAATATTAAAATGAGATTTTAAAATTTGGTATTCGGTATCGGTATTCAGCTCTAATCACGAGGCTTAAGTTTGTTTCGTCTCTATGAAGCATATTCGCTACATACTGCGGCATTCAGATTTTTTGATTTGTTCAGTGTATCTCGCGCACCAATAAGCACGAACGATCATATAGCGAGTTGTAAGCGATATGTACTAAAATTTAATGCTCCAACTAAATGTTTGTAGCGTAAAGTCGCCATCAGATATATCGGAGCGGCCAAGGTGCTCAAAAATATCTAAACACGCGCTTTAGTGCCTCGACAACAGTGTTCAGATATTTGTGAGCGCTTTGGCCGCTCCGATATATCGGATGGCGACTGTAGGCCGTAGCCGTAGTCCGTAGCATTTCGACTAGCCTACGGTTAAAGCATTTACTGGCAGTATGAGCTACATGCTACGTATGTAGCCGATTTCGTGCATCTTCCCCTTTGTAGGGAAACGAGCCTACTAGCCTAGAACCCGCCTAGCGGGTCGCTGGCGTGTGTTAAAACAAAAGAAAAAGTTAATAGCAGTCTATGTACATACATGCACTGTAAATGATATCATGCGGCTAGATTTAACTTATTACTGTAGTGGCCAAATCGATTTTGATGAATTACATTAAAATCGATTTGTTTTCGTAGCCCAGGTGAGATAGGTTACATTTTATTTTGACTTCTAAGGAGAGGACCTACCTTAAGAAATAAAAATAAATTTTTAAATACATGCATAAATAACAATATCAAAGGCATTACATCGTTCTTTGACCCACATATTAGTACATATTATTATGTATTATAATATGTAATTTACCTTGTAACTTTAACACAAAAGCCAAATACACAATACATAATTATTATGTGTTAATTAACGACAGATTATTGAGATGCTTCAGTCAGTAATTTCCCTACATACCTACATATATTATGATGTGCTCTAATAGAACGGAGACTATTATACATCTCTTGGTGATTGAATGGTCAATTAAAATAGGTTAAATCTATAGGGACCGTGCGCGTTGGAGGATCTGCCATCTTGTGGCCTGAATCGGAAATATATGTTGTGCACATGTACATTGCCAAAGCAAGTGCCACCATCTACCGTTCTCGTAGGTAGGCACGTTTCCTTGTGCATAGTAGGTTTTGCCGACTTGTGGGCTACATCGGAAGCGTAATAAACGTCACATTTACGCCTCGCGCCAAAAATCTGACGGGTCCTATGCTGCCCCCTTATAGTTCATGCACGCCCCCTATAGCGGTGTGAAACTAAGTAAAATTGTGTAAAAACTACTTATAAGCTGCGACAAACGCTGGCCCAATATTACAGGGTTCTGTATGCATCTATGTTTCACTTTTATCGAACTGAAATTAGAACATTGTCATAGTGACATTAAGTCGAATTTCCAATATCTTGAAAATGTAACATAGAACCCTGTAATAGGCTGTAATGGGCCAGCGAAATGTCATAATATTTACCTATAGTCAACGTCAACCTAACAATAATATTCACACTTACCGTTATTTCCTCCTGTCAAGGTTTCCGACATTGATAGACAGTTGACAGTAGCGTTATTGGAAAACATGAGAGGTAACGATTTTACTACCTTGTTTTATTGTTACGTGTGTATAAATAAAGCCCGAAATATGTAAATACATTCGGGGCACCTTCAAGGTGGCACCAGTTACCGAGAAGCTAAAGAAATCCAGACTAATGTGGTTCGGACATGTGATGGGTAGACCTTTCCATGGCTGCAGCAAAGGGAGGAAGGGGCAGGCCAGACCTGGGACCAAATTCGACATGTCATCATCATCATCATCATCATATCAGCCAGAGGACGTCCACTGCTGGACATAGGCCTCCCCCCAAAGAGTGCCACAATGACCGGTCTTGCGCCACCCGCATCCAGCGGACTCCCGCGACCTTTACCAGGTCGTCAGTCCACCTTGTGGGGGGTCTGGAATTCGACATGTGATTGCTGACATTGTGACAACAGCTGATTTTATTGCATGTTGATTTTATCTTGTTGATTCGATTTACTGTATAATATCATTTGGTACACCCAAAACTCAACTCTGAACTCGGGGTGGTTCGGTTTGGTTTGGTTGTCATGTCACCTAACTGTGCTGCTAATGTCAAATTTTGACATTGTACCTACGTATTCGAGAAATTATGATTTTTGCCACATCAACGGGAGATCAACACGATACGTCAAACATCGCTTGTCGAATAGGGGTCCTGGCTGACGAATGAGTTGAGACATGAAGGAGTTGGGCCTGTCCAGTGACGACGCTTATCAGCGAACAAAGTGACCTCAAGATTAGGAAAGCCGACCCCGCGTAACGGGATAAGGCGAGGATAAAGAACAAGTTTGATTGTACGTGTTTTTGTGCTAGTTATTGTACGAAAATATACTACCAATACTTTGTAAGCCATGACAAATAACTTGTTATTTATTTGCCAATGCCATGTGCTTTTATTATTAATTTTGTAGATAATTAAAATGTAGGATTTTTACTATAGGTATACAAACTCGATTAGGTGGTTAATTCAAACTTACACTGAGACATCAAAATGATGTCAGTCGCGAGTGCATTTCGCTCGTATAGTTTGTAGATTTCTAATAGGCCCCGACGGCCAATCCTTTGTCCATTGTTAAGCAAAACCGCTCATTATACTACCTGCATAAAAAATTGTTCGTTCACTTTACCCAGGTAATTGAATTACAACTCGTATGGAAATTGCAATAAGATTCAAAATGAACTAATGGATAAATATTTTGTTAGGATGTGTGTGGTCCGTTCAACTCGCCGGCACTCAGTACTACGGTTACTGAGTGCCGGCGAGTCGAACGCTACAGAACCAGTCTAAAATGTGTCATCGAGATGCATAACAAAGGCGCGTTATCGGAGAGCGCACCTACACTGGTTTTTTTGAGAGTTGGACGAGCCCGCGCTCAGGTGCCAAATAGAATAATTAAGATCCTTTTTTGCAGGTAAGTAGCACGTTCGGTTTTACTTAACAATAGACAAAGGAGTAGCCGTCGGGGCCAATTAGAAATCTACAAACTATACATGTAGTCAGGTACCTACCAGTGGCGGCGCGTCTATGAAAGCCGATTCCCACCGGCTTGCCCGTTTTTGGACGTTTGAGCAGAGTTGTAAAGGTAATATGTAAGCCAAATTAGGCTTGCCTATGGATATGTTTGACGCGCCGCCACTGGTACCTACCTAGGTATTAATACCTAACGTGAGCAAGACGCACGGGCGACTGCCATCATTTAAATATAATTTTGATATCACAATAATTAGGTATAAGTTTGAATTTTATTGGTCCCTAGGCTACGGGCGACAGGCTGCTAACAAGCAAAGTTTAACAGTAAAAACGTACATTACATAATAACCTAAAAAGATACTAATTGAAACCCACGTTCTCATAATCTAAAAGCTCAAAAACTGAACGCTTAACTACTAGTACGTTCCAGTTACGACTCTCATCGTTTGTTGCGAGCTGCGACCGACTTAAACATCCCCAAACGAAAAACGTCACAACCGCCAAACTTTTCCTAGTAACTTACTACCTTTCAAATTCCCTAGTTCTTCAAACCTCTCAATGAAAAAGGTCTTAACAGCCAAAGCTTTTCTATGATGATACGACTTTTAGATTTGGACTAACCTTAATTCTCAGAACACATAAAATGCACCGCTTTATAGGTCATTCGTCGAGTTTCTATTGTCAAAAGTAATATTTTACAGTCACCACTTTATATTTGACTGTAAAAAAGACTTTAAAGTGAATTTTACTCGTGACATTTAAAGGTGGCGGAAGTACAAAAAAAATTAACCAACAAATAAAAAAATGTACAAAAGTTATATGTGCCCTGTTATGGCCTCTACAAATGTCACGGATAATTGCATGGGATTTGCAATACTCTGCGCGTTTGGTCGATTAATTAAATCCGTTGCTCTTACTTAGCCGGCAATTATCTAAAATCGCATGTCATTTATTATAAAGTTTGTGCCTTGAAAATTAAATTATATTGTATAATGTACAGTTTAATTATACTTACTAAAGCACTTTTAGTTCATGTTTGCAGTGGTTTCATAAATTTGCTTTTAAATCTATTGTATTTTATATTACGAACAAACTTTAGCGTTTGAAAATTACAAGATAAATAACATCTCACAAACTTTGGTAAGTTTGCTTACTTGCTTCAATATTTATACTAGGTACTTGCTTGAATATTTATTTACAAAAGCGGTCTAACAACGTAAAAGTAAATTTCGATGAATTATCTAAAATATACAGTTGTTTATAGGCGGAAGATGAGCAAACAGATTTTTAGCCGTATAAAAAGCCGTTAAGTTTCCCGAAAAGATTAAATACGGTTACATATAGGATGCAAGATCACGAACCCAATTCGGCTCGCGGGCGACGGCAGTGTCCAGATCGAGATAGGACCGACTCTGCCTATAATTCGCAAGTAAATTTGTCACTAGTGTCGCTCGTGCCTAATATAATTTGACACTGTATTTTAAAGCAACTGCAGGGCAGAAAGGCAGTCTTAAACTGGTTTCTCCGAGCGTTTGTGAATGACAAACGGACTGGTGTAACATTTCAATATGCGATTTTTTCGCCCGAAATTACTGCAGCGCCGTGATACGATCTAAATTGAAAAATCTGATGTTTTCGCAGGCGTTGTTTTTGGGCTTCGTTTGTGAATGAAGAATTTTGGGCTCCTATTTGGATTAACGGTCAGTTTCTGTCGGGTTTTGATTGGCTGTCTGTGTGTGCCGCGAAAATTGGATTTTTGCACAAAAAACGAACATTCATTTTAAGAATACGTCAAGGAAATGTGTTTTATGCATATACGAGTATATGCATATTTCAATACCATAAATAGAGATGAAGTGTTAGGCATTAATGATGATTAAGTATAAAAGTTTTTCTTTCTCATATTTGTTCTGTTTGTCCTATCTAGACTGTATCATGTACCTTGTGTATAAATACTGTCTATTATAAATTTCACAGTGTGTTAGTCCACTGTAATGCTGAGTAAATTTTATGAATCAATAAAGTAAAAAATCGGGCAAGTGCGAGTCGGACTCGTGCACGAAGGGTTCCATACCATAACAACGGTCAACGAAAAAAAAGCAAAAAAAAAACGGTCACCCATCCAAGTACTGACCACTCCCGACGTTGCTTAACTTTGGTCAAAAATCACGTTTGTTGTATGGGAGCCCCATTTAAATCTTTATTTTATTCTGTTTTTAGTATTTGTTGTTATAGCGGCAACAGAAATACATCATCTGTGAAAATTTCAACTGTCTAGCTATCACGGTTCGTGAGATACAGCCTGGTGACAGACGGACGGACGGACGGACGGACGGACGGACGGACGGACGGACGGACGGACGGACGGACAGCGAAGTCTTAGTAATAGGGTCCCGTTTTACCCTTGGGTACGGAACCCTAAAAATTAAAAATAATTTTCGCCTACTTATCTCCAAAAGCAGGTCCCTTTATGCAAGTTTTGCCAATAATAATCCAAATAATGGGAGGAGGCCTGTGCCCAGCTGTGGGTGTGGGTATAAATGCTTAATTATTTATTTAATATTTTGTTTATTAATAAAGTAGCTAAGCCGTTGCACAAAATTATTAAGTTTTTTTTTTAATTAGTACGCTACTCTCCGTACTTAGGTGTATGCAAAGCATAGTTTAAATTATTTTCGAAATAGTATAACCATTTTTACTTTATAACAAACATTATATTCATTAATTTTATCGTATATGAATAGAGAGAAACAACAAAATAAAAATAACTCGTATACTGGACCATTTTGCCCTCCTGTGTATTTTATTGATCCCATAAAATACAATTTAGTTGGTTCCATTAGACTCACATAAAAAAATTAATACCCTATTAGCAATAATAAGGAAAAACTTGTCTAAAGAAAATTGGTAAAATGTTTGTAAAGGAGATAAAAAGGACAATTCCTCAGCGGAATTCTATTTTCGGCGTTATCTTTAAATAACTAAAATATGTGACGTTTCACGGGTAAAGGTACCGCAACGGTTGGCGCTTACAGCTTTAGTAGGTATTGAAGCGTCGTTAACAACAGCGTAAGCGCCGACCGCCATAAAGTACCTTTTATCGTGGAACGTCACATACTTATATCTTAACTGCGTTGGGAAAATCATTTATTTAAGTACATACAAAATATACGTATGTATATTGTGTTGTATTGTACGAACCCTATTGTTAAAAACTAAACTTAAATATAAACCCTATTGTTTATTTTGGTTTTGATACGACTGTCAGTCTGAGGGATTGGCGCGCATCTCACTTTGAATTCATTTCGCAAGCAGAATCAGCGTAAGCGATCTTCAAGGTCGCATCAAAATAAGACCAAAGCTGAAACACTGTAGTATGCACTACACTACACCTTACCCACACGCATACATGCGCATAGGTACTATAGTATTTAAGGCCTTGTGTTTTAATGCATTATACGTTTATTTTATACTCGAACCTAGTTGTTTGTCTCAACGCCCGACCCTACATGGCGACCCCGCCAGGATGCCTGCCTACAACACGTAAAATAACCTCGTAAGCCCAACATATAAAGTTGTAACATTTTGAATGCTACTCTATTTGGTTCATGAAAGGTTCAAATTAGATTGCACGATTATGTACATTGTAATGTACATTTAGTCTCAGGAGGATAAATCTAAATCGGGATCCTGCAGGGCTGAGAAATGTTAAAAATTCCTGAACGTGTCAGGAAAGTCCTGACGTCTGGTAACCGCACCGGTACCGGATTTATTCCTTTAGATTTTATTTCCGGATCGCAGTCGTGCGGCGACGATAGCGGTTTTCCATAGCCGGATAAAACGTAAAATATAAGTACCCTACCCAAGAACGAATCTGGATGTTTTAAAATAGAAGTACTTACCTTATAATGTGGAAGTAAAATTTTCAACGATATACTCAATCATGTAAGTGTATAATAATGTAGGTACATAAACTAGCAACTTCATTTGTTTTAAAACGCAATGAAATAAGAGAAGCGTTTCCTTTGTTTCATTGCGTTTTAAAACAAATGAATTTCATTCCAATTTACTATGAAAATTCTTTTCAACCGACGAAAAAAAAACACGGAGGAGGTTCTCAAGTCGACGCGTATATTTTTTATTAAATATAGTACTATATTTCTACTCGAACATAACATATAACAAGATTCAAATTCAAAATTGGGAATCTTTCTGTGGTGGGTCTTACGAGGGCGAGGGTAAGGTAGGGTGACTGTGACGACTAAATCATATATTTATTACAAGTACATATTACAGTAGGTACCTATACCTACATTATGTGATTACCTAATTACTTACCTATATCAAGTAATTTTCGTGAACACGCCAATTATCGTTTCATCTTCGTCACGTCGGCAAAAAGTTATTTTTAACTTGTAGATAACATTTTCGCGAGTTTATTCTCAAAGAAAATATTATTCAATAACGCTGTGTTTACATTTAGGTACAGTCAATGCCAAAGATACGTAGGTATATGTTTACACTTTTGCGCCTTACTCTTGTAAAAAGCCAAAAAATGTAAACATGTCATTGACATTCACTGTACCTACTTTAAGATGGGTGTCTGCTTTTTAGACTCTCTTTGACTAATTAACATGTCAACACAGTAAGTCCTTATATTTGTGACGTTCAACGGGTAAAGGTACCTTATGGTGATCGGCGCTTAAGTCGCGTAGCACCGCATTAATTAGTATAGGAGCGTCGTTAATAAAGGCGTAAGCGCCGACCGCCATAAGGTAACTTTACCCGTGGAACGTCACATTTATTCTGAAAGGGCAACACCTTGCGATTCTGTAAAGTTGTAAGCGTCCATAGGCTGTAGTGGCCGCTTAACATCGGGCGGGCCTCACGCTTTTTTGCTTAAATAGGTATTAGAGTAAATAAAAAAAAAAATGTAATGTGCCGAAAACGCCATACAATTGAAATTAACCTCTTATTTTATAGCGACATTATGACATAACATTGAATTTGACATGAACTGTTAAAAAAAGGAAAAGTGCGAGTCGGACTCGCCCACCGAGGGTTCCGTACTTTTAGTATTTGTTGTTATAGCGGCAACAGAAATACATCATCTGTGAAAATTTCAGCATGGTGACAGACATACGGACGGACAGACGGACAGTGGAGTCTTAGTAATAGGGTCCCGTTTTTACCCTGGGTACGAAACCCTCAAAATGAACATGAAATGTTAAAAGATGACTGAAATTCGGTCACGATCCTTATTATAAACAGACAAAGAGGTTAAAGGATAACTCACGCTGGACCGGGCCGGGGCCAGGCCGGAGATTCCGGCGCTTCGTTTTCTATGGAAAGCACCACGTGATCACCGATCAGCCGTCATAGAACATGACATGACATCCTTAAACCACAATTGCAATTCATGGCCGATGCAACTACCTTTTGCGCAGTTGGGGATGGAAGAACTCAGCCTTATGACTTTATAATTATTTTGTTGTAATTTTAATTGATAATTGATTGCCTATATTTTAAGAACTTATGCCATACGACTAAATAAATAAATTGCTATTCAGGTAATAATACCTATAGCAATCACATAGTAACTGCTTGTTAATTGAAACATAGTTGTAATCAATCAAGAGCGGGACCGAGGGCATAATTGCCCTAAATTCTGGGAAGAGGTCAAAAGAGCCGCAATGTCACATTGTTTTTGATAGTTCGTGACATTACCTACAAATCTCATAACTACACCCCGTTATCAAAGTGGCAATTCATTGAAAATAAGGGTTGGCAAAATTATCTACCGTATGAAACGCTGGTGCCAAAATAGTTTTATATTTTTAAGTTTTTGAAATTAGACCTGAATCAAATTTAAAAATAAAGATAATTAAATAAACACAATTCACACTGAGTAAAATATTATAATAATAAATTACGAAGAAAGAGATGTCCATTTAATTCACAATAAATAGAGCTGCATGGAAATATTTTTAAAATAAAAAAATACAAATTCTATATTACTCTAACTTCGCCAGCCACCCGTCACCAACTAGGGTAATTCACCAGTAGCTGGCCACCTGTTAATAACTGGCCACCCTAAACTAAAAATGAATTCTATTCACCTATAAACATAATTCATTTTAGTAAGGTGGCTATTATGTTATTGAAGGCTGGCCAATAGAATTCATTTATAATTTAGGGTGGCCAGTTATTGGCCGGTGGCCAGTTAATGGCGTCTTACCCTACGCCGAATATTTTTTTTATTATACGAGTAGGTATACCTAAAAAACATATTAAAACTTATTTTAAATCCTCTACACTACCTACTACATGTTGAATTACTAAACGGTCATGATACAAGTTATAGTGGAATCATGAGTAGATAACGGGGCTTGCACATTAGGCAATGTCGTTAACCGTTATTAAATAAAGTCGAATTGTATTCAGCTCAATTATGTTCACCTCAGTGTCTCAAATTATATAATGACTATGCTATTACTATACCATAATACAGTCATTACAGTACTGTCCATGAAGCAATAATTATTGTCCATGTAAGTGGGTGGCAATCCAAATTTTGCCTAGTTTGATTTTGATTTGATATTGACTGACGAACTTAGTCGCCGCCGTACAATCGATATTACGCTCTCATTTTTAGGGTTCCGTACCCAAAGGGTAAACCCTATGACTAAGACTCCACTGTCCGTCTGTCTGTCACCAGGCTGTATCTCATGAACCGTGACAGCTAGGCAGTTGAAATTTTCACAAATGATGTATTTCTGTTGCCGCTATAACAACAAATACTAAAAACAGAATAAAACTATTATTTATCCGTAATTGTACGGAACCCTTCGTGCGCGAGTCCGACTCGCACTTGACCAGTTTTTTAAACGACATGATTTATATGAATTACATTAAACTTGCCATGAACATTTATTTAACATAATACTATGTAGGTACTATTTCTGGTACTAGTTTTCGTTGGTAAAGAAATGTTTTACAAAGAAATTAGAGCAAGTAGAATTTGTACCTACCTACACACAAAACTTCTAAGGTTTCAATTTACTAAGATAATAAATAGTTTATAAAATAGAAGTTACACATTTATTACCTATTTTTACGTCAATATGATTACCTATAGGTACACAAAATGAAATGTGTTTATTTCTAAGCAAAGTAATTTAATAAAAAAAAACAGATTAACTTCGTGTTAACATAGCTTCAACCATGCATGTGACTGTGAGCACGAAAATTAAGCTAACGTTATTGAATTCACGTTTTAAATTTAGAACGAACGTTCACTTGAATGAGCCAATCAGCAACGTCCGATTTTCAAAGCTTGTTTAGAGTTCTGTTATTGGCTGGAATTTTAATTAGAAGTTTAGAAGACCAATCACGTAGAAAAGACGGGAGGTATCCGAGTAATGAAACAATTTTAGCTTAAGAATGTGATTTGAGAGAAACGGAATAAATAACATGCTCTGACAGACTAATTAACAGGACAAAGGAAACGTTTTATAGCGGATTTTGCACTTTAAATGATACCTTACTAGATGTTTAACTGGTGCGTTCTACTTACCATCAATCTAGGAGAGATAATAATAGAGGTATAAATACACCGTGTTTTTTTTTGATTTCCGTTAATTTCAAGGGTGCATTCCTGAGCTTAAATCAAGTAACTTTCTCAAAGACACCGATGTTCTAATTAAGTCCATTTCGGAGATAATCCATAATTTATTTTTTTCCTATAAGGCCTCTACAAGCGTGTACACTTGCCTTAGGGCCGGCTTACATATTGATTAGTGTTTAGAATGAGTTCATACTTTTGCTACTAAACTTAAGTACAATCTCGGTCGATGGATGTACGAAATGACATTGATATGTCACAGATTTCAATTGTTTGGTTGAGTTAAATGTAATGCCCGTGTTACAACAACGCTATATGCTACATTTAATTAGGTACTTTTTAAACAAAAAAAAAAGAAAACAAAAAAAAATTTTTTTTTTTGAAAATTAACTATGCCATTTAGTTCTTATAAACGTACTTAACTATACCCCGAAGTTAACGGAATTCAATAAAAACACGGTGTATATACAATATAAAATGAACGGGTCGGTTGATAATCAATTCAGTTATAAATAAATACAACGCAGACAGACGAATACTTGGGCTATATTAAGTATTTAAATTAATGCACTGCAATGTTTAATTTTTCATTTGGACATTTTTATTTTATTTATTTTCAGAATCACGAGCTCTTTCGATTCTAAGACGAAAAAACGGTGTCCCCAGATTAAAATTTATAGAGCCCACTTGATAAATTACAATCCAGCTTTCATTACAAAAGTTACTCTTAAATTAAAACTAGAAAAGTTGAACTTTGATCTAATGAAAGACAGCCACAACAAGGGCGCTTCAGCGAAATCTTAAAGTTAAATAGCTCTTTAAACTTTAGATTAAACTAAACAGGGCCGGTGATTGCGGTGGCCGTTAATTTAAGTGTTGGCCATCGAAGTTATAATGGGCTCTTGTGAACATCTTATCTTGTAGAAGGGAAATTCGGTGGCTATTTTTAGGGTTCCGTGGAGTTTGGGCACGTTCGTCACCATCCGTCACTAGTTTACGAAGGACAGTTTCTAACAGAAGTATGTCTGTGTCTGGGCCGAAGCATCGGACACTTTGTTTTCTATAACGGGTGATCACGTGACGATTTCTATAGAAAATTAAAGTGTCGGACGCCTCGAACTGGACCAGTACGGTTACCATCAGTTTGTCACTGACATAAACGCCGTCGAGAACGTAATTTACTTTCTATCCATCCCGTTTGCACTAATATGCGAGTGCGAGCGAGATGTATAGAAAGTAAATTACGTTCTCGACGGCGTTTATGTCAGTGACAAACTGATGGTAACCGTACTGGACCGTTCCAGCGTGAGTCATCCTTAAGTTGGGTGACTGATGCGTACTATAGAATGAAAAAATCTGAAAATAAGTGATATCTGGAAAGCGGAAACATCGATAAAATGAGACTTAAACGTCTAGGAAGGAATATAGTATTATATTCAGTTGTAAATTTTATATAAAATGGCTAATATAGCTTTATTTCATAAAGCAATATAAAATCGCTTGGTAACATAATTTTCGCTTGTATCAAAATTGTGGAGATTTGTTTCACTAATGCGTTTAATTATCGAGAACCAAAATACAACTGTTCCGACAAGACCCTGTCACAGGATCCAATTTTCAGTAAATTTCCAACTGCCATTTAAACTTGAATGAAGCTAAGCAGACTCCAAAAGGGTTTCACGGGTTATTAAGTGGGATTGTCATTTTTCACGTCTCTCGTATCTCGTGACCCAGTTGGGTGTAAATTTGAGATGATGTCAAGAATAGGCTCTCCCGTTTAATTTGAATAAATAATCATTCTAGTAGGTATTAGAATAATATTTAAGGAAATTAAACTGACAATTTTGAACAAATAAATAATATGATGTTTCTTATCTAACTATATGGTGTAGATTTTGAGGAAGGTTGTCTGTTAAGAAATCGCTTATTAGTGACAGAAGCGCTTGTTGTCTGCGTCTTTCATAATGCATTGTTTGTCAGTAAAGAATATTGTCTCTAACTAGCTATTTTCTTCTTGCCGGCAACTAACAAACTTTTACTGTGGCATAATTGACAAGTTATTTATTTTATTGATATATTTATTAACATAAAAATATACAGCTTATACAAGTACAGTGTCCCACAAAACAGTTTACACGGTTTGACTGTGGGATCGTGTAGTCTCTACTCTCTTATAACAAAATCTATAAAGTTGACTGCAGAACCCCTAGTGTAAATTTCATCCAATGGCGTGACGAGCGTTCGCGTTTGCGTTATGTCTATTTTTGTATGGGATTTTGAACAGCGCGCCAAGCGGGACGTTTTGGAAACTCAAAATCCCATACAAAATGCCAGTTAACGCAACGCGTACGTCACGTCACGCTATTGAATGAAATTTGCACCAGTACAGTTACCATCAGTTTGTCACTGACGTAAACGCCGTCGAGAACGTAATTTACTTTCTATACATCCCGTTTGCACTAATATGCGAGTGCGAGCGAGATGTATAGAAAGTAAATTACGTTCTCGACGGCGTTTATGTCAGTGACAAACTGATGGTAACCGTACAGTCCTTTAGTCGAGTAGGTAGGGTAGGGGGGCCTCCCGGATTTTGTGAGATTTTTTAACTATTATTCAAGTTACCAATTTTCTAGTCGAAACTTTACTAATCTCAACAATGTTTAATATAGCCGTACATAGAGAAATGTGCATATTTAAATCTTCGCCATGAGGAATTACGAGAATAACTTTTAAAAAACTTTTTTGGAAAGTTTTGGGCACATAAGTTACAGTGGTACCTCGGTTTCCTTGATGTCTATTAGCTTAATATGTTTACTTGTTTAGTGATCAAAAATCAAATTCAAACCACGGTTGTCCTATATACAGCGAAAAATATCGTTCTGAAAAAAAAAGCTAAAAGATGATAACAAATTCGTTCAGAATCCTTATCGTTATCATACACAGACAAGAGGTTATTGATATCCTTTTCCTTCCAGAACGCCTCAACGTCCTGTACGAGCGCAACTGGACCCGCCTGGTCCACGAACAGCTCCGAAAGTTCGAGTCATCCATCGTGGCGGCAGCCCGGCAGGCGTCGGACGTGCAACCTCAAGAGTTGGCGCTGGACTCCAAGTGGACCTTCTCTGGCGCACTCATATATTGCATCACATTGATTACCACTATAGGTCAGTCATCTTGATACTTTGATTCTGGAGTTGCGTTTGACAATCTGGCTGAATTCTCCTCCTAAATTCAGGCTCTAAAAGGCAGTCTACTTGTCAAAGAACCGGTATGTATAAAGAAAGAGTTAGAAAAGAAAAAGTCAACAATACCTTAAATAGTTTGTCCATGTCTGGAGTCGACAGCCTCAGGAGCACACGCTGGACTACAAGTAGACCTTCTCTGGCGCACTCATATACTGCATCACATTGATTACAACTATAGGTCAGTCATCATCTTGATATCTTGATTATATACGGAGTTGGGAGTAAGTAACAATGAGACTGAATGCTGCGCCCAAATCAGTTCTAAAAGGCGATTTGTGTTTGTTTCATGTGATTTGAAAAACGAAATTTCAATTGAAATGCTAATGTGCTGAAAATGTTATAAATATAACAGGTTTAAGTTTGCTGAATTTGGTACTAGTCAACAACACTAAACATCAATCAAAATAATTTGACACAGCAATAACGCTTTTAAGTTGGCTAACCTAAAATTATTGTGGCAAGTAAAATATTATCGTAGAATAAACTTGCTCAATAAATCACTGTCTCATAAAATTTTGTGACAGCGGAATAATCTTAATGTAAAAGCAAGTTTATCAACGATTCAGAATACTATTGAATTTATATTAAATTATGTTTTTAAAAGAACTTTAGCTACAAGTTTTAGACGCCCCTAAACATCTTGTCCTATTTTCCCCTCTTATTCAGGTCCCATCCGATAACATAATTTGGTAATCATTACAGCATTTTTCTACGATTCATTTTTTTTAAACCATAGCCACAGATTTTTAAGTACTGTATGTTATTTCAATACTTCTTGTGCCTGACGCCTTCAGCATACGGCGCGGCGAGCGACAAATTAAAGGATGACTCACGCTTGACCGGGCTGGGGCCGGGCCGGAGCCCCGTTCCCCCTCCCCCTACCCTCCCCCTCCGCCTCCCCCTACCCTCTTCCCACCCTTCTATTAAAGCGACTTATTTTAAGATTTTTACCTTTCCAGGTTACGGCAATGTATCTCCTCGAACAGCGGCCGGCAGGGCAGCTACCGTGGCGTACGCGGCTGCCGGCGTACCGTTGACGCTGGCATGCTTGGCGGGCTTGGGCGCGTCGCTGGCACGGCTGGCAAGAGCTGGATGGCTAAGTGCTACTAAGAAGAAGGTGCCAAATACGTGGAGAAAAGAAGGAGAGGTGAGATTAAAATGCGAAAACCTAGTATTAATACGAATTTGAAATACCTGTATACAGTTTGGGATGATAAACGCTCCGGGACTATACACGGTGTAACATGAGGACACCGAATAATTTTAACCACGCATTTCTGAGGTCAAAAGAAGGAAAAAATGTAAGATGAGTTTAGGTCAATTTAGCCAAAAAAAATTTTTTTTTGTGTTGTTTTTTCAATTTTTTTAATGTATTTGTACATAAAAAATAAATGTTATTGGTAAACTTGTCACTAAAAATTGATTTTTACATTTTTTATTCGTAAAACCTACTTTTCAAAGTGTTACTTGTCACTTTTTGACATCTATCAATAAGGATATTTAGACTACGTCCCATAGCAGCAACATCACCATCAAAAAGGCCTTTTACACTATGTAACAATAAAAACTTGTTTTTTTTTTTAATTAATATTATCTCTGAAACTAGGCGAATTTCAAAAAAGTTTATAGGACATTTTTGTCTCTAAATATGATCAGGAATACGCTGTTAAAATTATTCGGTTTCCTCATGTTACACCGTGTATTAGGTACGACAGTTTTTAGGGTTTCGTACCCAAAGGGTAAAAACGGGACCCTATTACTAAGACTTCGCTGTCCGCCTGACCCTCCGTTCGTCTGCTTGTCTGTCACCAGGCTGTAACTCATGAATCGTGATAGCTAATATATAGATAGTTGACATTTTCACAGATGATGTATTCCTGTTGCCGCTATAACAACAAATACATACTAAAAACAGAATATAATGAATATTAAAGTGGGGCTCCCATACAGCAAACATGATTTTTATGCCGTTTTTAACATAATGGTACGGAACCCTTTGTGCGCGAGTCCAACTCGCACTTGGCCGGTTTTTGTTATTTATTATTTCACCCCTTTTAAAAACTTAGGAATATCCTCGTAAGAAGATTTTTGGGTCTAAAAACCTTGCTGGCTTCGGCTTTGCAATATTTTCTTGGTATTCATGTAAATGCCAAAGCAGACTAATATCATCTATTTAATTATTCTCAGATTGAGAACCACTTCCAACTCCACGAACAGCAACGCTTACTACCGCAACCTGCCGAGAACAACCAGTACACGTCGTTCCCTCCTCGGCGACCTGGAACCGTCCGGGCCAGAGCTGGAGAGAGGGGACAGTATTCCCAGGTGTTCGAGAGAGCGCCGCCCAGCCCTAAGTCTGCCACGCTGGGCCGCGTCAAGCGCAGTGCCTTGGCTGATGGTGGGTACCTACCTGTATAAAACCTTTTGCACGCATGCATGACGAAAGTCTGGAAAAGTTGATAGTGGAAGCTTGAATACCTTAACTCTTTTAAGTTTTGCTTAGTTCTAAGAGATGCGATGGACAGGACAGAACCTGATGAAGGATTATACGAGTAAATGCCAAATGTAGACGCCAAATCCAATTAATGATCACGACCTCAGTCATTAAGGAATGACTATAGAAAAAGAAAAGGGCTAGATAACCCATTTCTTATAACTTTATAAAATTAATTATTTATTGAACTCAAAGTTATTGGAGTTCAGAAGAATAATTTATCATAAGACTTACCTATAGGTAGCTTCTAAAAGACTAATTATCTTTCTACAGAACCTCACACATCATCAGCACTACAAACCCAAACGCTAGATCGCAAACGGACCATGGGCAGCATGAAGTGCCTGGCTACAGTCCACGGACATAGTCCAGGGCGAGGGCGGGGTCGCACCATCCAGAGGCCGAGGGGAGCCGTCATAGATCAGCTGATAGCTGAGGAGTGTGGGGAGCTGCCAATGAACAGGAGCCAGGAAGATTTGGAGGATTCTGAAGATCCTGATGAATCGTGAGTATTATTTCTCTAAAAAATCATCAGTGTTACTTTACAAACACTTAATAGGATAATTATATTTGATTTGTAATGAAATTACTGTTAGAAAGTGCTTGTTGCTAGGCCTACTTGAAAAATAATATTTTGAATCTTGTGTCTTGAACCATAACTACATAAATACGTTAAAGTTATGATCTTCTTTTTTCTCTAATATATTGTCTTCATTTTTATTCACTAACTACTTTCTGATACTATTTCTTTCTTCGATACCTTTTGAGAATTTTATTTTTACATAAGAAACACCCAATACAGCTCCATATTATTTCTATTTTCAGAATATGCCCCCACGACACCCCATCACGAGTGCCTTTGATCTGGAAGGACGACAAATCCAAAAGCTGTGCCGTCCCAAGCAGCAGCACCAGCGTTCAGCACATCAACCACGCGATCGAGCACTGCCACGTCCCCGTCAGCATCGTACTCTTCCTCCTTCTAGCATACATCTGTGTTGGTGCTGCCATCTTCTCCGCTTGGGAAAACTGGAGCTTCCTCGACGCTGCCTACTTCTGCTTTATAGCTCTAGCCACCATCGGCTTCGGAGACTTCGTCCCAACAAGTTTCCTAACAGCCAAGCACACAACAGAAAATTCCAAAAGCGAATACATACAGATGATCGCTTGTTGTGCGTATCTAGTTTTTGGACTCATACTCATAGCGATGTCTTTTAGTCTGCTTCAAGATGAAGTTGTAGCTCGGTGTTCACAAATAGCAAATAGTCTAGGTCTGTCGAGACAATGACAGTACGAGAAGAGCGATTGTAGCTCTACAGATAACCATCTTAGAATGTTATGATCGTTCATGTAAGGAGGAATTAATTTAGGGTCCAAATTATATTTACTTTCTTCATTGGATCCATTTTCTGTACTCTTATCATTGAAACATTGTATGCGTATCTAAATTAGAATGAAAGGTAAAATATTTTTCTCATATCTGTCTACATGTAACGCTAAAATTATTTAAAAATTCGAAACTTTTTACGGAATTTGTACTCAAAAAAGTGTAAATGGTGTTGGTGGTGTAAATAATGTAAAAACTATTTATAAAAGCAAGGCTGAAATTGTAATGAAACAATAAAATTGTGTTGAACAGTGTGTGTATTTTATTTGATTATATTATTCACTGCAGGTGATTATTAAGGGTCATCATCGTCGTATCACACGAACCTAGCCGCCGCCCCGTTTCGCACTCGTTTTAAAATGACATGAAACTTGGCATGAACATTGAAGTAACATATATCTTATCTATGTCTGGTATATATTAGATTTTGCTGCTACAAATTGTAATACAAAGAAGATAGATTAGGAGCGATTGTAATGGCTCCTCTACACGTTGGCCCAACCTATTGGTCCAATATGTTGGGACTACGTGTAGAGGGGGTATTGGTGTCGGTTGGCTTTTACGCGCGGGTTGGCGATGAGTTGGCCGCGGTGTCGGTTTTTCGGCCGCACATCAAAGGGATTGGCCAAGCGATAAGGTAAGAATATCGTTCTACTTATATGTTTGTACAGTCAGCAGCAATAGTTGCTAAGCTGGCTAGGTGTTCAAATTGAACTTGCCGCGACTTTATTGTTACGAGAATAAGAGCGTCAAAGTCAAAGTCAAAGTCAAAAATACTTATTATTCATGTAGGCCTAGTAACAAGTACTTATGAACGTTTTACATAATAATAATTATATTATCTTAAGCTAATTATCAGAGCAATTTATTGCAGTTAATATTATTCCATCGTAATGTTGGATTAGTAATATTATTATACAGATCAAATTGAATACTAAGAATTTCACAAAAAGATCGTCAAACATAAAAAAAACCGGGCAAGTGCGAGTCGGACTCGCGCACGAAGGGTTCCGTACCATAATAAAAAAAAAAAACAAAAAAAAGCAAAAAAAAACGGTCACCCATCCAAATACTGACCACTCCCGACGTTGCTTAACTTTGGTCAAAAATCACGTTTGTTGTATGGGAGCCCCATTTAAATCTTTATTTTATTCTGTTTTTAGTATTTGTTGTTATAGCGGCAACAGAAATACATCATCTGTGAAAATTTCAACTGTCTAGCTATCACGGTTCGTGAGATACAGCCTGGTGACAGACGGACGGACGGACGGACGGACGGACGGACGGACGGACGGACGGACGGACGGACGGACGGACGGACGGACGGACGGACGGACGGACAGCGAAGTCTTAGTAATAGGGTCCCGTTTTACCCTTTGGGTACGGAACCCTAAAAATTGTATAAAAATTACTAGTCTAGAATGTTTCTAGAATAAAATCTAAATGTCAATAAAACATAACAAAGAAGTACATACATTGAATTATCCATTTCGAGTCACAATAAAATTAATCCCACGTTGTTTTATCACTCATGTAGTCTTGTGTGGTATAATAAGCTTTAGAAATAAGTTTGCGCTTTACGTAATTTTTAAATTTATTAATTGATAATTTGGAAACACCTCTGCTGCTGACTGTATGTATTACCTGCTTATGTGCAATAAAGTGACGTACATACATACTGTTTGTTCGCTATTATTTCGCGTTTGGCTGAAATTCACTACTGAAATTCGCCATCGTGTAGTAGCGTTCCGGCCAAGGCACGGCCAACTCATGGGCCAAGCGTTGGCGGAGCGTTAGGCCAACGTGTAGAGGAGCCATAACACAAATAAAATTCTACTCGCTCTATTTTTTTTAAATTACAAATTGATACTTGTCACATTTCACGTTATCTCAGCATGTCGTTTTAAAATGATAGCATAACTTACATGTATTGTATGGAAGGAGCCTTTAGGCGTCAGATCGGTGAGACTCTTAAGAAGTGATAGCGAAAAAACCACTCTTTTAAGTAGTATTAGGTAAGTACACCTTTTTGGGATAAATCTATATCGAAATACATTATTGTGCGCTTATGTGTAAGATACTTAAAGGTATTTTTGCCCGAGCCTCAATATGCGGATAAACAGAGGCGCGTCGCGTGAAATATTCCCTGATGGGACCGTGAAATATGCGGCAAAGGATTAGAGAAGGGGTTCGGCCACAGTGGATAGGGTTTGATTCAGTAGGTACCTACGCTCAATACAAATGTGATCAGATCACATTTTAAAGATTTGGTAAACAAACGGATTTGACAGGTACATATTTAATAAAAGAAGTATTATTAACAGAAATAAAGTATAATAATATAATGGTTTCTACTTGAATTGAAACAAAAAAATAAATTGGTCGAAGAATGATACGCGTTCTTTATTTGTAATAGATACGTACAGAAATATCAGATGGTCTGCATCCTGGTTGCAACTTGTACGGAAATTATGCAATCATCCCATTCTCAATAACATCATAAATCATAAATGTCTACTATTGTAAGCATATTAAAATAAAATTTTAAATAATTCACTTGTTCTGATTATTTTTATGAACTTTAAATGACAAATTCCCTTCTGTACGGAATAGGTATATTTTTTTAAGTTGTTATTTTCCAAGCAGAAATAGAAAAATCGCATACTGACACTTCGGTTCGATACAATAGGACACATGCTATTTTTCTACCTGTTTGTTACTTAAATATACGTCCACCGCTTAAGCCATGATGGAAATATTGCCAAATAATTTGTCTAAAAATGATCTTACTGTCCTAAATCTTACTGCTAAGACACGAAATACAACGTGAGCAGTGAATTACAGGAACAGGCTAAAACATGGGTCACCCATTACAAGCGATGTTTTACCGATCCTGGCCGGGATCGAAATCCGATCCCTCCAGGGATTACAGGACAGGTGCTTGTTAATTGCTACTTATTTTATTTATCTAAAAAGATTTTTCTTCTTTTACAGAATGAATGTTCGTGGAATTAACTTATCCATTATGTAACGCAAAATGTAAGTAAATGGAGATGGATAGGTCGCAAAAATTCGCGAACGTAGTGAATATTAAGCGGTATCCAGACGGGATGATCAAATCGACCGATTTGATCAGAAATGAAATTGGCGTCAATCTCCAATTTAATCACCACTTTTAGATTTATGGTGATATTAGAGCCCTCTAAATTGAAGAAATGCCCCAGAACGAAAATACTGGCGTCACATATTGGTATTCTTGCGTCCGCACCTCATTTTATCGGTAATATCGGTCATTATCGGCGGTTGAATTCGGCGAGCCAAATTGGCGTTTGCATCCGCACGTCCTGATTCGATCGGGCAATTTAATCAGATTGGCGAAAAATTGACTAGTCCGGATACGCCTTTAGCCATCGCTTCCAGGAAGCACTTACGGGCGAGCGACTGTTATCGAAAACATCTTAGCAGTTGGACTGATCCAGAGCGAAGCCAAATTTGGTAGGAGAGAGATGAAGGCAATGCAATTCTAGGTGTCTTAAAACCACAACAAAGGATGACTACCGCTAAAACGCTCTGGGTCCGGGCCGAATCGTCCAACACTTCGTTTTCTATGACCCCCAGTCGGTGATCACGTAATGCTTTCTATAGAAAATAGCAAACAATAATTATAATTATTTTATAGTAATAATATAGTCGGGTCGGAATCTCGGTCGTATAAAAGTACCTATAGCTTTATAATCATTGATATGACATCTGTTTGCAGTTAATAATTTATAACTATAGTGTGACTTCTTAAAAATTTCAAATCATAATATTTCACATAAGTAATAATTTCACTTTCCCCTAAGTTGTATTTAATAAGTAAGTAAGTAGACATATTCTGTTTGGGTAAATCGTGTTAATTATTCAGAAGGTGTGCAGGATGTCGAATTATTAACACGTTCGCTACCAGCAATCTATTTTTGCATGCAAATTGAAATAGACACTCAGTAAAACTTTATTGATATTCGAAACGAAATTTTCACGCTTCTGAAACTGCGTACCTAGGTACTGTGACGTGTCAAACACTTTTTAGTACCTAGATTTGGGTCAAATTCTAGAGTTTAGATTTGGGTCGAAAACTTTTTTAGGACCTAAGAGTTAAGGCTATGCGACTTTCCTGTGGACATCTTATAATAAATGGATCTTGAAGTCTAATTTTCGTACTTTTTCTTTACCGGAATATACTATTATATTATAGGTATGAAAATTGTTAGAATATTCTTTAATCTATTAAACATTGCCATTGCAATGTTAAAACCATAAACATAAAAACCGGGCAAGTGCGAGTCGGACTCGCGCACGAAGGGTTCCGTACCATAATGCAAAAAAAAAAACAAAAAAAAAAGCAAAAAAAAACGGTCACCCATCCAAGTACTGACCACTCCCGACGTTGCTTAACTTTGGTCAAAAATCACGTTTGTTGTATGGGAGCCCCATTTAAATCTTTATTTTATTCTGATTTTAGTATTTGTTGTTATAGCGGCAACAGAAATACATCATCTGTGAAAATTTCAACTGTCTAGCTATCACGGTTCGTGAGATACAGCCTGGTGACAGACGGACGGACGGACGGACGGACGGACGGACGGACGGACAGCGAAGTCTTAGTAATAGGGTCCCGTTTTACCCTTTGGGTACGGAACCCTAATTAATAACAAACTTACAATAAAAAGTAACCTAAAATTAAAACTACCTACTAAACTAAAACTAATTACTAAAAAAAAATGCAGATATAGTTTGACAAGCTATTTCTGTCAGTAGGAAAAGGCGCCAAAAAAAATAAGTCGCGAGTGGTATATCCTCGAATAAAAAAATTGAATTTAGAGTCTTTCTCTACTGACAATGGGTTTGCTATTAGATAAAAGCGTTATCCCGGCATTTTGCCACGAGTCATGGGATCCTGGGGTCAGCTTGACAACTAATCCCAAGAATTGACGTAGGCACTAGTTTCTACGAAAGCGACTGCCATCTGACCTTCCAACCCAGAGGGGAAACTAGGCCTTATTGTGATTAGTCGAAGCTAATATATATTATACATAATACATATAAATAAAGTCTTGATTCATTTAATCACAAAACTCCAAAGTTTTTTAATGCTTTACAAAATGAATGAATAATCTGTTTTTGTTGCTTGCTAAAATACACTCGATATTTGTAATTATAGTTTAACTGACATTTTACTTGACGGTTCCTGGCATAATGATTTAAATAACATACAGTTAAGCGCATTTAAAGTTCAGTTAACTACCCACTTAACTAACTCGCTACACGGAAGCCACCTAAAAAGTAATATTTATAAAATACGAGAAGGCAAATAGCAAACGAACAAATGTACGGACAAATACGAGCAAAATGAATAACCGAATGGCAACATTTTGATGTCATTTTGACGTCAGTGTACGCTCGAATAGGCATAAAAGTTGCATTCCATATTTCGGAAGCCACATTCAAACTTCAAAAATCTTAACTTGATTTCATTTGACAAATTAAAATATAAAAATTGAAATATTGAAATTTAGTCTCACTCATGCCAACAATTCGTGAGCCCAGATGCAGTTTCAGTAGTATCAACTCAATAACAAATTTAGCTTGCATTTTTAAAGTTTGAAGTCACGAGTATCTCTAGGTATTCAACTTGAAAACTAGTTACCGGATCTCAAAATATTCCCATCGCCTTTGACGCATCAACTTGATGAAACTCCTGAATGCAACCTTCGGCTTCAAAGTTCCTCTGTGTCTCTGCATTAGCAATGAAGTGGTCTTACTGGGATTTTATAGGATTAAAAACTTTGAAGGAATGCTTTTAATAAAATGATAATGATGAACGTGATGCGACTTCAGGCGCCCGCCACTTTAGTTTTCTATAGAAAGCATCACGTGATCACCGATCACCTGTCATAGAAGGAGAAGTGGCTGAAGCCTCGTCCCGGGCCCGGACCGTTCTAGCGTGAGTCATCCTTTAACCTCTTGCGTCTAATGTTTTTAACTTTTTCTTTCCGTCTTTTTCTCATTATCGATGGGTACCCAGACAAGACTTGTTCTAAGAAAAATGCAAAGTAATTTCCCGCTTTCAAAGGCAACTACACTTAAAACCTGACTTAGTGCATCAAAGTTCAGCACTGTTTATTAATACGTGGCTTAGAACGGCGTCGGAGTTCTAAGCTAAGAGCGAGTCCCGGAAAATTGTACCTATAAATGGTAAATGATAATAACTTCAACATGATAATAATTCTTCCGCGATAACACTAAATCAATAGTTCACGATGCATTACACACTGCTGGAAACCGCAACAAGTGGAAGGTGTTAGTCCACAAATTAATTCGTGGAGACAGCGACCCTCACCCTCAGCAATGAGGGACATGACACAAGGAGGAGGGATGATAATACTATATTCGGGCGTCTGGCATCAGATCTGTTCATCAGGTAGAGGTCAGAGTGGCAGGCCAGCAAAACTTATCAGTTGGAAAAAAGGAATGCCAAAGTACGATTAGAGTGTGGAAGCCGTCTTATTTATAGACGGCACTATAGTTTCGTTTCTATCATTATTGTATACAATATTTCGGGGATAGCTCTTAGTCTATTTGCCAAAGGTCGCATTCAAAGTTTTATTAAGTTAGCGTGTCAAAGGCAGGTGGCGATATTTGGGCAAACAGCGGGTAACTAGTTTGAACAAGTTACGCGATTGAAACTGGTGTTTAATCTGCGAGTTTGCTACGAGTTTTAGTATATTGAGAGCCGTGAAGAGCCCGATAATGCTTATAAGAAGTTACAGCGGTACGATAACGATCCACAGTGTCAGAAGTGACATTTCTTTAAAACGTAAAAAACTACTACTTACATTAAATCTTTAAAAGTGTACCTACCTACCGCTGTGACTTCTTATAAGAATTGTTCAAATCGGGCCGTGAGATTTTGTGGGATAAATAATTATTATGTGTGGGAGTATTTTGTTCAGGAAGGAGCGAACACCTACACGTAGATAATTACTAATGTAGCTACCTGTGAAAATTGGTAAATGATCACTTCCCACACGATCTTTCCCATATAGGGAGGGAAGTAGTGTCACCCAATGTATGGGACGTGCAAATTTTGGTATCGGATGAATTCACTTGGCATAGATGTAGTAAAGCTAAGCCAATCCAGCCCGGTAGCCATCCGCCACCCCCTGGTGGGTAGGTAGGGGGGCATCCAAAGTTACACGCCGCATATCGGCTTCTATTTACTTACCACCTCGAGTTTGGTATCATTTCTAGATAAATTGGGCATGAGGAATTCATTTTTGAGACATTTAATGTACAGTTTAATAGAAAAAAATAAAAATATTGACGAACAAATTAAAATCGGTTTGCTATTTTTTTATTCAACAATTACTATTAACAGCCGAAACTACAAATGATAGAAAGTTAAAATTTGCACACCAGGTTACATTTATAATAATTATAATGTGTACAAAAGATAAGAAGCGATTTTGAAAAATTCAACCCCTAAAGGGGTTAAAAAGGGGATGAAAGTTTCTATGGGGTTCATTTCATTTCATTTCATTTCATTTATTGAATGCCAACCATGGTATTACAAGGTGTTTACATATTATAATAATAACATTATAAAGTACAACATGGACCCTGCTAGGGCGTGACAAATCTTAAAATATAACTTAACCAAGGAAAAAAAATGTAAAATTTACACTTAAAACTAATACATATTTTCAGCTCCGTCATTCATATATTCTTCGAGAGTGTAAAAAAGCTTTAGATATTAAATATTTTTTTAATTTTGTAACAAAAGTAGTGTATTTCTCTTCAGCTACTATGTGACTAGGTAAGTTATTGTAGACTTTCATCGACATGGAATGTGGTCCGTTCGAGAAAATTCATGTTTTATTTTAAGCTAGGAATTTCAAACTTCGTCAAAAGATATATTATTGAAATACAAGAAAACTAATTTCAGCGTTTTTAAAAATTCATCCCCTAAGGTGGCGAAATATGGGTTGAAAATTTGTATGGAGATAAAAATATTTTTCGAGTGTGGGGCTTGAAACTTTTTAGATGCGCATATTATTAGAATACAAGAAAAAAAAATCAGCGTTTTTAAAAATTCATCCCCTAACGGGGTTAAAAAGGAGTTGAAAGCTTGAATACATTACAAATTACTTTGACTGCTCGCCCTGCCTACCGGCCAGGGGGCGGCGGATGTCTACCGGGCTCAATTAGCTTAGCTTTACGTACCTATATTACATATATTATGTGCTAAGTGAATTCATCCGATACCAAAATTTGGGCATTTGGGCCAATCATCAATTGGCGTAAAACGTTTTAATATTTTGCTGATCTACATTTCCATCGATTGAAGAATCATTGCGGAGTTCGTCTTTACAGTAGGTACAATGACTGAATTTAAGTCCTTCTCTTATTAAAGAGGATTTGTAATATTATTACCTTATAGTTATTTCTTAAGAGGAGACGAAAGCATAGTTGTAATTTTGATGTTTATTTTTTACACGTGTTAATCAAGGACAAATGCAAAAAAATTGACTATATTTGCAAGGGCAGACTCCAGCCAAAACCTTAAAAAGTTCAATAAGTTGGCTTGAAAAAAAAACACGAAAACATGTATAATTTTTATTTACTTATTTTCAATTGTATATCGTTAGCGTTACCCTGCATACTATAGCAGTATTTTAACTTTTAAACAGAAGTATATTTTAGAGTAATTGAGATAAAAGTTAAAAACCATTTCTTCCGTCGCAAGTTGCGCGTGGCGCCCCATATCTTTTGTCCCCTACTAATTTTCTGGCATTATGCCCACTTTTTAACAATCATGATTATTCCTACAAACAAAATATAAACTGATCCGCTCACCAAATAGTTTTCCAATTCCAACAGAAAATTCTTTATTACAACCCGAACCAAAAGGGTAGTATTACTAATAGTAATCTCCAATTTAGGTCAAATAGAGTATTGGAGCGCACATTTGTTGGACGGATCACAATGGGCCCAATCCTGGCCCCTGATTGATCCGTGTATTTCCTAATCCCGACCGATCCCACCTCAATAATAACGTTATTTTGATACTACAAATGTGTACAACAAAGGTCTTGGGAAACGTTTCTTTGCATGGCTACAGAATTACTTAGACTTGTTTGATTCCTATGTTGTACATGTATCGGAATAGAATGGCCCAAAAATACGTAGATAAAGTTTTTTTATTGTGCATATTGCTGATAATTTAAAGTATTTAAACAAACGTTTGCGCTTTGTGTAAGTACCTATCAAAGCCAACAATTATTAGCCAAAACTAGTTTTAACCAAGGCACTTTTCGAAAACTAGTTTTAACTGAAAAAAAAACAGTTAAAACTAGTTTTAACTGAAAAAACCCAGTTAAAACTAGTTTTCACCACGGTCTTACGAAAAACTAGTTTTTACCAGTGGAAACGCATTTTCACTGAGGCGATACGGAAATCATAAGCTGTGAATTATGTTTAATATATGTATATAAATGGTAATAGATTAGGCGTGCAAGCAAGAAGTAAAGTAAAAGTAAGCTCCATATTGGTTGTGCTAGGCACTACAGCATATTATATATATAATGTGTTTCTTTATTATGTGTACCTGTGTTTATGTTTTCATTCATTAGGACACGCAACATTTTTAAGATATAAACAATGTAGTACTACCAATAGTACCAATACATCGCGACTTTATTTTATCTTATCAACCAGAGAGCTACTGAAAATATTTACAAAGTCAAACCCTAAGTGAATCAACTCAGTGCAGCATAGAAAAACAGGGGACCCAATAAAATAAAACAAGGTCATTGAATAAACTGTACAACCTTAACTAACTACGGAACAACCGGCACAGTTCCTTCGGGCACAAATAAAAAGTAAAACTCTTTGTTGTCCGCTTTCGGGAGTGTGTGCTAATGAATTCCATTGTTGGAGCACAAACACAGCTTCACTTTCTATTCTCATTGACAACCCTAGGGCAACAGTTTGCCACAGACTAAAAAAGTACGCCAGTAAACAACGATGATTCTGTAATTTTCCAAGCGCGCGCAAGTAATCCATCTACTCTGTGACGTTGACACAGGGCTGAGGCAACTTACAGGGATCTTGTTAAACGTGTCTTTTGTAATTTTACTAAAAGGGACTCCGGCACCACATGTATATGTTAATTGTGATTTTGTGCACCTTCCTCGGGCCCGGGTAATGTCACACATGTTGGGAATTAACCATGAGACGTAGCCAAATAGTCGTGGGCCTTTACAGTGATTGCTATTACACTGAAATGTACTTTGGGTAAGAGCATTTATGCGTTCATACATTTGGTTAATTAACTATGACTGCAAGTAACAGTAGGTATCTTGTACGGATGCCTGGCATGGTGGCCAAGGACACTAAAGAGCACATGCAGGGATGCCCTTATGAAAATACAAAGAACGGCATGCATGGCTATTACTGGCGCGTTTAGAACGACGCCAACAGCGGCGATGGAGGTACTGCTAGACCTCTCGCCGCTACACCTAGTGATACAATCTGAGGCCCGGAAATCGCTACACAGGTTGACCCTAACAGGCCTCTGGAGCGATAGCAAGCCAAAGACCAAACACACAAACATGGAATGTGACAATTTCATGAAAAGGATTACGAACATGGGCTGCGATAAGATGCAACCCAAGTTTGTGTTCCATAAGAATTTTAACGTTAAAATTCCAACAAGGGCTGAGTGGACCGAAGGTCTTGAAGCACCAATCTCTGATGAAAACGACATCATATGGTACACAGATGGGTCTAAGACAGAATCTGGTACGGGGGCAGGCATTTATGCAAATGACTTTAGTAGTAGTATAAGCATGGGCAATTACGCCACTGTCTTCCAAGCCGAGACATTCGCTATAATTGCCTGTGTGCATGAGAATATAGTTAGGCGAACCCAAGGGAAGAATATCTATATACTCAGCGACAGTCAGGCCGCTCTCAAAGCGCTCGAAGCTCCCAGAGTGGACTCTAGACTGGTATATAATGGCGTCCAAGCCCTGAACCAGCTTGGAAGGCAAAACAGAGTGCAACTGGTATGGATCCCAGGGCACGAGGGATTCATAGGCAATGAAAATGCAGATGAACTCGCCAGAGCCGGATCTGTAAGTAACCTTATAGGTCCGGAACCATTCGTGGGGCTCTCACAGGGAACCATCACAACGGCTATTAAAGACCATACCAAGACCAAACACCAGGAAGAATGGGATAGTCTGACGGGTCTAAAGCATGCAAAGCTCTTTATGCAAGGAATAGACTCCGGCTGGAGCAAAAAGCTTTGGAAACTTAGCAAAAGACAGCTCCAAATCATAACGGGGGTGTTTACTGGCCATTACGGGGTCAAAGGATTTCTGGCCAAGATGGGACACTCTGACAACACCGATTGTCGTATGTGTGGCGAAGAGGAAGAGACAGTAAGACACTTAATGTGTGAATGTCACGCCCTCGCCAGACAAAGAATGAAGGACTTTGGAGCAGGATACCTGGAACCAAAGGACTTTAAAACGCTACCCATGAGCTCCATCATCCGACACATGGATATGGTGGGAAAAGCTCTTGAGTAGTTGACGGATCTCTTCTAGGGGGTAACTGCACAAAAGATCCCTATGGGTCGAAGTGTATCCGCAAGGGCCCCCGAAAACAATAAGATAAGATAAGATAACAGTAGGTATTAAAAAGCCAGGTATTATATACCTATGCGTCATTTTAATATTATATGAAAAAAAATCCTGATAGGTATAACTATTTCAAATATTTAACCAAAACTTTTAAATTTGTCCAAGAATTATCATAATCAATCATTATTAATAAATCGTCCAAAACTTCAACTTTACCCTAGTTATAAAAAACTAAACACTACACACTGTACTACTAATGTACAACTAAGTAAAGTTAAAGTTTAGTTGCGAGTGCGCTTTGGTATCAACATTTCAACTTCGTCAGTCGAAAAATATTTCACGGCAGAGATTTGGACGAAATTGCTACGATCTATCTCAGCAGATCGGCAGCGTTCAAGCTTGTGATAAATCGTATGTTGCACGAGTTCAAGGTCTACTACAAGGTATACTATTTTTCACCTTAAGTATATCATTGCTTTAGGTGGAAAACTTAAGCATAATATATGTATGCCCTCGCACGCACAAGCACACACGCACAGTGTACGAGTACTTGATACCCAAAATAGTTTTGATCAACCATAACCACGAGATATTTATTACGAGTATGTCTATGTCTCACGGAAGTTTTGATGTAATTTATGAACTTTAGGAGCCGAGTAACAAAGGGTACCTATACAAACAATCATTGGTTCGATAATAGTTATCCAAACGCTTCACTGATCCATCTACTTTCCTGGTTTTGATTGCTAGTGCGTTGTCACTTCAACCTATACATACCTACATAAAAGGTCATAAATATGCATCGTATATAGGCGCTAACAAACTGCATTGGCTATCAAAGTTCATAGCAGAATATGAACATATTTCGGAAGCATACCTACATAAACATAAAATGGCAATATATCAATAAAAATATTCCTATTCTTCCTTTGCGCCTAAGTGCCTAATCTAACCTAACAATTGGATGGCGACTGCAGCAACATTAATATTAATAGGGGGGTAACGTAAAATACAGGCTTTTTATGGCTGGCTTTATCCATGTAATAAAATAAGTGTCACTTTATAATACCACGGAATTGAAAGAGACAGACACATTCTCATTATCACGCTGTCACGTGTCTACGTTGCTTGTCTAAATACGAACATCATATTAACAAAGGTGCGAAGACGGTGGAGGAAGAAGTTGCGCTGATCTTCACAAACACACGTAATCTTATGAAATGTTGCACATTAATGCTAGCAGCAGCCGTTTTAACTAATTTTATTCAAAAAGATTTAAACAAGCCCACAAAAAGAGGGCAGCCACCAGTCGTTATATGCTTGGTATGCTTTTGGAACACAGCCTGGAAGGCTTGCGCGCTCAATCATTGTTTATTCACGTGAATTCTGTCAACTACAGTAAAGTCGGAAACTTCTGAAAGGGTTCTTTATAGAAAACTTTCCAAATAGCCTTTATGTTGAGGCTTTTGTGTGGGAAATGTTTAAAGTGTGCGCAGGTGAGTTGTTAAGGCAAATACCGGAAGGTTAAAGACGTGAATACGTTTTTGGCAAAAATGTCATTTTTGGTACAAGCTTTTATCGCTGACTGTACTTTTTTTTCCACAGGCAACTAATAATCATCGAGACAATTCTAAAAACCCCAAACATAATAAGGTTGCGTTATTTTATCACAGAGTTCCTAAGGCCACCTCCTGTCTCCATCATCAGATCAGCTAGATCGTACCATAATATTGCATTGTCACCCGACTTACATATAGGTATGCTTTTCAGCTTCATTGGAAGTCGGGAATTGGGACAATTTAACTTGCAAGATTTGACCGGCACAAACATATGTAGTTACATAAGTACATACTTACATAGATACATTGCAAGGTAGGTACATAGGTACATAAAAGCTTGTAAAATGGATAAATAGGTAAGGTACTTTACTATGGATAAGTCAATGGGTCATACACATTTTATATATGTAGTATGTTTAGCTCGGTCGCGTCTTTCGTGTACTTAGACATCGCAAAGTTGAAGGAATCTAAAGTGACCTTCTTCTAAAATGTGTTTGAATGCGGTGTGTGTGACACAGGTTAAAAATACTATTTTATTCTCATAGAAAACGCGTCATATCATTATAACCGGGTTAGTTTCAACCGCCTCAACACGGATAAGTGTATTCATGACACAAGTTAAACTTACTCATAATTTACCCATAGAAAAAGAGTCACACAACCGCATTAGTTTCCAGCTGCACGAACGTGTCGGACAATGCTGAAATGTGGCGTTTTGTGAATCTCCACCGGCTCGAAAAAAGGTCCCTTTATGTACGGCGTGAATGTTTACGTTTAAAATATGCGGAGCCGGGGTTATCTAAGTAAATACTTTTAACAAAGTTGCTTACAATTCCGCTGTTGTGATACTTTTCGTGTTTAGATATTGTTGCGCGTCGAGCTGTTAATAAGGATGACGTTTGTTTGATTTGAGTAGACAAATATATTACATATAATCAGACACCGGATTTTAGGGTGCTAAATTTCTTTACCTCGATTACCGATATTTTTACTATTATTTATTTTAAACTTGATTGCACAAAAGAAGTAAACAGTACAAATGGCGCACTTAATGCCTTCCCGTGATAAATTAATACCGGCGGGCTCAGCACGGTTCCATTTTTATCGACTATCACTATGCGCGTCCCTTTCGCACTTACATACTTGTTAGAACGTGACAGGCATGGTGACAAGGGATAAAAACGCGACCGTGCTAAGCCGCCTGGTCTACTAGTGATCGCTCCAAGTTTTGTTTATAAACATATAATTTTGTTGAAAGTATAAAAAGTAAACAAAATAATAACTTATGTCTCTTCTTCTTTATTTTAAAAGATATTGGTACATTATCAAAAGAGTCGAGCTAAACTCTGGATATTGTAGAGTCTATTGACAAGAACTATTTTAATTTCTTAGATAAGGTACTTTACTGTAGATATACTAGTCAATATGAAAGTCATAAATAAAATTTAACTTCTAGTGCTTACAATTTTTTTTAGTCCATCAACGAAATACTTGTAGTCGTCGTATTCATGTCGCAAAGGAAGAAATACGCCAAGTCCGCAGAAGTCGGTTCAAGAAAGAGTCCGGTGGAGGCAAAGGCCATTAGTATTAATAACGCAAGCGTTCGGTCTCATTAAACTCAGTGGGCTGGCGCGTTCCACTTGGCGCTGACAGACTTGTTACCTTTATACACAGTTTTATTTGGCTTTACTACGTATAAATAGTATCTTGTGACTTAAATTAGTGTCTCTGTGAGCTGTACATCTCGCAAGCATAACTTAAAACTGATAAAATTTGTATGGTTCCGCAAAAAACAAACATAAATCGAATTGATCAAAAAATTACTTATATTAAATCATCGAATAAAATCTAAATTTCGTTATCTAACCTCTCTATCACTATGCATGTTCGAGCGATATAGAGGCATATAACTAAATTTCGATTTTCGAGTTTCCCGGTAGGCCCTTGTTAACAAACCGCCTTGATGCATTAATGTCATATTTTATTGTCTGTGAAAACTTGTCAAAAAACAGTTTAAGGTACAGTATGTATAAGTTACTCTATGGTTTACTAGCTAGCTTAATGCTGCACTCTGGCGGCAGAACATTGCAGTAATACCCCCTATTGCGACCTGTGAAGGAGAACATCCAGGCATGCAAAAGCATTTCAGCCGAAGCTGAAATGCAAAAATAATCAAATCCTCTGGTGCCAAGTGCAACCAATTGTCAGCGGAACCCTCGCACCAGTCGAGAGTAGAGATGGGTAGGGGTGAGTAAATACTGAGTATTTACTCGGTATTTACTCAAAGCACCCAGTAAATACTCGTATTTACTCATTTCGGTGAGTAAAAACGATTACTAATAAAATATTTAAAAAAACGTGAGATTTAAGAACTTGTAACTTTTTACTTTGAAAATATGGAACTTAAGTCGTATCTATGTTCTAGATAAATTCATGTCGCAAGCTGATTCGCATTTTATACAGTTGTTATTGTTAACAAGTCGTTTATGAAAAAAAAATTACCACGAAAATACTTTTCAATATTATAGCGCTTATCAGATAGCGTGGCGATTGTTAGCTAAATAGTACTAGTGAATAAAGAATATGGAAATAATGACCATGAAGGGTCAAACTGCGAACAAAAGACCACCTAGTTTGTGGCTTGGGCTTAAACTGCATTCTCTATTGTAATTGTCTAAGGTATGTCCATTTTTATCATAAATAAACATTATTTCCAAAAGGGTTATATAGTGTCACAGAGAGAACAAAAGATGCCTCGGCCAGCTGATTGTGCTTTAAATGCCTTAGTGTTAGTATACTTTTTTACTATTTCTCAATATTAGGTTCAAACCTTCCAGTGAAAGTAAATTACTACTAATCATTATTATTAGTTTGATTATTTATAGTACCTATTCAATTAATATATTTTTATAACGCTGTCAAAGTACCTAATCTAAAAAAATATTATCACAAAACGTTAAATTATATTTTTACTTTGGTTCAAAACATATTAAATAAATAAAACCTAAAATATATTTGCAAAATGCACGTTTTAACGGTCTCCATATTTTGATTGGGTGATTACCAGACGGTGACATATGTAGTACAACTAGCATCCAATGAGAATGCAGGTAGGTGGGTGTCTCACTGTGCAAGCAACACTAGCGCGCCTGGCGATGGCGCTTTAAGCGCGGTCAGTTGCTGTTTGTCAGTCAACCTGTTCGGACGACTACTTGCTCATTTTACGTAAAGTGCCTCGTGTGATTTTTCTTCGACCCTTGCTTTGTATATGGACTTTGATGGTGTTTTATATGTAATTTAAGCTAACGTTACTGGACTTTTAATTTGTGTTAGTGAATATCTATCTTGGATCGGCGGTATAAGTAAGTATTATAATTATACGCTATTAACTTTATAAGTATTAAACAATTAAGCTATCATTCCTTTTGCGTAAGTATAAATAAATAATAATAATAAATAAATATTATAGGACATTTTTACACAAATTGACTAAGCCCCACGGTAAGCTCAAGAAGGCTTACAACGATATAAATAATATATAAATACTTAAATACATAGAAAACAACCATGACTCAGGAACAAATATCTGTATCATCATACAAATAAATGCCCTTACCAGGATTCGAACCCGGGACCATCGGCTTCATAGGCAGGGTCACTACCCACTAGGCCAGACCGGTCGACATACGTATACGTATACATACTTTCAGTGTTTATATTTAAATGTAGTTTACTAGATGCAGCTTAAACGAGTGCTACGTGTAGTTAAGGTAGAAATATACACGATAATGATGAGCGCTTTAGAATAATGCACATCAAAAATTCCATAACTCACATAAATTAATGCTAATTTTATTTTTAGGGATTCATGCCATGGGACGACCCAAAAAGGACGCAGTTTGGAAGCATTATCGAGTGTCAGATGTCAATAACTCGACCATGTGTTCTTTTTGTGACCATCTATTTAAAAAGCCGAATGTAAATAGAATGGAAAACCATTTATTAAGGTGTTCAAAGTGTCCAGCAAATGTTAAAAATGAACTGCAAATAATGCCTACAACGTCCACTGCAATCAACGCGGATAGCAATGATAATAAATTAGAAGATACTTCACGAAACAGTAGTACAAGTAGTGAAGAAAATCAGCAAGAGAGGTTCTCCGCAGAATATAAGCAAGAGCTGAATTCGGATTTAGCAAAAGCTATATATGTTACCGGTGCACCTCTTTCAATGGTTGAGCATCCGCTGTGGATTAAGTTTTTTGAAAAACTTCAACCTTTATACAAGATGCCAACAAGAAAAACACTATCAACGACGGAATTGAACAAAATGAACGCAGATATGCATAAAGCGCTGAATGATGAATTTGAAGCTCAAAACTTCCTACATCTACAATGTGATGGCTGGAGCAATGTGCGCAATGCAGGAATAATAAATTTTATTATTTCAAAGCCCGAGCCAGTCTTTGTCAAAAGTTTGGATACGACTGCTCATCGTCACACAGGAGAATATTTGGCTGATGAAATAATGACCATTATGACGGAATATGGGCCAAATAAGTTCATGGTCCTCGTTGGTGATAATGCCAAGAATATCCAAAAAGCTTTTAGAATCGTTAAAACTGTTCACCCTCATATAATAAATATAAACTGCTCTGCTCACACCCTTAATCTTTTGTGCCAAGATATTCTGGAGACGAACTTGCTGAAAGCTTTTATTCATTTGACCACGGATTGCATCAAGACTGTCAAAAGAAGTCAAACTTTATCAGCTTTGCTATCAAAAATTGTTCAAGAAAAAGGGGTCGGCGAAACTCTAAAGCTGCCGTGTAAAACACGCTGGGGAAGTCACTGCGCAAGCTTAGAAAGTTTGCAAAATACAAAAATTGCCTTGCAAACTTTTGCTGTTCACGAAGAGGCAAGTAACCTGAGTCTGGATACAAAGGCAGCATTTTTGGATGAAGATTTTTGGAAGATGACAAACCAGTGCATTGCGCTTCTAAAACCAATTACATCTGCAATTTTTAAATTTGAATCGGACAAACATAATATGCATACTGTGTATATTACACTTCGCGATATGAAATCGCAAATTGAATTCGCGATGCTTGACATTAATATTGTCGAGCAAGTTGATAAGGATGTAATCCTAGCAGCTGTTGCAAGAAGAATAGCTATGTGCATAAAGCCGATTCATTTAGCGGCATATTTACTTGATCCGGTGTATCAAGGTGCAGAACTAGATGAAACCCAGGAAACCGAAGCTACTGAGTTCATTTACAATATGGGCACAAATCTCAATTGTGACATAATGTCGAATCTAGCTGAATACAGAGCCAAAGAAGGCTTGTGGAGCAAAAGCTTCGTGTGGAACCACGTGAACGGCATGAACGCTGTGACGTGGTAGAAAGGGATTTGCGGCTCCAAAAAACTGAGCAAAGTTGCCGTGAGAATTTTGACGGCACCTTGCACGTCCGCAGCAGTGGAGCGCTCATTTAGCGTGCATGCAAATATCCACAACAAAAAACGTAATAGGCTGACTTCGGAAAGGGCGAGTAAAATTGCCTTTATATCGTACAACTGGAATCTTCAGCATCGTCACTTAGAAGAGGACGACAGTGATGATGATGATGTGATTTCAAGGCGTCCTAGTACGGAAAGTCAAGAAAGTGAGTTTATAGACGTGAATAATTTGGGCGAATATGATTTTTAAAACGTTTCTTAATGATTATTTACTTATGTTGATTGTTAAATATAATTTTATTAGATATTAAGTTAATTGTTGATTATAGTTAATATAAATAAATGTTTAGATGTATATTTAGTGTCGTTGCCTTTAGCTGTAAATTTGTTACAACTGCTAAAATAATGTATACCATTTATAATATTAACACGACGTACTGTGATTGAATTGTTGATTATTACTTCTATATTACTACTATTTACATATTGCTACTTATAGCAAAATTGATTATCAATTGCTCTTAAAAAATGTGATTATGTGTTTTGAATAATAACAGTAAGCTAATTACCACCCATGATTTTTATTTTACTATCCAATTTTGTCCTATTTATTAAAGCTAAAAATAAGTACTGGTATCTGCTATTAATACATCCCTGAGAGCGTCATCTAATCAGCCTAAATTCCATTTGGTAGCGTTTGTTATGTCGGCCACATTCTAAAGTGCGTGTTTACGCGGCACTTACGTCCTTTTATGAAAAGTTTTTAAAGGAAACTCAACAATGGCCCAACCGATCATGTGCAAAGTATTTTCTAGGCTCTATTCTCTTGATATTTATTCATATTTTTTGAACTTTCTTCCGAAAGTTATAGACTAGAGGCATAAACATTACTTTGGCCCTTGGGAACGGTTTTTTCCCAAAGTATAGAATTTATCCAAAAATGTCCTTAAAAACATTGAAGCTATTTTTAAAGACTACCTAATTTAATGATTAATGATGTACCACTCGTTGGTGGTTTTTGATTGACAATTAGTTACATGTATGGAACGCCCCTCTTAAAAATGTATTTCTCATTAATTCGACTACTAAATCCAGTACAAAATACACCTTTTTTTCAAATTTCTATACCCTATAAGCAGTGTCAGCCCTCTAAATAGTTTATACCCACCAATTTGGGTATAAACGAGTAAATACGGGTATATTGAGTAAATACTGAGTATTTACTCGGTATTTACCCGTGAGTATTTACTCACTACCCATCTCTAGTCGAGAGCCATTCTGGAACTTTTACCTCGCACTGATATTACTCTGAGCCTGTGATCACTCGCCACTTCGCGGCTTTAAAACTGGATAGAAAATTAATAGAGTGCATTTCTCAATGCAACGTGAAGTTTCTGGAGCCGGTTTTAGAGCAAACTTGTGTTCAGGTTTTATTTGAAGTGACTGAGTGTTTTTCTAGTTTAAACGTGATATATTTGCAGTGACTAGCGTATATAAGTACCATTGTTTGTGTCCCCTTATTATCTTCTTCTTTGTCGGCCCCTTATTACTGAGGATCGTGACCACTTGGTTTAGCAGCTCCTGCCATTTGTCTGCATTCGGTCTGACAGAAAATTACTATGGATCTAACAAAAATACTTTAACGGCACACAACCCACATTGTTACATTGCTATTGAGTTAACGTTTTTATTGTCGCCAGTTTGTTGTTGATATAACATTCTGCAACAACTTTTACAATTATTCAAAACCCAATTTCTATTAACAATGTATACAACGTTGTCATAAAGTAAAAACAAATATAGTGAAATATTGTTGTCACTCTGACAACAAAAAACATTGTCGATTTGATAGCAGAGCTGTGGTGTCACTGTAGCAATACAACATGTAGTGTACAACGTTGTCATATAGTCAAAACAAGTTTTGTGAAATATAGTTGTCAGTGTGACAACAAAAAACTTAGTTAATTTGACAGAAGAGCTGTGTCACTGTAGCAATGTAACCACAACATTACACTCAATGTGAGGCATACATATATTGTTGTCACTCTGATAACAAAAATGTTGTGGATTTGGCTGCAAAACTGTGTCACTATAGCAATATTTTGTCTGATACGCATATATTGTTGTCAGTCTGACAACATAAATGTTGTCAAATTGGATTACACACAACATATACATGTTTGTGTATAATATATGTTGTGTGTAATCTTAAAGGTATTTACCTACTTACGTCAAAATACGTCTTTTCTGTCTATAGTGTTTACAAGATACTTTTAAAAATTAATGGAATTACGGATAGATGGACAGACGGACACGATGGTTGCGTCGTCGTCGTCTTATTGTTGAATAAGGGTGCCGTTTTTGCCATATTACATGGTCATACCAAAAGCTTCGAATGTAGTACCTACCTATTCATCCAAAACTCCTTTCAACATTCACACCCTCCATTTTTGTCCGTACCTAAGCAATCATTTATAAATAGGTATTAGTGGATTTAAGAGCCATAGAGCTTTGTCGCCGAGTCATTCAAATGGTAATTCTAGGGCCCGGACGGTGCAAGGATGATATATTACAAGCCCAGAATACATTAAACTTTATTTTTATTGCTGTGTGGATAAACTTCAGTGTATAGGGACAGTCTGAATTGAAGGTTGAAAAGGTTTCAGTCGTAGGTTTATGTAGGTACATGAGCGAGGTTTTAAAAAACATGATATACTTGGTCAAGCAAATCTTGTCAGTAGCAAAAGGCGGCAAATATGAAAAATCGCGGGTATTAGCAACACTGTTTTCGAATAATTCCAAAATCGCGTGCCATCTGTGTTTTATCTGTGGAATGTGGATCGTGACTGACAGCAATCATGCTTGTTTACATTCTGAATCGTTGTCATTTCACGTGAAATTTCTGCTGTCACCAATATATAGGTACCAATATATTAAATAAGATTGTGCATGAACTTAAGCAAAGTCAAGGTGCCTACAATACACAATCATGCTCGTTGATCGTATGTAAATATTTGTAAAATTTGAGGTTATGATAATTACATGTTTTGGTTCGATGTACATTGCTGCTTTTCTTAGCGCAATACTGCTCTTTGAGTGTTGCCAATAGTTGCTCTACTGACATATGTTGCTTGACAGACTATAGTAAGGAGATTAAGGGCTCATGTAGATGTGAGTTTCATTACATTGCAGTATTTGATCGTTTGGCTGAATTGGGTGTGTGGCGTCTCCTCTGTCACTGGCAACGTCGTGCCACAATATTCTCACAGATGGCATTAGCACGTTCTACATCGCGCTTACGAAATTTCGAATGCCGATCACTATTGTATAACTGCTGATTTCTGATCAACAACTCTCAGACGACTTCGGTCCGCAGGCACAACACAGTACTCTCTACTTTCTACAGCTGTAACCTCAATAGTCTACAATGTAACTAAACTCCTAAAAATACGTAAATACTATTTCTTGGAAATTACGTACGTAATATTAAAGTTGATAATAAATTATATACTTGCCTATGTTCGTTAAGTGTGTCAAGTATCTATTTCAATTTACTACGATTCTAAGCACATCGGAAAAGTTTAAACAACCACAAGAATAATCATAACCCAAAAGACAATGCAAATGCATTCCGTAGTGTTAGAAAGTCGCCTAATTAAAATCAAACATATGTATCACATCTACCAATTTCGCGAGTAAACAAAACTGAACGAAATTAGTCGAAATTACGGCAAAACGCATTTCGGTTACCATTAACCTTACTTAATTATTTGTCGGCGCCCTTTTTCCCTAAAACAACGAGTTGTATAACTACGGATAATTTTTGTTTTATATGCGCACTGGGACGATTCGTTCTGAGAAACTCTCTGTAATTGGAAAATGATTAAAGAAATGAGACCTTTACATTATTCAATTGGTTGAGATACATACAATAAATGTGGACAAATGTGACCCTATTATCCACAGACTAAACAGGCACGGCATTATAAAGACTTTTATGTTTAAAATACATACGAAAAAAGTGGTTCCTAGACTAAATTAGTACGAGAGTTAGTGTGGTGACATTCTGGTGACTAATGATCTATGCCCTTTTGATTATACATTTGTTTTTACTTCTATTTATACAAATATTTTGCCATAGAACTACCAATTCCAAATAAGTAATAGTTACATCTGACCGAAGATATTCGAGATAATGTTTGACCATTTAATTGGGAGCTTACACTAGTTGGGTATAAGCTCCCAACGATCTATCTGTCTAATGTACAAAAGTCTGATACCACAACCAATCTATTTCGGAGGATTTGGAGGATAAAATACAAAGAAAATCTAAAATGAGTATACGTAGACAAGAAACATGTGTTTGAGGCTTTTTTTGTTTTGGTTAAATTGTCTATTTGTATTTAAATGTAATTTCATACAGTTTCTTTTTGTCTTAGAGAGGCAGACTATGTCTTGATTGAGAATTTATAAACCGGTAATAACTACATACACATGTTAACTCACATTTATAGACGGGTCTAACGCGAATTTTATTCAATTACCTTGATTTACCAATCTCTGTTTTGACATTTTGCTGGGACATCAGTCAGCCGCGACCACGACCAGTAAAACCTGTGTCGAAACGTCGGTAAATCAAGGTAATTGAATAAAATTCGCGTTAGACCCGTCTATAAATGTGAGTTAATATGTGTTCAAAACGCGAAAGTTTAAAATATTATACATACACATGAGTGTATGTAGTTATTACCGGTGTATGTGCCTAGCTCCTGTCAAACACTATTTATAGTACCTAGTTCATATATTATTATTAGTGTTCCGTACAAAACTTTGTTTTAAGTTAAATTTAGTTTGTAGTTAGTTAGCTTTTTTGGTGTAAGTGTATGGACCAAGGCCTGAAATGGGTCAAACAGATCACTGTGTTATGTCTTTTCTGTAGACATACACAAGAGTTAAGGGCTATAAAGGTTAATTTTCTTATTTAACCCTTATCCACGTGAAAAGGTCCTCCTTTTATTTAAAGAACTATGATAAAATCATTACTTACATGCCCACAAGCTGTTAACTATTGCCCACAGGAGAGAAAACTAGCGTGTTATCGCGAACAGCACATTTTTCTCTCCTGTGGGCAATAGTTAACAGCTTGTGGGCATGTAAGCAATGATTTTATCATAGTTCTCTAAATAAAAGGAGGACCTTTTCACGTGGATAAGGGTTAAATAAGAAAATTAACCTTTATAGCCCTTAACTCTTGTGTATGTCTACAGGAAAGACATAACACACTGATCTGTTTGACTCAAATAAATGATTTTTATTTTATTTTATTTTTATTTATAAACCAATGATTCGAAGAAAACCGGAATTGAATGACTTGTTCTTTAGCAAAATTATGACAGAGGGCTGGCCACTATTTCGCCCAGCGTATTAAATTAGTATCGCCATACAGCGGGGAAATACGGCCAGCCTTCTGGGCACCTTGCCCGTTGACGGCGATCTGGGCCAAATGTTGTATCTGTAGGTTTTTAAGTTTTATTATGTTTGTTTATTTCTTTCTTGGTTTTTATCAATAAAGTCATAATTATGACATCTATTTCAGATTATCATTTAAATGTCCCTTTAAATATAATTACACCAAAATAAAGGTGTTTAAACTGAATGTCGACAGCAAAACCAGTCATCTCATTACGGCCCAATTCACCGGACGCCCAAAAAGGTAAGTTAACGCCTCACCTCCTTCAAGTATTGAAACAGACACGTCAAGGAGATAGATGGAACAAAGGTTCCATTTATCTCCCAAGGCCGCAAAAACGGTGATCGATGCGGGCTGTTTATAAACACCTGTTTACAACTTTGTTTTCCGGAGTAGATGTGTTTCTGATGAGGATTATCTATTGGTAGCTGTTAGGAAATATTGAAGGGATTATGGACTGCCTTTCGTTATATTTTTCTCACGGATTTGTCTTTTACTCGTCTTCTTTAAGTGCCATTTGCTGGCGCAATTTGCTAACCAGTACCTACTACGCTATACGTACAAGTATAATAAAGTAAATTTAATTTAATTGAGGAAAAAATGAAAATTGTAATCTTCAATCCAAATGGATTGGATGTAGGTACATTAGAATAATTTAAAGTAAAAATAAACAATACCTAAGTACCTAATCTAAGTACTAAGTACCTAAAATAAGCCACCTACCTACACATATCGCCCGTAGTGACTAAATATACGCAAGTAAGTACTTACCACAAAACGAAATGGGTAAGATAATAAGGTATTCTTCCATTACTTCTATAACGCGTAATGGTAAGCAAAGACCGTTGCCAATGGATGCAAAACCAGAGGGGTTGCAAGTGCGCTGCCGGCCTTTAAGATCTGTCCTTTCTTTTAGAGACGCTCTTTTCTTGAAGGTTTGAATATCGGTTCGGAAATACCGCGATATTTTTGATAGGACCTTCATCAGTTGTCAATGTTACTGAGACGTTAGCGACGATCTCACTCTCGCAATACCTACCAACTTTCACACTGTACACATTACCTTTTTATATCGTAAATTACATTGTGGCCAAAGTTGGCAGCGGGCAAAGTTACGAACTAAATTCATAACGCGCCGTCATTGCCGGACGAGAGGTGACATTCCAAATGCTTACCGTACATGGTGAGTCGAATGATCCGCCGAGCCAATAGTCCGCCTAGCCAAGGTGATAATGGCTATCGCTACGCCAACGAGACGGTCTGTATCTCTCTTCCATATGTGACAGTAGCAGTGCTGGCTACGCGGCCTGGCGGCCTCGCCATGACAATCATACATCGTCAAGAGCCAAACGAAAAAAAGAAATTCGGGATGACAGATGCCACGAAAACTATTTCCATACATTAAGTTTCGATAAGCGTTTTCTATCAACGCTTGTCATCTTGGCTAGGCCCCCAGGGAAACCAGTTGGTACCTATAAGGCATTTTACCTATTAAGTCTATTATTTGATATAAGGCTTACCTAATAGGTAAAATTGAAACATACTATTAAGGCGACTTGTATGCTCAGTGACAGTTATCAATTATCATACATTTAACTAGCCACCCAACGTGGACCTTATAGAACCGACGTGCTTTTTTTCATTATATTATCGAACTATTAAATTTTAATTATTTTTACTAACTGTTTTAACAATTAAAATTTTATTAATAAAGCTGGTCAAGCAGATCTTGTCAGTAGAAAAGGGCGGCAAATTTGAAAAATGTAGACGCGAAGGGATATCGTCTCATAGAAAATTTTAATTTCGCGCCTTTTTCTACTGACAAGATTTGCTTGACCATCTATATATAAGTTTTATTTTTTTCTTCGCAATTGTGTTGAAAAACCTCGTATGAAACACGTGTGCAATGTGCATTGGTCAATACACACATCGGCTTTCTTATTGCGCGCTCACTTTCAGCTTGCGCCCACAATATCGCCTCGAGTGTAATGACCAATGAAGCACACTTGTATCACAATGTACTATTAAAGCAACACTACCTAGCTCTCAGTCGATATGATGGACAATACTGTAAAGTGCTAATTACCCAGTTGTTACAGATCTCGAGATCTCTCGACTCTCGTCGCGCTCGTAATCGTACAACAACTTCTCTAATGAAGTTGTGAGACAACTTGGTGAACCATGTGTTCGCAACTTGTATTTTTTCTAACAGTTTCTGAGTTGCCGGTATTAGAGCTATTGTGCGTAACGGGGAATAAAGTTGGAAACGTGGTTTTTCCTGCTCAACCAATAATTGTGGAGTAGGTAATTTATTCAGGTCTGTGCGGAAAGAGAAACGTCGTGAAATGTAAGGGAGCCCATACATTCTACGACTCTTCTCTTTCCGCACAGACTCTACTACCTACATCTATTGAAATAGGTAAAAGTATCGTGGAAACCATACATTTAATCTTACATAAGGTAAACATACTGGTGCTCGACGCGGTCCCAGTACATATCATCTTGAAACTTAAGTCATTGTCAATAGAGGTGACAGCGAGGTGTCATCTATTGGGCATTAGCATGTCTAGCACTAGTACGTTTGCCTTACAATACTAATTTAATTATGTTATTGTAGCTAGAAATAATTGCTTAAAATATGGAGTATGGTGTCGAGTAATTATTAACTTAAAACCATTATTAAAATGTTAAGGAACATTTCAATGGGTATTTTAGTGATCTTTTTGATCCTCATAGGGCCTCGTAGAGTTTTCAGTTATTTTAGGAATGTTTGATCTACGACCCAGAATTTACAAAAAAGACAAAACGTAAATTATTAAACTCATTTTTACGCAAAAACAAATTCAGAACCTTCAGAATAAAGCCCTTGCTACACGGTCGCCGACAAGCCTTCTAACCGTCTGCCCTTGGTCTGTCCTCGGTCAGTTTTGGTCAAATTTTGTTGATCTACACGGTCCGGGACGGACCAAGGCCACGCGGCCTGAAGGCTTGTCGGCGACCGTGTAGCTTAAATGGCGTAGGCTGCTGTAAGACAATATTTTTATGAACAAAAAATAGTCCGGTCAGTCAGTTTAAAAAAAAAATTGTTTTTTGTGAAAATTACCTAGGCTTCAATGGCTGTGTCTATTTTAATACATTAATAAAATATTTAATGACCTATAACTTAACTGGTCTGTAGCAATTTATAGGTATTCAATTCGAAAGTCTTAATAATCGTAACATACTCGTAGTACTTAACTGAAAATGCTAGGTTTGTCTATTGGGTCGAATTAACTTTTCGTCACTCGTAGCGTTACGTTCCCCTGGGTCACTTCTGAAACCTGTACGGTTACCATCAGTTTGTCACTGACATAAACGCCGTCGAGAACGTAATTTACTTTCTATACATCTCGCTCGCACTCGCATATTAGTGCAAACGGGACGTATAGAAAGTAAATTACGTTCTCGACGGCGTTTATGTCAGTGACAAACTGATGGTAACCGTACTGGTCATAAGGTATTTAATTTAACCAAACGTGTAGTTTTGTGCTAGTCATAAAGCCTTTTCGTAATAGGTAGGTCAATTACTTACTAATTAAAGCAATATTAGTAGACGTGGTACATTTCTAACAAACTTTGCGTATTGTCCCTTGGTTAACAGGATAAAATAATAATTAGAAAAAACCGGGCAAGTGCGAGTCGGACTCGCGCACGAAGGGTTCCGTACTATAATGAAAAAAAAAACGGTCACCCATCCAAATACTGACCACTCCCGACGTTACTTAACTTTGGTCAAAAATCACGTTTGTTGTATGGGAGCCCCATTTAAATCTTTATTTTATTCTGTTTTTAGTATTTGTTGTTATAGCGGCAACAGAAATACATCATCTGTGAAAATTTCAACTGTCTAGCTATCACGGTTCGTGAGATACAGCCTGGTGACAGACGGACGGACGGACGGACGGACGGACAGCGAAGTCTTAGTAATAGGGTCCCGTTTTACCCTTTGGGTACGGAACCCTAAAAATAATCCATCCTCTCTAATCACTAGTCTTAACCCCTTTACTGATTATTTTTACTCTCTAGTTTATCTTTGAAAAATAAAATTAACCGTTTTATAATAATGCAATAACGATCATCAACCTGCTGTCAAACAAAATTAAAAGGTTAATTTTAGGCAAATTGATGAGTTCTAAAATAACTGAATAATACAATGGACCGATGACTGTTTCCATGGTTCTCCATAATGAGATTTCTTTGAGGGCAATTCAAACTTACTTTCCGATATTAAAATGATGTCATTTGATTATCATTCAGGCATGCATTTGGCAAGTTCCTGTTCGAAAATGTATTGTCATGAGTGAGACGCACGACTGATAACAATATGACATAATTTTGATATCAGAATTTTAGTTCGAATTGACGACTTGATCGTTCCAAGTGACAAAGTAAGTTAAAGTAATTAAAAAGCGAAAGTTTCAGAATTAACCCAAACTCGGGGGCGGAAAAGTTTTGCCATTATTGGGATCAGCTGATACTTAATAAAAATTGCT